>NW_027526233.1:67635344-67980105 GCF_048455015.1 Haemaphysalis longicornis | reverse complement strand
TTCGGCCGTCGTCAAGTCCGTGGTGTACTCCAGTCGTATTCGAAGGAAAAAAGACGACTCCATGAGATTTTGGGTGGACTATGGGCATTAAACAATTAGCCACAAAGATGTTTATCCAATGCCACGAATAAATGACGCACTAGACTTCTTACAACAAGCGGAATACTTCGTTCAGCCTATTGGCAAATTTCTATGCATGACTCCGACTCGGAGAAGACAGAATTTTCTACTCCCGACGGTTTATATGAATTTAATGTCACGCGGTTAAGATTCTACAATGCTTTCGCCACTTTTGAGCGAAAGATGCATACTGTCCACCGAGAAATCAAATGAAAAATTAGTTTTTCACCTTGACGACATCGTTGTCTCTTCATCGACGTTTCATGAACATTTACGGCGTCTCTATTCAGTCCTCACGTTCGTCTCCAAAGACGGACTTCAGCCTAACTAAAAAAAATGCCGCTTCGCTAGTAAAACAATTCAAAAGCTCAGTCACGTTGTGAGCAAAGAGGGCATAAGACCCGACCTCGACAAAATAGCTGCAGCACTAGACTTTCCTCAACCTCTCCCTGTTAAGGAGCTCCGAAGTTTCCTGAGGCTGGCGTCACATTTCCGCCTGTTCACCTGGAAGTTTTCTGCTATTGCAGCCCCTCTGAACAAACTGCTACAGGCGGGCACACCTTACGTCAGGTCGATTGAGTGCCAACATGCTTTTAAGAGCTTAAATCCGCTCTCACGTCTGGACGGCTGCTCAGTCATTTCAACGATGCAAAGCCAATCATATTCCACACAGACGCAAGTGGGCTTGGAATAGGTGCTGTCGTGCTTCAGATCGATGGCCAGCTTAAAGCGCGGGCTGCTGCTGACGCAAGTCGCTCACTCACATCAGCTGACAGATATTACACCATAACTCAGCAGGAGTGTCTTGCCGTCGTGTGGGCTATACAAAACTTCGGGCGTACCTGCACGGTCGCCTTTTCCTTTCCCAGTGATGACTGACGACCATGCACTTTGCTGGCTGCCCTCACTGAAAAGCTTGTCTAGACGCCTGGGCCGCTGGATGCTACGGCTCCAGCAGTATAAGTTTACAATGCCCTACAAGTCAGGCAAGAAACACCTTGACGCCGACGCCCTGTCTTGGTGCTCATTGTTCACCCCGTCGTCTTCCGCTGTTCTGGAGCTCCCGACTCATCGTAATCATGTGTAATCATGTACCCATTACCACTAGAAGCGTCGACGGACTTCCCGATTGGCCATCTTTGCAACGTCATACAGGCATCCACTTGTGTCCTACTGACCCAAGTGGGTCCCTGTCATGCCTCATTCTATTTGCCAATCAGTTTTGGAAGTGTGTCACGACGCAGCGACCACTGGGCGTCTTGGCTTTGAAAAGACATTCCTAGTCACTACTTCTGGCCTGGGCTCTCGGTGAGGGTGGGCAAATACGTCGGATCCTGCTCTTCTTGTCAGCAACGTAACCAACAGATAACTCTACCTGCCGGCTTGCTGAAGCTGCTGATCTGTCCGGTTCCGCCCTTCGAGACTATTGGGATCGATTTGTACGGGCCTTTGCCTTGGACACAGTAGATATACGGGTGGAGTTTTTTGGCTGTGAACCACTTGACTTGATACGCCGAAACAGCGCCAGTATGCTCCGATAGCTAAATAGAAGTGGCCGACTTTGTCTTGCGTCACATAACGCATCCTCCTCGGCGATACCGGCTGAACTTTCCTCTATAGCGTACTCCAAAAGCTTCTATGTGCTTGTGACAGGGTTCACAAAACAACCTCTTCTTATCAGCAGACGAATGGTTTAACCGACAGATTTCGTAGATCCCTCGCTGACATGATGTCTATGTACATCCGACCTGATCATCGACACTGTAACCTAATCTCCCCGTTCGTCACCTTTGCCTACAATAATCTAGTGCAACGAAAAACTGGATTTTCTCTGTTCCTAATTGTATTTGGCCGCTGACCTACGTTTATAATAAACCCAACTTCTCTGCACCGGTTTCTTCTGATCCACCAATTTACGAGCAGTCTATTTCAAGGATCGACATATTGCCGCCAGCGGGATCGGTCCAGCACTGAAGCTCATCAGAACTCCCTAAAAGTCGGTATGACTCCTCCCATAACCCTGTTCGCTTTCGACCGGGAGAAGAGGTGTTTCTTTGGACTCCAGTTTGTATTCCTGGCCTATGCGAAAAATTTCTACACATTTTTATGGGTCCCCCCCCTAATCGGCGAAGAAACCTCTCCGGTGATTTACCGAGTGATTCCAGGGGACCCTTCCTGAGATCGCCGCCTTCGTGGCACGAATATTGTTTACGCTCCATGACTGGACCCGTTCCAGCGCCGTTCCCCACAAAGACTGGCGGCCCGGAGGCGGCACCCACCAGTGAAGGGGAAATTAGAGTTACCATTCTTTACCACACTCCGGTGGTGGAGAATTCGAGAGGACCATTCCCGCACTTCGTCTTCATCTGTACTTACTCTTCAGCATCAGCCAATGCAACGCTCTTTCATTGTCTTCTATGGTCATGATGGTCATCATCTTGTGTTTGGGGTGTTAGCTGCTAGAACACCTCAATAAACACCCTTCCAGGCCCTTGTCTCTCAAAATATATGTATATGTATATACATACGTACACACACACACATATATAAATATATATATATATATATGTATATTATATACACACATATATATATATATAGAGAGAGAGAGAGAGAGAAGTAAGGGTTGGCAGTAAAGAGTGTTTTCGAAAGCAGAGCGGAGAACACAAGGTCGTTCAAACGCATGACGTGTGTACGGGTCCCACCTGGCACGCATTTGTGCTCCACTTTCTTTCGGCATTCGAACTTCTTCACACGTTTCCCTGATCTACCGCGTTCTCGCCATTGCTTTCCGAGGTTATCTTGACTGCCCACCACCCCTATTTCTGTCTGAATTGAACGGGCACCACACTTTCCGTTCTTATTTGCCATGTATATATATATATATATATCTATATCTATATATATATTTATATATATAGAGATGTATATATATATGTATATATATAAATTTATATATATATATTAGAAATATACTGTGGAGAAGGTAGCAGCTTCAGACCTCTGCCAATGCTTCGACAAGGAGACTTGTCTGTTTCAAGGCATAAGGGTTCATCTCTGGCACACTGTTTTATAGATACAGATTGAGTTGGAGAGAAAGGGGGGAGGTAATTAAAAGCGGGGTAGGAAGGAGGACAGCAGAGTGGGTCAACGGTCGGTTAGAAGAAGCGAAATAGTTAAAGAGAAAGGGAGGTGTGGTTCTTGTGACAGGGCCCTGCAGTAGAGAAAGAGGGAAGACTACGCCAGAGTCGGAGAAAGCAGGGGGCAACGGCTTAAGCTGGGCTGCGGTGGGGCGGGCCACCTCAAAGGAGGCTTCCGGGAAGATCGGGGACGAGAGGGGAGTCTTGGGGGTGCAATTACAAGGTTACTAAAAAGTGTGCAAGAGAGAAAACTCCTAAACAGCAACAGCCCGTATAGTTTGAAGAATTCCGACTGCGGAGGTCAGTGTTCACAGAAGAATAGAAGTGGTATGCGCGGGGGTGCCACTCACGCGGAGCGTTGCGGTACATTCAAGGACTTCTTTACCGTTTTTTTCCCTTTTTGCGTGTGTGTTTGTAAAGCAGGTAGTAAGACGAAATGCCGAAGGTAGAGGGAGGCGCGTGCGCGTGGTATGTCGAAATCGGCGTGGAGCAGCAGAGAAGAAAAAAAGGGGGGAGGGGGGAAAGGAAACCAGAAAAATAGTATTCAAGTATTAGAATTGAGAATGGGCAGGCAGGAATATTGCGAATGGAGATGCCCACTTTTTGTAAGAGCATTATTTTTCTGTTCGATTAGATACCGTAAGGTTTCTAAGCTGCCTTTAGAAGCATTGATTCAAGCCGGCTCCAGGCAGTTGAATTTATGGATTAAGTACTATTCTGTGTATTTCCCTTCCCTTGGAGACTTAAAGTTTGACTGTAGAATATAGAGCTTGAGATCATCGAAGTTGTGGTTCGGCTGGTTGAAGTGCAGCGCGACTGCTATGGAGGCACTGTTATGAGTGTCGGCACGATGTCCATTCAGGCGTAAGTTCATAGGTTGACTCGTTCCTCCAATGTACTGCTTTTGACAGAATGCGCATTGTACCATATACACAACGTTAGAAGAATTTCAAGTCAAGCTTGAATTATTCTTGTGAACGTATTGGCTGGCAGTGCTATTGACTATGCTATCCGTCTGCAGATGTTTGCAGGTCTTGCATCTAGGGCGGAGGCAAGGGCTGATGACTGCACTAAATGTCTTTAAGGTCTTTAAGGCATGCACGTAAAGACAGTGCATGCACTTTAAGGCATGCACTGTCTCAAGGCATGCACTAAAATGTCTTTAAGGTTCTTGTTTCTTCTGTAGGTAACTCTTGGGGCTTCTGGAAACGTCTTTTTAAGTCGGTCATTACTGGCTAGAATGGGGTAGTATTTCCGCAGGATGTTGTTCATGTTTTGGAGCACGTTTGAGAATTTGGTTATTAAGGCTGGTGGTCGGGCGCTTTCATTTTGACGTTGTTGCTTGAGCACTTTGTCCGTATCTAGCTTGGATGCTCTTTCGTAAGCCATATCGAGCGAGCTGACCGGCTGATTCCTGCTTGCCAGGGTGGACTTCAGTTCATTAGGGTGTTTTATATAGTCTGTGTTATCACTGCATACTCTTCTGAGTCTGGTAGCCTGTCCTACAAACTACCTTGTTTGCGGTGTCGTGGGTGATGACTAGTGTAGTCAAGGTACTGGTGCATGTCCGTTGGTTTCCTATAAAATGTGGTTTTCAGTTTACCATTGTCAAGAACAACAGTGGAGTCTAGGAAGTTCACTTGTTTATAAGAGTACTGGCATGAGAACCTAATGGTCGGATGCAAAGAATTAGGATTCGAAATGAAACTTTCTAGAGCTGTGCGGCCGTGCTCCCAAAATATGAAGATGTCATCTATGTATCGAAGATAAACCTTCAGGTTGAGGGGGAAAGAATCTAAGAGGGACACTTCAAGTTGTCCCATAAAAATGTTGGCGTAGATGGGTCCGAAAGGAGTGCCCATGTTGGTTCCAAAAACTTGCAAGTATTATGATGAGTCGAACTCGAAATAGTTGAGAGTTAGAACTAACTTTAGTAAGGTAATGCAGACTTCCAACGCATGTTGGTGCCGCTTTTCTGCTAAGGCCTTTGATGCAGCTTCTATTCCATCGGTGTTGGGAATGTTCGTATAGAGGGCGGAGACTGAGAGCGTGACCAGAAGGGCATCATTAGGTATTTGCCAACCATCGTTTATTCCTTCTATTATGCGGAAGAAGTGTGGGGTGTCCTTAACAAATGAAGGAAGAGAAGTCGGAATGTCTGCCAAATGGTGATTCAGAAACACAGACAATGCTTCCGTGGGGGTGTTGTTGTTTTAAACTATGGGCCTTCCCGGAATGTCAGCTAAGAAAAATGCTTCTGTGGGGACTTTATGGATTTTGGGGAGGAGGCAGAAACGTCCTGCTTGCTAGTTCGTCGGTCTCATGAAGTTTAGTTCTGTTGTGCTGATTATTTCTCCGGCCAACAGATCTGTGAGGGTGCGAAGGATCGTTTCACTGTATTCGCTGGTAGGATCATTGTCTAAAGGCTGGTAGTGACCATGGTTGTTAAGCTGCCTATAGGCCTAATCTTTATATTTTTCCATTGCTAAGATGACAAAGCTACCTCCTTTGTCTGCAAGTTTAATGATTATGTCCGTTCTGAATGCAAGGTTATTTAAAGTGACTTCTTCTGAGGGGGTCAATTTTTTGCGTTTATTCGATTTCTTGGGTGAGATTAATATTTCTTTTGTTAGTGATTTTATATACAAATTGAGTTGTGGAGATTCCTCGGCATCTGGTGTCCGAGTGCTTGGGGCATGGAGTGCACTGTCATTGATTTCACTATTGTCTTGCTTATCGAAAAAGAATTCCTTCAGCCTCATTCTCTGGGAAAATTTGGTGAGATCCTTGTGTGAGTCGTATTCATTCACGTTGTTGTTGGTAGGGCAGAAAGAGGGGCCTCGTTCTAGGATAATTTTTTCGGTTCCCGATAATGTTTCTGAATTATCTATAACGTTGCTGTCACACGTAAAGGGGAAGGCGGATACAACATTCTGTTCGGCAACTGGTGTCAGTTTGCTGGTACTCCTACTGTGGGAGCTAGATCCTAGATTTTGATTATTAGCGGGAGGGAAAAATTCCACCGCAGCAGATTGTGATGTGTCTGCGGATGTCGTCAGATGATTTAGTGCCACGTCTTTAGGCTTAGCGAGGACAGGAGATTCACTGGTGCAATGTGTGTCAGGCAAAAGAAGCTGGTCACGTTCAAATTTATTTCTTTGTTTCTTGCACAGCTCGTGTTCCTTACTGTCTCTAAAGGCATGAAGATCAATTTTCTCTTGCTCAGTGAGTGGAATGACTTCAATGTGCTCATTTAAAACACTAAGTCGTTTGTCACAGTGCTCTCTGAGAATTTCTAGAAGGGAAAGCGATGCATGCGTCAAAGTGTCCTGCCATTGAGCTTCTAGTTGAGGGGGGAGAACTCCAAGAGAGGAAATAGCTTTAAGGTGGACGCCTTTGGGAATTTCTCTAGTTTGGAGGTAGGAAGAATAGGTGTTGAGGTGAAATTTGTAGTGTATTTGTTTGCCGGCGAGTTTTCGAACCCTAAGAAAAGCGCGGGATTTGAGGGGCAAGGCGAAGGGTCCGCTTTGTGCAAGTCATTTTCGTTTGTTTCGAGTGGACCTATGGAATGGTTCTTTTTTTTCGGAGTCAGTTGTTTCGGGCGGTGTTAGGGGTGGTGTCAAAGTAGATGCCTGTTTCGTTGCTGGCTTGCGTTATAGTACGTGTTAGTGTCTGCGTGAACATTGAGAGTTATGTCTTTGTGGGTCGGGATGTTGTTCTCCTTCGTGCTGTTCTGCTGGAGTTGTGGATGCATCTACCGTTTGTGTACTCGCGTCGCATGTGGAGTTCTTGGGGAGACAGGGTGGTTCGGGGTGGTTCGCCACTGTTGGGAATGTCAGTTTTGGTCTGCTGCTCGGTGCTGGTCACTGACGGGCCGGTGGTGCCGGTAGTGGAGAGCGTCACCTCAAACGACTTGCTCACCTGTGCGAGATGTTATTTGCCATTATGCAAACACCGCGGAAGTTAGGGTGTAAACAGTCTTTGGCCCGATGTCTCTGGGGGTCATGATAGATTTCTGTGTGGTAGATGATGTCCACGTTTCGTTGGGTGAGTTCTAGGTCAAGGAGGGCGTCGTTGAGCCTAACTGTTTGCTCGTAGTGAGCTATGAGTCATTGTACCTGAGGTGTGAGTGGCTGGTGATTGTTTTCAATTCTGGGAAGCACTTTTTGTCAGAGTTATTTCCAAGTTGGGTCGTTTGGTCTGAACATCTCGAACGAGCGATTTGATGGCTTCGAAAGTGTTTTCAGCGCTTTTGTATTTTAGAAAATTAGTTCCGAAATGATCATTAGTTCCGAATTAGTTCCGACCATGATCGTACGACAGAATAAATTCAAGCGATCCTTCGCACTCACACAGATCTGCTGGCAGGAAAATTAATCACCACAAAAAAACTAAATTTTATGAGACTGACGAACAAGCAAGCAGGACGTTTCTACCTCCTCCCTAATATCCAGAAAGTCCCCACAGAAGCATTGTTCTCAGCGGACATTCCGGGAAGGCCCATAGTTTCTAACAACAACACCCCACGGAACATTGTCTGTGTTTCTGAATAACCATTTGGCAGACATTCCGACTTCTATTCCTTCATTTGTTAAGGACACCCCAAACTTCTTCCGCGTAATAGAAGCAATAAACGATGGTGGGCAAATACTAATGACGCCCTTCTGGTCACGCACGACGTCTCCGCCCTCTATACGAACATTCCCATCAACGAAGGAATAGAAGCTACATCAAAGGCCTTAGCAGAAAACCGGCACCAACATGCGTTGGAATTTTACATTACCTTACTAAAATTAGTTCTAACTCTCAACTATTTCGAGTTCGACTCATCTTACTACTTGCAAGTTTTAGGAACCAGCATGGGCACTCCTTTTGCACCCACCTACGCCGACATTTTTATGGGACAACTTGACGCTTCCCTCTTAGATTCTTTCCCCCTCAAGCCGAAGGTTTATCTTCGATCCATAAATGACATCTTCATAATTTGGGAGCACGGCCGTACAGTCCTAGAAAGTTTCATTTCGCATCTTAATTCTTCGCATCCGACCAATATATTCTCATGCCAGTACTCGGATAAACAAGTGAACTTCCTAAACACCAGTGTTGTTCTTGACGATGGTAAACTGAAAACCACACTTTATAGGATACCAACAAACAGGCAACAGTACCTAGACTGCACTAGTCATCACCCACGGCACAGCAAACAAGGTATCTTTGTAGGACAGGCTACCAGAACAAGAAGAGTATGCAGTGATAACACAGACTATATGAAACACCTTAATGATATAAAGTCCACCCTGGCAAGCAGGAATCAGCCGGTCAGCTCGCTCGATATGGCTTACGAAAGAGCATCCAAGCTAGAAAACGACGAAGTGCTCAAGCAACAACGTCGAAATGAAAGCGCCCGACCACTAGCCTTAGTAACCAAAGTCTCAAACGTGCTCCCTAACATAAACAACATCCTGCGGAAATACTACCCCATTCTAGCCAGTAATGAGCGACCTAAAAAGACGTTTCCAGAAGCCCCAAGAGTTACCTACAGAAGAAACAAGAACATTAAAGACATTTTTATGCATACCAAAATTAGCGCTTCCCAGGAACCAGTCATCAGCCATTGCCTCCGCCATAGATGCAAGACCTGCAAACATCTGTAGACAAATTGCATCGTCAATAGCACTGCCACACAATACGTTCACAAGATTAATTCAAGCTTCCCTCGCAATTCTTCTAACATTTTGTATATGCTAGAATGCTCATTCTGTCAAAAGCAGTACATTGGAGAATCGAGTCAACCTATGAACTTACGCCTGAATGGGAATCGGGCCGACACTCATAACAATGCCTCCATAGCACTCGCGCAGCACTTCAAGCAGCCGAAACACAATTTCGATGATCTCAAGCTCTATATTCTATAGTCAAAATTTAAGTCTCCCAGGGACCGGAAATACAGAGAATCGTACTTAATCCATAAATTAAACTGACTGGAGCCGGCTGGAATCAATGCTTCGAAAGGCAGCTTTGAAACCTTACGGTATCTGAATCGAACACACTAATATTGCTCTTACAAAAAGTGGGCATCTCCATACGCAATATTCCGTCCCGCACATCCGCAATGCTGATACTTGAACACAATTTCTGTGCTTTTCTCCCCCCTTTTTTTCTTCTGCGTTGCTCCAAGCCGATTTCGACATACCACGCGCACGCGCCTCTCTCGACCTTCGGCATTTCGTCTTACTACCTGATATACACACACACAGGCAAAAAGAAAAAAAAACAGAAAAGAAGTCCTTGAATTTTACCGCAAAGCTCCGGGTGAGTTGCACCCGCGCATACCTCTTCTATTCTTCTGTGAACAGTGACCTCCACAGTCGGAATTCTTCAAACTATACGAGCTGTTGCTGTTTACGAGTTTTCTCTTTTGCACACAGTTCAGTAACATTGAAATTGCACCCCCAAGACGCACCTCTCATCCCCGATCTTCCAGGAAGCCTCCTTTGATGTCGCCGGCCCCACCGCAGCGCGGCTTAAGCCGCTCCCCCCTGCTTTTTCCAACTCTGGCGTAGTCTTCCCTCTTTCTCTACTGCGGGCCCTGTCACAAGAACCACACCTACCTTTCTCTATCACTACTTCGCTTTTTTTAACCGACGGTTGACCCACTCTGCTGTCCTCCTTCCGACCCCGCTTTGAATAACCTCCCCCCTTTCTCTCCAACTTAATCTGTATCTATAAAACAGTGTGCCAGAGATGAACCCTGATGCCTTGAAAAAGACAAGTCTCCTTGTCGAAACGTTGGCAGAGGTCTGAAGCGGCTACCTTCTCCAAAGTATTATTTCTATCTGGTGACCATCTTCAAAGCCCTCTCGTTCCCTGGATTTCATCTACGAAGATGACGGGACAAGGTAAGCCACCTCTCCTTTTTCTGGCACACGTAGCTCTAATTGGAGACAGCCACTTCAAATATATTCAAGATCACTCTTCGTCACGACAATATGCACCATAAATTAGATTCCAAAGGGGCGGCACAACACAGGACGTCAGGAAGCTCATAGATTCCGCCCCACGCAACATCACGCAATTTATACTGCATTTCGGAATGATTTAAAATACAACAGCGCTGAAAACACATTCGAAGCCATTAAATCTCTCGTTCGAGATGTTCAGACGAAACCACCCAACGTGGAGATAACTCTGACAACAGTGCTTACCAGAATTTAAAACAATCACCAGCCACTCACACCTCAGGTACACAGACTCATAGCTCACTACGAGCAAACACTTAAGAGCAACGACTCCCTCCTTGACCTATAACTCACCCAACAAATCGTGGACATAATCTACCACACAGAAATCTATCATGACCCCCAGAGACATCGGGCCAAAGACGGTTTACACCCTAACTTCCGCGGTGTTTGCATAATGGCAAATAACATCTCGTACAGGTGAGCAAGTCGTTTGAGGTGACGCTCTCCACTACCGGCACTACCGGCCCGTCAGTGACCAGCACCGAGCAGCAGACCGAACCTGACATTTCCAACAGTAGCGATCCACCCTGTCCCTCCTAGAACCCCACAAGCGACGCGAGTACACAAACGGTAGATGCAGCCACAACACCAGCTGAACAGCACGAAGCAGAATAACATCCCGACCCACCAAGGACATCACGCTTAATGTTCACGCAGACACTAACACCTACTAAAACGCAAACAAGCACCCAAACAGGCATCGACTTTGACACCACCCCTAACAGCCCCCCTAAAGAACTGACTCCAAACAAAAAAGAACCATCCCGTAGGTCCACTCGGAACAAACGAAAATGACTTGCACCAAGCTGACCCGACGCCTTGCCCCTCAAATCCCGCGCTTTCCTTAGGGTTCGAAAACTCGCCGGCAAACAAATACACTACAGATTTCACTTCAACACCTATTCTTCCTACCTCCAAACCAGAAAAATCCCTAAAGGCCACCGCCCTAAAGCTTTTTATTCCCTTGGAGGTCTCCCTCAACAAAGAAGCTGAATGGCAGGACACTTTGACGGATGCATCGCTTTCCCTTCTAGAAATTCTCAGAGAGCACTTTGACAAATAACTTAGTGTTTTAAATGAGCAGATTGAAATCATTCCACTCACTGAGCAAGAGAAAATTGATCTTGATGCCTTTATAGACCGTAAGGAGCACGAGCTGTGCAAGAAACAAAGAAATAAATTTGAACGTGACCAGCTTGTTTTGCCTGACACACATTGAACCAATGAATCTCCTGTCCTCGCTAAGCCTAAAAACGTGGCACTAAATCATCTGTTATTCCCCCGCAGACACATCACAATCTGCTGCAGTGGAATGTTTCCCTCCCGCTAATAGTCAAAATCTGGAATCTAGCTCTCACAGAAGGAGTAACAGCAACCTGACACCTGTTCCCGAACCGAATGTTGTATCCGCCTCCCCCGTCACTTGCAACAGCAACGTTATAGATATTTCAAAAACATTATAGGGAACCGAAAAAATTATCCTAGAAAGAGGCCTCCCTTTCTGCCCTACCAACAACTACGTGAATGAATACGAGTTACACAAGCATCTCACGGAATTTTCCCTTAGAATGAGGCTGAAGGAATTCTGTTCCGATAAGCAAGACAATAGGGGTTATCAATGACAGCGCACTCCGTGCACCAAGCACCTGGGCACCAGATGCCGAGGAATCTCCAGAATTCGATTTGTATATAAATTCAGTATCAAAAGAAATAATAATCTCAATCAAGAAAGCAAATAAACGCAAGAACTTGACCCCTTCAGAAGAAGTCACTCTAAATAACCTTGCAGTCAGAACGGACATAATCGTTAAACCTGCAGACACAGGAGGTAGCGTTGTCATCTTACCAATGGAAAAATATAAAGGTGAGGCCTATAGGCAGCTAAACAACCATGGTCACTACCAGCCTTTAGACCATGATCCTACCAATGAATACAGTCAAACGATCCTTCGCACTCTCACAGATCTGCTTTGCGGAGAATTAATCACCACAGCAGAACTAAACTTCATGAGACCGACGAACAAGCTGGCAGGACGTTTTTACCTCCTCCCCAAAATCCTTAGTCCCCACAGAAGCATTGTTCTCAGCTGACAATCCGGGAAGGCACATAGTTTCTAACAACTGCCTGGAGCCGCCCGGAATCAAGGCTTCGAAAGGCAACATAGAAACCTTACGGTATCTGAATCGAACAGAAAAATTATGCTCTTACAAAAAGTGGGCATCTCCATTCGAAATATTCCTGCCTGCCCATCCCCAATGCTCATACTTGAATAAAATTTCTGTGCGTTTCTTCACCACCCCCCCTTTTTTTTTCTTCGGTGTTGCTCCAAGCCGATTTCGATATACCACGCACACGCGCCTCCCTCGACCTTCGGCATTTTGTCTTACTACCTGATTTTCACACACACACGCAAAAAGGAAAAAAGAACAGCAAAGAAGTCCTTGAATGTACCGCAAAGCTCCGCGTGAGTTGCACCCGCGCATACCCCTTCTATTCTTCTGTGAACAGTGACCTCCGCAGTCGGAATTCTTCAAACTATACGGGGTGTTGCTGTTTACGAGTTTTCTCTCTTGCACACAGTTCAGTAACCTTGTAATTGCACCCCTATGACGCCCCTCTTGTCCCCGATCTTCCCGGAAGCCTCCTTTGAGGTGGCCCGGCCCCACCGCAAGCCCAGCTTCCGCCGTTCCCCCCTGTTTTTTTCGACTCTGGCGTAGTCTTCCCTCTTTCTCTACTGCGGGGCCCTGTCACAAGAACCACACCTCCCTTTCTCTCTCACTATTTCGCTTCTTTTGCCTGCCCGTTGACCCACTCTCCTGTCCTCCTTCCGACCCCGCTTTAATAACCTCCCACCTTTGTATCTCTGTAACTCAATCTGTATATATAAAACAGTGTTCCAGAGATGAGCCTGATGCCTCGAAAAAGACAAGTCTCCTTGTCGAAACGTTGGCAGAGGTCTGAGGCCGCCAGCTTCTAGAAAGTATTATTTCTATCTGGTGACCATGTTCAAAGCCCTCTCGTTCGCGGGATTTCATCTACGAAGTTTTATATATATATATATATATATATATATATATATATAGTCTGGAATTATATATATATATTGTAATATATATAATATTACATATGGCATGCTGGCAATGGGGCCGAAGGCGTGGTGAACACAAAGTAAGAAACCTCGGTAACAGCAACAGCGGAGGGTTTATTTCGACGTTTCGATTTCGAGACAAGTCTTCTTACATATTATATGTAATACATAATATATGTAATATGTAATATGTAATCTGCCCGGAGGTGATTGTAATGCAGAAGATTGGCAACGTTCACCGGAAGAATCAGGACCGTCACCAATCCCCTGCGGGAGATGTGCGCCACTTTATCGGCGTCGCTAGCAGAAGCCGAATATGGAAGCCGCACCGCCATCGCCTAGAGCGACGGGGTTCTCTCTCGCTCTGCTTTCTCCAAGCGTCGACTTTGCTCGGCCTGTGCCCTCCTTATCTTTCGCCTACACACCAACCTTTGTCAATAAACCCCATTTCAATAAATATATATATATATATATATATATATATATATATATATATATATATATATATATATATATATATATATATATATATATATATAACACAGAAATAAGGGTTGGCAGTCGAGAAAACCTCGGAAAGCAAAGGGGAGGATGTGGTAGATCATTGAAACAGATTAAGAATTTGGAAAGAAAGAAAGAAAGTGAAGAAAAAATGCCCGCCAGGTGGGATCCGAACCCACGACCTCCAGAATACCGGTCTGGTGCGATAACCACTACGCTACCGGCGGGGCGATTTTCCCATTCACTTTCTGGGGTATTTATGTTAGGTATGTTTGTTTCCTATGCTTGGGGGTGGTAGCCAGCGCCATTCGGACTAATCGGGGTGAAGGGGACCTTCTTTTGAACCCCCGGGTCGTGACTCGAGTGTCTACGACATGTCCAGAGTGGTCGACCAGCTTTGAACCCTCTTAAGCTCCCTTTGGCAACAAGACTGCCAGAACAGAGGCCCTCGCTATGCATGTAGCGAATCAGAATAGGAAATGAGGGGCTCGTTGAAAATAACACAGAAATAAGGGTTGGCAGTCGAGAAAACCTCGGAAAGCAAAGGGGAGGATGTGGTAGATCATTGAAACAGATTAAGAATTTGGAAAGAAAGAAAGAATGCCCGCCAGGTGGGATATATATATATATATATATATATATATATATATATATATATATATATTTTATGTATATATTTATATATAGAGAAGTAGAGTCCTTAGTTGGTGCAGGAATACGCACAAATTAGATGTACGCTCTTCGGAGACTTTATTTCCAACATTTCAACCTGAGACAGGTCTTCCTCAGGAATGAAAGGCTTGGGTAAATCGTACGGACTGAGAGTGGGGGAGGCGCCCCACAACACAAGCCACATGGGAAACGAACACGCAAACGACCACACACACCATACAGAGCTTATTCTGCCAAACGCAAGCGAAAAAGAGCCTAAAAAAAAGAAAAAGACGAAAGGAAGAGAGGAACAAGGTGGAAAGGAGGAGGCAAGGAAGAGGCAAGGAGGAACACACTGCATGAACCCGAGGGGTTGGGATAACAGGAAATGCAACGAGTTCACGGGTGGCGAAAGGCCCAAAAACATCCGGTGTCTCCCAGAAGAAAAAACTACCAAGCACACGCCGCCACAAGCAGTGAGTTTACATGCGCGGCACCAGTAACAAGGATTAACTACCGACCGTCTTCAGCGGCATGGTCAAGAATTCAAGCGAGGCGCAATACTGTATCTGAACAAAGGCAGCCTCACCGACCTTGGGGGATCCCAAAAAAGCCAATAGGGGAGCACTTTTGAGGCGTCCCCTTACCCGCCTATGCCTCCCTTTGTACACGGCTTCGCGTCGTGTCGCGCCAGGTCAATGCACGGCCTGTTAACTGTTAGCACTCGGCCTGTCGCCGGCGCGCCTGGAACCCTGAGCCCAATCTACGAAAATATGGCGGAGCGCAGCAATATTTAAAACCACGAAAACAAGAAGAGAGAGGCGACCGTCGTTATATGGCCTGCCTCCGGAACAACAAAAAAAAAAGAAAAAAAGAAAAAGAGGGAAACAAAGAAAAAGAGAAGCAAAGCAAAACATGAGCAAAAAGACAGGAAGGACGCGCGCACATCGTGAACACCAGCATTGGGGATCACAATGTGATTACATGACACCCGAGCCATAAGCCACTACAGGCACTAAGATAAATTAAATGCTTCAACATTCGATTTCCCATTTCTCAAGCATAAAATGGGTGTGACATATGGTGACATAAACAGCCAATGGGTGCCATCGGGTTAATAATGAGGGGTGTTATGCTTGCTGAGCGTTGAGACAAGGAAATGAAAGAGAAAAAATTAAAAATAGCGGGGGCGGGAATGGAAGTGTTGGTAGGGGGTCGGGAGCGGACGAGATAATTATAGTGACCGCGGAACATAACGGTAGGTTGTTGGTGTTACAATGTACAACCTCACACCTGAAGCAAGAAGGCTTCCTGTAAACCTCAGACCTTGCAATGCCCTGCGCGGGAAAAGCCGATGCACATGAAGGGCTTAATGTGAGCATAGCAAAAGGACAACAAAACTACAAGGTCTCGTATGTCCCGTAGTCACAATGCTTCAATGGTCATGCAGCGTTCGAATCACAGTCATAGTTCCAGGACTCTCAATAAGACCCCCCTTCAGGGTATTAAATTTGTAGATTAATTAAGACTCACATTGTTCTCGCTCCCTACAGGTAGAAAAACTGCTCTGTAGAAGCGTGACTTTATAGTCATCGAAAGAGTGATTTTGCATCGCTAGGTGTCTGGACAAGGGAAGGTTTGGGAGTGCCTTGGTGTGATAGCGGTGAGTGTTAAACCGCATTCGAAAAGGTCCATCCGTCTTTTCTATGTACTGCAATATACATCCTCCACACTCCAATAGGTAAACCAAATTGAACGAGTCACAATATCGGAAGTCCGAGTGTGGGAAGTCCGAATCGGAAGTCGGAATATCGGAAGTCCGAATGTGTGCCAATTGCCACCGTCGCGGTCTGAACGTGTTTACACACCAAACATATGTTTTTGCCACACTTTCGGCAGCCTAATTGCTGGGCGTCCTTGTCTTTGGCGTGGACAAGATAGTCCCCTATGCTTTTTGCGCGCCTATATATTACACGCGGAGGATCACTGAAAATTTTGGAAAGTTGCTCGCTCTCCTGGAGAGTGTTGAAGTGCTTTTTTAAACTTTTATTCACGTTTGGCGGGCTACTAGTAAAAGATCAGACTAAATTAGCGCGGGAATTATTCCCATCATTCACGTGCGACCCCTGTAGCATTGTGTTACGATTTAAACTTGCCGGCATAGAAATGACATAGTGAACAAGGGCTGGCGGGTAACGCTGTTTGAAGAGGACGCCCCGCATTTGGATTGCGTTCATACGAAAATCTTCATCCCTGAAGCAAATTCTTCTAAATCTATGTGCCTTGGAATAAGGGATTGCCGTTCTGCAATGGCGTGGGTGGCAGCTGTTGAATGCAGGTACTGTAGGCGGTCTGTAGGTTTCCTGTACACACTCGTCTCAAGTGTCCCCGCCCGCACATGAACCTGAACGTCCAAGAAACTAATTTCGGTGCGAGAGTACCTGTAGGTGAATGAGATATGAGGATGAACTGTGTTGAATTCTTCTATAAAGGCAATAAGTCGTTCCTGAGTGTCTGTCCAGGTCATGAAAATGTCGTCAAGGAATCGATTGTACAGTGCAGGTGAACTGTACGAAGTAGAGAAGAATTTGGTTTCAATATTGTGCATAAATATGGTGGC
Source organism: Haemaphysalis longicornis (assembly GCF_048455015.1). Classification (NCBI taxonomy): domain Eukaryota; kingdom Metazoa; phylum Arthropoda; class Arachnida; order Ixodida; family Ixodidae; genus Haemaphysalis; species Haemaphysalis longicornis. Next base: position 67,962,962 of record NW_027526233.1, on the reverse strand, counting down.
ATGATTGGGGGCCATTTTTGTTGCAATTGCAGTACCACTTGTTTGGAGAAAGTATTTGTTTTCAAACTCAAAACTGTTGAGTTCTAACACGAGACGCGTAATACCTCAACGACCCTCGGGCTTGGAGAGTCTTTTTCGCGGTGTTCGTTGTACGACTGAATAAGGGTGTTGGGAACCGCGAGGTCACAGCGCAGCGCCACTGAAACAGTACCAGCGTGGCAGGCTTTCGGCATCGAACTGCCCGTGCCGTGCTGGCGCACCAAGCACGCGCTGCTAGTTTCTTTATTCTCGTCTTTCATAGCCGGCGCCTTGGCGCCGGCCAAGAGCGTTAACCGGAGAGCGCTACAAGGGCATTCATGCCATCGCTGTGCGGATTGTTGGTATAAAGGGAGGTCACGTCCAATGTTACGAGAAATGCACCGTCCGGCAGAACCATGCCCTCGATTTCTTGGAGAAAATGGTTTGTGTCCCGTGTGTATGACGGAAATTGAGGGGGTATATGGCGAATGAGGTAATCTATATAACTTTAAGTTGGCTCTGTGATGGTGCCTAATCCCGATATAATTGGGCGGCCGGGATTTGGAATTTTCTGTAATTTTGGAAGCATGAAAAAGCGGCCAACCACTGGGTGGGCCGATGTTAGTGCCCTGAAAAGTTTTCTATCAATTTCTCGGGCCCCCAGAACTTGCTCCAGCACATTATTTACAATTTTTTGGTGTTCTTTAGGAGGATCTGATTTCCGGTCGCCTAATTGCCGATTCACTTCTTTGACGTAATCATTCCGGTCTAGAATAACAATCCCCCTCCCTTGTCAGCTGGTTTCATTACAATGTCTTGTCGGTTACTCAATGCATGTAGAGCATCCTGTTCGTTTTTTGTGATGTTGTGATGAGTGGTTCGGCGTGATTGGTATGCCTGGAAAACGTGTCTCTGGACGGCACGAATATACAAGTCGAGAATTTTCTCCCTTTGTGCACTGGGGGTTCAGTGGTGCTTCGCGACGAAAGAAGGTTTGGCGTTCTCCCCATCACTTCTATCAAAAAAGTACACTCGTAAAAGCAGAGTACGGGCAAAATTATCTAAATGTTTCAGGACTGGTAATTCTGAGTACTTCCCGTTGCTCCGGCAAAATGTGAGACCCCTGGAAAGAACAGATATCTCAGTGGCGCCTAATTTAATCTTCGATAAATTAACGATTTGACCGCCCCCGTCGCCGCATTCAACCCTTTGCGGCGGTTCCCCCGGCGTGCTGTCAACACCCTCCTCGCGGTCAACCGAATCCACAAGAGCCAGATACGGTTGTTGTCTGACGCCCCTCGCATACGACCCGCCATGCCCCGGGACGTTATCCCTTGCGAGTTTTTTAAACTTTGTTTTTGAAACCCATAGGGTTTTTTTGGCCTCAAACAAATTCAGCTCCTCGAGTTATTGCGCTGAAAGTAAGGCCCTTTTCCTGACTAGACGTTCCTCTTCCACAAGTGACGTTAACATTTTTCAGAGTGCTCTATTGTGACTTGGAGTAATTCTGGAGAAGCGGTGTTTAGTATTCGATTCCATGTTTCTACATTGTCATTAGATAGGTTCTTCATTGAAGGAGGCAATGAAATACGAAGCTCTTTGGGTACAATACCTTCTAGCTTATATGTTTGAAGGGTACTAACATGAAGGTCATGGCGTACGCGCTTGTCAACAATTTTCCTGACTTTTAAGAATTCTTTGGATTTTAGTGTTGCGGCACCTGAGGAAGATGAAGTCGGCTGGGGCTCGGGGCCAACACGTGAATCACTCTGCCCTCGGCGGGCCGATTCTGGGTATTTCCTAAGGTTGTACCTTGGAACTGCAGTTTTGACAGCGTCCTCACTGTCCCCCGTCGAAAGTGTGTGCAGCGCTCCGTGATCTTGTGGTGCTATCCTTGACAGTGGTTGCTGCGGTGTTGTCTGGTGGGTGCTCGTTGTGGGCAACTTTGGTGACGTGCGTCCATTTCCCCCACGGAATTCTGCGGTGGGGCCAGGGCTAGAACACTTTCGTCGTCGGGGGCGTAGGAAGGGTGACTCGGGTCCTGGTGTCGGGTCCACTTGATGGGCTTCAAGGCTGGCACTCTGCTTTCGTTCTCGAAGTACCTCCGGTTGTGGAGATGGACCATCAGGAATGGCAATTGCACCTCAGGCGGGTGTTGCGTCAAGAAAGTGATGAGGGCGAGGACCGGAAGCTGGATTCGGAGCATCGGGTCCTGGTGTCGGGTCCACTTGATGGGCTTCAAGGCTGGCACTCTGCTTTCGTTGTCGAAGTACCTCCGGTTGTGGAGATGAACCATCAGGAATGGCAGTTGCACCTCAGGCGGGTGTTGCGTCAAGAAAGTGGTGAGGGCGAGGACCGGAAGCTGGATTCGGGGCAGTCACACGGGTCTGTGGGGGCCAGTCCAAGTCCAATTGCCGACTTTGTTCGGTTTGCAGTGTGGCCTATGAGAATGTAGGCTCCTGTTGCGTTTCACGAGCTGGTGATGGTGACGCATAACCCAGCCAGTCTGCAAACATAGGCCGTCGGAGTTCTAAGAGGAAGGTGTACAAGTTCCACGCCATAACCGACACACCACCAGAACTCGGGTGTAGGCAGTCGGCTGCCAGCACAATTTTCGGGGGGAAGTGATGCAGGCAGAGGTCCAAGAAAAAGACATTTTCATGGTTTTCGCACAACTTGAACAAGAGGCAGTTGAAGGCGTCGGCTTCTCTGTTGAATCTAGCTGCAGCGCGCGAATCATGGGGGTTGCGTCGGCGGTTTGGCGACCGTGGGTGCAGCAGAGTTACAAATGTTGCATCGATATCAGGTCTTTCCTTTGCAATGTGGTCGAGAAGATTCGACTATCTCTCCTTTGCGACTTGTCCGTTTGTGTTGTCTACGCCACCACGTTTGTGTTTTGCAATTATGCCACGATATTCATGCACAATATTGAAACCAAATTCCTCTCTACTTCAGACAGTTCACCTGCACTGAGAAGCGATTCCTTGACGAAATTTTCATGATATGGACAGACACTTAGCAATGACTGATTGCCTCTATAGAAGAATTCAACACCGTTCATCCTAATATCTCATTCACCTACGGGTATTCTCGCACCGAAATTAGTTTCTTGGACGTTCAGGTTCATGTGCGGGCGGGGTTACTGGAGACGAGTGCGTACAGGAAACCTACAGACAGCCAACAGTACCTGCACTTCAACAGCTGCCACCCACACCATTGCAGAACGACAATCCCTTATTCCCAGGCACACAGATTTAGAAGAATGTGCTCCAAGGATGAAGACTTTCGTTCGAATGCCAGCCGAATGCGGGGCGTCCTCCTCAAACAGCGCTACCCGCCGGCCCTTGTTGACGATGCCATTTCTAGGGCGGCAAGTTTGAATCATAACACACTGCTACAGGAGTCGCACGTGAATGATGGGAATAATTCCCCGGCTAATTTAGTCTTAACTTTTACTAGTAGCCCGCCAAAAGTCGATAAAATAAAAAAAAAGCACTTCAACATTCTCCAGCACAGCGAGCGACTTCCCAATATTTTCAGTGATCCTCCGCGTGTAATATACAGGAGCGCAAATAGCATAGGGCTATCTTGTCCACGCCAAAGACAGGGACGCCAGCAATTAGGCTGCCGACCGCGTGGGAAAACAGATGTTTGGTGTGTAAACACGTACAGACTGCGAGGGTTGCAATTAGCAGATATTCGGACTTCCAATATTCTATACGTGGGTCATTTGATTGTGACTCGTCCAATTTGGTTTACCTACTGGAGTGTGGCGGATGTAATATGCAGTACATAGGACAGACGGACGGACCTTTTCGAATGCGGTTTAAAAATTACCGCTATCACACCAAGGCACTCCCACACCTTCCCTTGTCCAGATACCTACCGATGCAAAATCTCTCTTTCGATGACTATAAACTCACGCTACTACAGAGCAGTTTTTCTACCTGTAGGGAGCGAGTCTTAGTTAATCTACAAATTTATTACCCTGAAGGGGGGTCCTAATGAGAGTCCTGGAACTATGACTAATTCGTACTCTGCAAGACCATTGAAGCATTGTGACCCCGGGACATACGAGACCTTGTAGTTTTCTTGTCCTTTTGCTACGGTCACATTAAGCCCTTCGTGTGCATCGGCCTTTCCCGCGCAGGGCATTGCACGGTCTGAGATTTACAGGAAGCCTGTTGCTCCAGGTGTGAGATTGTACATTGTAACACCAACAACCTGCCGTTATGTTTCGCGGTCACTATAATTATCTCGTCCGCTCCCGACCCCCTACCAACACTTCCATTCCCGCCCCGCTATTTTTTATTTTTTTCTCTCTCATTTCCTTGTCTCAACACTCAGCAAGCATAACACGCCTCATTAATAACCAGATGGTACCCATTGCCTGTTTATGTCACCCTATACGATACCCATTTTATCATTTTTATCCTTCAGAAATGTGAAATGGAATGTTGAAGCTTTGAATTCCTACCGAGCGTGTTAGAAGTGTTTTATTTTGGTGTCTGTGGTGGCTTATGCCTGGGGTGTCTTGTAATCACATTGTGATCTCCAATGCTGGTGTTCACGAAGTGCGCGCGTCGTTCCTGTCTTTTCGCTCATGTTTTGGTTTGCTTTTCTTTTTCATTGTTTCCCTGTTTTTCTTTTTTTTCTATTTTATGGTTGTCCCGGAGGCACGGCATATACCGACGGTTGCCTCTCTGTTCTTGTTTTCATGTTTTTAAAAATTGCCGCGCTCCGACATATTTTCGTAGATTGGGCCCAGGGGTCCACGCCCGCCGGCGACAGGCCGAGTGCTAACAGTTAACAGGCCGTGCATTGACCTGGCGCGACACGACGCGACGCCGTGTACAAATGGAGGCGTAGGCGGGGAAGGAGACGCTCAAATGGGCTCCGCCATTGGCTTTTGTTGGACCCCCCAAACTCGGGGAGGACCCCCCAAAGTCGGGGAGGTCGGGAGTTAATCCTTGTTACCGGTGTCGCGCATGTAATCTCACTGCTCGTGGCGGCGTGTGCTTTGTAGTTTTTCCCTCTCGGAGACACCGGATGTTTTTGGGCTTTTCGCCAGCAGTGAACTCGTCGCATTTCCTGTTAACCCCACCACTCGCACTCATGCAGTGTTTTCTTCCTTGCCTCTTTCTTGCCTCCTCCTTGCCATCTTGCTCCTCCCTCTTCCTTTCGTCTGTTTCTCTTTTGTTTGAGGCTTTTTCGCTTGCGTTTGGCATAATAAGCTCTGTATGGTGTGTGTGGTCGTTTGCGTGTTTGTTTTCCATGTGGCTTGTGTTTCGGCACGCCGCCCCCACTCTGAGTCGTTACCATTTCACCCGAAGCTTTTATTCCTAAGGAAGACCTTGGAAATAAAGTCTTCCAAGGAATAAGAAATAAATAAAAAACGTTGGAAATAAAGTCTCCCTAGAGCGTACTTCTAATTTGTGCGTATTCCTGCAGCAACTAAGCACTCAACTTCACGAATATATATATATATATATAGTCAGGAATTAAAAACTCACACAGAGAGCGAAAAAATAAGGTTAGAAGAGACTGAGACACACGAGAAGGACATTAACAATAAAAACAAAAGTTCACTGACGTTTCAGAGAGAGGACTCCCATTCTTCAGAGGGCTCTGACGAAAGCAAGTCTCTTTGTTGAAACGTTGCCAACAATCGTGCTTTTACCTTGTTCAAAGTTTTCTTTTCTTGTGTTCTCTACCATGTTCAAAAGTTCAACTACTCCCTATATATAAATATATATATATATGTGTATATATATATTAATATATATATATATATATATATATAGGGAGTAGTAGAACTTTGAAGATGGTAGAGAACACAAGAGAAGAAAATCTTCGGAAAGCAAGTTCTCTTTGCTGAAACGTAGGCCACACTCGTGCTTTTACCTTGTTCGAAGTTTTTCTTCTCTTGTATATATATATATATATATATATATATATATATATATATATATATATATGTATATATATATATATATATATATATATATATATATATATATGTATATATATATATATATATATATATATATATATATATATATGTATATATATATATATATATTTATACATACTCATATATATATATATTGATACGGTAACTCTCAGGCGTTGAGGGGTGAGCTGAGGGTTTATTTAAAAACAACCTGGGTGAGAACCGTCGCTGAGCGTCGTGTCCGAGCCCTGGACACCCGAAACGCACCTCGTTCTTCTCGTCGTCGCCGGTGCGATTGGCCGGTAATATTGTCAATGCCATCTACCGTGCACAACATTCAGCGTTACATTTCCCCCTTGCGCAGAGGAAACCCGTCGGGTGAGCCACTTCGCAGCACGAGGATGATAAGTCTTTAGCCCGGCGACGTGCACAAGTTGGGTCATGCTGGACCAGCGACCATGTGTTGTGAGGCGCGAAATGACGTAGGTCACGTAGCTTACACGGTCGAGAATACCGAATGGGCCAGTGTAACGCGACAAAAACTTGCCACACAGTCCGCGTTTTCTAAAGGGAGTCCATTACCACACAAAATCACCTTTACAGAATGATAGACTGCGGTGGCGAACGTCGTATCTCTGTTTAGACCGGGACTGTGATGCAAGGGTGCGCAGGCGAGCTAATTGGCGGGACTCTTCGGCCAGGCACAGTGTTTTGGCAACTGACTCCTCGTCGTGCAACGAGAATGGCAGGATGGTGTCCAGAGGAGTGCGAGGATTGCGTGCGTAGTCGTGGTAGAAGGGACTGTAGCCGGTTGTTTCGTGCTATGCCATGTTATACGCGTAAGTTATAAAAGGCAATACTTCTTATCACAGTTATTGTGGTCTGATGGCACGTACATGAAAATCATGTTGAGAAGTGTTTGCTTGGTGCGTTCAACAAGTCCGTTGGTCTGTAGATGATAAGGTGTAGCATGGGGAAACTGTAAGGTGCAAAGGCAAATTAGCTCCTCTACAACAACCGAAATAAATTGGTGGCCACGATAACTAATAAGCACGGGCGGAGCGCCATGCCGCAGAATTATAAAATATAGCAGGAACATAGAAACCGAGGCTGCGTAAGATTTTGGTACAGCCGCAGTTTCTGCGTAACGCGTCAGGTGGTCGACGCAGACGATAACCCAGCGGTTTCCAGCTGGTGTGCGTGGAAGTGGGCCAATTAAATCAATCGCAACTTTCTCAAATGGAGCAGTGGGTGGATTCACAGGATGAAGGAGGCCGGGTGGTGTGGTTGCAGGACGCTTGTAGCGCTGACACTCCACACCACTGGCGACGTATTTTTCAGTCGTGAGCCGCATATTGGGCCAGTAAAAGCGTTCTTGTGCGCGGTATAATGTGCCAGTGCAGCCAAGGTGCCCAGACGTGAAGTCATCATGCATAGCTCGAAGCATGCAAGGGCGCAGCCGCTCGGGTACAACGAGAAGGAACCGCGCCCCAGTCGCATTGTAGTTAGCTTTGTAGAGCAGACCATCCCGAAAAGAAAAGGGGTTGGTAGGGGTGGAGTCACGAGCAGTGGCGAAGGACGACGCTAGCTTGGGGTCACCTTGCTGTTCTCGCCGGAAGTATTCTATGTCAGGGAATGTCTAAACGACTGCAGTAAGATAGTCGTCGAAACTGTCAGCGTCGCAAGCGGTGGATGAAACTGGGAGCCGGGAAAGGCAGTCAGCGTCGGTGTGTCGGCGGCCGCTTTTGTAATAAACAACGAAATCATATTCTTGGAGTCTGGGGGCCCAGCGGGCGAGCCGTCCAGATGAATCACGAAGCCCAACGAGCCAACATAAGGAGTGGTGGTCTTAACAATTGTAAAAGGCCGTCCATCGATGTAAGGGGGAAACTTATACACAGCAAAGATGACAGCCAATCATTCTTGCTCAGTCAATGTATAATGTTTCTCAGGTTTCCTGAGCGTGCGGCTGGCGTAGGCAATTACTGTTCAGTGCCGTGAAGTCTCTGCACAAGGACTGCTCCGATTCCGATGCCGCTGGCGTCCGTATGCACTTCTGTAGGAGCAGCCGATCGAAATGGCGTAGTATTGTCCCCGACGTGAGAAGAAACTTAGGTTGAGAAAAGGAGGCTTCGCACTCAGATGTCCAGTAGAAAGGGGCATTTTCGCGTAACAGAGAAGACCGAGGAGAAGCGAGCTCTGCAAAGTTTGGTACAAACCGACGAAAGTAGGAGCATAGCCCCAGGAAACGTCGTAGGTCGCGCACAGACTTTGGCTGCTTAAACTGACTCACGACTTCAATCTTTTGTGGATCAGGTCTAACGCCTTTTTTGTCGACTAGATGCCCCAAAAGTAAGGTCTGGCGATCGCCGAAGCGGCATTTTTTAAATTTAGCACAAGGGCGGCTTTTTCCAGGCAGGTCAGCACCATGTCAAGCCGGGTGTTCTGCTCTTCAAAAGTGGGTCCAAAAATTACTACGTCGTCGAGGTAGCACAGACAAATAGCCCACTTTAAACATCGCAAAATTGTGTCCATGAACCTTTCAAATGTACTGGAGCGTTACAAAGGCCAAACGGCATGACGTTAAACTCAAATAACCTGTCAGCAGTCACAAAACCCGTCTTCTCTTTGGGGGCCGGATCCATCGGAATTTGCCAGTAACCAGATCTTAAGTCACCTGACGAAAAGTGGGAGGCGGAGTTCAGACAGTCAATTACATCATCTATGCGAGAAAGGGGGTACACGTCCTCCTTTGTAATTGCGTTCAGGCGTCTGTAGTCAACACAGAATCGCCAGGACCCATCCTTCTTCTCCCCAGGATTACCGGCGCTGCCCAAGGGCTAGCTGATATCTGTACCACTCCCTTCTGTAGCATCTCGTTGACCTGGTCTGCGATGGCCTTCCTCTCGCCAGGAGAAACCCGATACCGTTTTTCCCGGAGCGGGCGGGCGGTTCCGGTGTCTATGCTGTGGCGCGTGTGAGAAGGCGGGATTTCGCTCTTGTTGCCGGGGCTGGTGGAAAAGTGAAACACTGTCGCATGCCTTGAAAGGACATGGGCCAACGCCTCCCTCTCAGCCGAAGAAAGACCTTTGTTTATCATCTTCAAAAGCTGTTCGCCACGCTTAGCGCAGTCACCCTGGGAATCGGACGTTTCGTCGCTCACTGTTGCCAGGGGTACTCTGGTATCCCTTTCAAACACCGCAAGCTTCATCCCTAGCGGCAGAACGGTACTAGCTGCTGAGCAGTTAACCGCGCATATAGCCCCCCGTGTACGGAAATCAAACTGTGCTGCAACAAAACATCCTTCTTGACGCAGTTCGGCAGAATGGGCTGAACAATTGCCCAAAAGGAAGGCTCCACAGCACTGCAGACCATGACAGGTACAAAGGACGCTGATCGGGGAGGTAGACCTATGTCTTCCGAAGCAACCAAAGCGGGTTTGCTCGAACTTGAAGATTCTTCGGCAAGTGCAGAGTAAAGAACACCGCTTACACTGAGTTTGCCGGTCGCACAATCTAATTTAGCACCACAATCTTGCAAGAAGTCAATACCAAGAATTACTTCGTGTGTAGACTTCTGAAGTACCGCAAATTCTGCTTTGAAGCTTTGGCCCCCTAATGACAGATCCACTGTGGAAGTACCAAGGGGACACAACGGTTCACCACCAACGCTTCGAAATGTGGCACTACGATCACAGCTGAACATTGCTTTAGTCTTAAGGCTGTCTTTAAATGCCTTACTCATCACAGAAACTGTTGCCCCAGTGTCAACCAAAGCCTTCGTTGGCACACCATCAATTAAATCTTATATCTTAGTTTTAACCATGTAAACGGGCAGAGGTATGTTTCGTAAAGGCTGTCTGGCGACCTCACCTCCATCGGCCGCGCCGGCAATTTTCTGGCCTGTGGTGACATTGGACGGCGCCGAGGTGATGGAGACTGGCGCTGCCGTAGTAGCGGTGGAGTCAAACTTCTGTCCGAAGCGGGGGGGCCATTGCGTGGACCGGTCGGCTGGTTGTTACGTGTTAACGACTGTGGTGGATACCATTGAGTGCCAGGGTTGAGGTTATTGGGCCGAGGAAACGTGAACGTGGGATCGTCGTTGGGTCCTTGGAGCCGACAAAACCACGAAAATGGCCGACTAGTCTACATCGATAGCAGGTGGGTCGTTCGCGACGAGGATACTGCTCACCAGACGAGAATTGCCTTCTTGGAAAAACTCGAGCGATGATGCTCTTCCGGGTAGCAGACGCCCTGTGCATCATAGGAATCACTATGAAAATTTTCCCGTTGCTGGTAGTGGGGCACCATATTGTACACGCCCCTTCCCTGGTTGTGGTCTACGTAAGCAACGTTGACCGACGGCCGGTAGGAGCCAAGATGTGTTATTGAATGGCAACAAGTAGGTAACGCATCGCGGAGGAAGCTTCCGTCGCTAGAGGGTGTCCAGCAATGAGTGACATCTCCATGCCGCAGGAGCTCCTCGCGAACGATTTGTCGGATAGTCGCAGAGAGGTCGGGAGATGAGCTGGGCGTCACCATGAACGGCACTACGTACCCACGCACCACGTACCTCAGTCAGTGGGCTGCTTCGTACAAGCCTACGCACTCAGGTCCCTAGTTGTGCGCAAAATAAACAAGGGTACTTTTCACGCGGCAGTTGCGGTAGGGGGAATCACGACTATCTTTTTACACAGAAAACTATATAAGTAAGCACACAACAAAGTCGACTAGAATGCAGTCTCCAAGTAGTGTAGAGTGAGTTATTGTTCCAAGGATCTTGAAGAAAATCGAACGGTGCGTACAAACGGGCGGGATTACTCCATGCCACATTCAATAAAGCCCCACGGCCGTCGGTGAGTTTCGGGATCTTTTTCTTTCTGGGATAACGTTCTCGCTGGTATATTACCTAAACAATCGGGCGCTGTTCTGGTTCCATGTAATACTTCCGGCCATAGCCCTGAACATGGGTTCATTGCCTGTGGTCCGAGCAAATGACAATAGGGGACAATGCAAGGCGCGCAAACAGTATATGTGGCTACAATTTGAAGAAGTGTTAAGAGTCCGGTATATTTTCAAAAAGGTGGTATCTCCTAAACTCTATTTCGTGCATCGAGGCGCTCGCACTAACGTCTACGTGATCGAGAATTTTATATCCAATCCGCCGCGGTGTCCCGTGGCTGAGCCTCTGTCGGGCTGAGCACGATCGCACGTGTTCATTCGCGTCCGCGGCAGCCGCTATTCTGATGGAAACGGAACGCTAGAACGCCCGTGTGTCCGAGATTCCGACGAACGTTAAATGTCCCCACATGGTAAAAATTAATCCGGAGCCCTCCACTACGCCCCGCCTCATAGGCTGCATAGTGTAGGCGCGTTAAACACCAAAATTGTATTGTCTTGTTTCCCGTGTTTGTAACCTCTCCATGAACCGCTTGCTTTTGAGATAAATAAATAAATCAGATCGCGTCTCCTTATATCTAACGCTGCTTTTCTACAAAACCACTAATGAAAATGCTTTCCTTTGACTGTAATTGTTGTATAGATATACTTGAAGTCATCTAGCTGGCTTATATTTTATAGGATGCGTAAATGAACGCGGCAGCATGTATATATGTGATAAAAGTGCAATCGTGTCACCTACGTATGTTTCACAGGAGCTAACAGACATAGCAGAAGATGATTCGAAATGGAATATAACCTTTGCGGAACTGGAAACTCGGATGCTGTCGGTGAGATTTTTTTTACTGTTGGTGACGAATTCTTGTATGCTTTGTGTTTCAAGTAGGCATGGCGGATACTGATTCCCAAGATACTAAAGAATCATATTTTTATACCCAAGATTTTCGTTTATTCTTAGGGTGACGAAAACGTTCTTCTAATCCGGCACGACACAGGACAATACACATGTAGATTCAGAAACAAAATTTGTTTTTGCTAACACACCATCGTGTTACTCCTGAGCAGCAAGAAGTATTTGTGAAACTAATTCAATTGAAACAGATGAAAGCAGTTTAAACTTTAGGTCAGGAGTTCTGTGAATCTAGCAATTAGTATTGTGTTGTGGACGGAATGTGAAGAGCCTATCTTTACCTTAAGTACACTAATGTGTTATTTCAAGATTGTCATTTATAGGCTTATTAAGATGAAAGTCCATTAGATATGTTTAGCGACTGGAGAGTTGAGGTTGAATTACCCAAAACAATAAACTAATATGGCACGCTCATTGTTTACTGAATGAAAAAAATGGAAAAGTACTCGCAAGAGTTTCCCCTTGACCACATACGGTGTGACTTTTTATCAAAGGGATATTTATATATTCCTAGTGGCCTTTTTATGTTTGCTATCTCTAGGGGAGTCATCAAAGTCGCCATAAAAGTATGCATTGAACATTTCAGCTTTCTGAAATGCGCCCTCTTAAGAAATAGGCGTTTTTCACGTTGATCAAACATTGAAATCTAATTATCTTTCACCATGTCAATACCAACACACACGCGCCCTGCTTCGTTTGAATTTTGAAACAGCGGTACGTACCAACCTCGAAAAACGTAGTGGGTAGAGGCCAGCCCATCCCATGCCCGAGGTTGCTCCTCAGGGTCAGATAATTTTGTTACTCCATCTTGTCACGTAGATATTGGTAAAGCCACGATCCCCTGCTTGCGATGTGTGTGATTGCAATTTAGTGTAAAAGCCCCAGTGAGAGATACGTGCCGAGCTTCTTGGCCAGCCAGTTGCTCGAAGACAACGGCGCGAATGTGAAAATCCTGCGCTCGCGTTCCAGAGTGCTCCAGCCATCTCCGCTCAGACTCGCCATCCATATACCCTTGCTGCGTGACTCTTCAGCATAGCGCTACGCATCATAAATAGGTACATCGCCGCCCTGCAGTCTATACCTGCTTCTAGTAAGACGCTAAACTGCAAATGTCATGTGGATATTAGTCAAGCCGCGATCCCCTGTTTTGCAATATGTGTGATCGCCAAGCAGTGCACAGTCGCCAGTGAGGGATACGTGCCGTGCTCAATGGACGCGCTTGAGAACAACTTTGACATCGAATTATTGAAGCCGAAGGCTCCACCGAGGCAACGGTCCCGACGGGTCTTTTAGGCTTATAAACCAGCAGAGTGTGTCATGGTCACTGACCACTGTAAATGCACGCCTTACAGGTATGGTAGAAATTATGTTCTGTGCAAACGACAAAGAGGCACACCTTTTGGGTGGCCAATTTTTCGGCTTACAAAGAGGACAACGTTCGGGTGATGTACGCTATCACCCTTTAGGCCTCGTCTTTCCATTGCAGAAGAACCGCTCCTTCTTCAACGTTACTGGCATCGGTATGAATCCTTGTGGTGGCGTTTTTGTCAAAATAGGCCAAGGTCGGAGGTGTTTGCAACCCTCGCCGCAGCTCGTCGAACCCCCTCTGTAGCTCGTAATTCCAAAGAAACGCGACATAATCCGGTGTAAGGTTTGCCAGCGGAGCTGCAATGCGGGCTAAGGTCTGTATAAACCATCGGTAATAGACGCAGAGGCCCAGAACGCGGCTTACGGCTTTCTTGTTCGCTGGCAGGGGGAACTGGGATACAGCTTCCGTTTTAGCAGGATCACGTCCAACTCTGTCACTGCTAAAGTACGAGGAACAGGAGTTCCTTGTACCGAAACTGACGCTTTTCAAGCGTTAGTGTAGGTCTGGCGGATCGTGTTGCCTTGAGGACGGACGTGAGACGTTCAAGGTGGTCTTCAAACGTGTTGGAAAACATGATCACGTCGTCCAGATACACCAAGAACGTTTGTTACTTCAGGCCCAACAGCACGGTATCCATCAGTCTTTGAAAAGTAGATGGAGCGGAACACAACCCAAACGGCAACACTTTCAATTCGTACAGTCTATCAGGCGTCACAAAAACGGTTCTCTCGCGGTCCCGTTCATCGACCACGATCTTCCAATATCCGCTTTTAAGGTCTATAGACGAATAAAATAAAGCCGTTTCACTCAATGTGAGAAACGCAGAGCAGTGAGGCGCCATAATGGCCTTTACTGCAGTTATGCGCTTATTGCGACCACCCCATGTTTTTCAAAATTATCTCCTTCGCAGTGCTCGCGCGTCCCCTGCCTAAAACTGTGCCAGCGTGAGTTCTGGTCTTTTTCCGCTTTTCTCCCCACACGTGCCGGCATCGCACGGCCACATTTTGCGTTTACTATCGTAACACCCAACCCAAAGGGCGTCCTGAACTAAAAGAACGCGGGTGCTACCGGGTTAATACCTATATTTGTTTCTCAAATCTAGCATTGGACTGCCACATTTTGCGTCTACTATCGTAACACCCAACCCAACGGGCGTCCTTAACTAAAGGAACGCGGGCACTGCCTGTTTATTACGTATAATTTTTCTCTTCTCATATGTAGCTATAGTTGTCTTTGCGCTTAACAGCAGGAATATGGTTGACCAGCGCCAGTGCTTCACGAGTTTCGAACACGCATGACTATATAAACCGCTTGGCTTTCGAAGCCTCCGCGGTCGCCGCGAACAACACCGTTACTTCGGGACGCCTGCTTGATGCTCTCTATACTTCGGTGGAGGGAGCGAGCTAGGACGAAAGAGCGAGCGCCTAAACTGTTCTGCAGTTAATAGCGGGCGTGTCGCACTCTGTAAAGAGGGTCATAAATGCGAGGCAATGGGTAAACATTTTTATGGCCACCTTGTTGACAACGTGCACTGTTGGGCGGGTTCATAGTTTATTGTTAAAGATGCTACAGTGGAAATAAAACACGGCCACGGCGCTCGTCCAGTCGTCTTTCTGTGTCTGTGTTTTGTTTCGCGCTGTAGCATCTTTTACATCCTTGTTGTGTTACCGGTGGTCAACACAAAACAGTAACGTTTTGTGTTGGTAACGAGGGTGCGAGCTAGGAGCGAGCACCTAAAATGTTCTGCACTTAATAGCGGGCGTGTCACACTCTGGCGAGTGGGTCATCAATGCGAGGCAACGGTAAATATCTTTATGGTAACCTTGTTCACAAAGTGTTCTGTTGGACGAGTTGGTAGTTTGTTGTAAAAGATCATACAGCGCGAAATAAAACACGACTCAGCACTCGTCCCGTCGTCTTTCTGTGTCGGTGTTTTAATTCGCGCTGTAGCATCTTTTACAATCTTGTTGAGTTCCCAGTAGTCCACACAAAACCGCAATGTCCCATCTTTCTTTTTCACTACAATGACGGGGAACGCCCAGGGACTATTCGACAGTACGATGATGTCGTCTTCCAACATTTTCTGTACTTTCTGCCGTATTGCATCGCGCTGCTTCGGGGACACACGGTACGGTTTCTGACGGATGGGCCTCGTCGTTTCTTCGGTGGTTATTCGGTGTTTCGCCAAATGCATCTGACAGACACATGGAAGCGACGAAAAACATTCCGCATAATGTTCCCGTAGGGGTTGACAGGTTGGCGCTGTCGTCTAAGGTGAGCTAAGCGCTTGCTGTTTCGGTGGTACCAGTTTGGAGCACAAAACAGCCATCTCTGTCAAAGACACATTCGACTAAGACTCGGTTAGTCCCTCTCAGGATGTGGTAGCGTTCATTGGCGAAATTGGTGAAGAGGAGATTGCCGCATCCCCAGTACAGGTGCACCAGGCCTCTCGCGATGGCAAAGCCGTGGTCCAGGAAGGGCGATGTATGTAGCTCAGCAACGCCATTGGCGGTGCAAAGATCGTCTCACGCTACTGCGACAATGTGCAGTATGATGGCGAACATGCACGTCTTCATCGGAGATACGCAGCGGCAGGCGTCGGTGCTCAACCTGCCCTCGCCGATGTCTATAACGGTGTAGTATTCACGCAAGAAAGCCGTGCCAAAGATTACGTCCTCGCAGCACCGAGGTAGCTCGACGAAGTGCCAACAATGTTAGTGCCTCCTACACGAATCCTAGTCGTGTATTTCCCGACTAGTGTCATGACGGGAACTCCGGCGGACCGAAACAGAGGCACGTCCCATGAAGTCTTTACTTTCTGCAAGCGCTGGGCAAATTGCTGGCTCGCGATAGAATAATCTGCTTCGGTGTCTAGAAAAGCGATCACCCCATGCCCATCGATAGTAACCTTGAGCTCAGCACTAGCAGCTTGGTGTTGTGTCTTCCGTGTTATTCTAATGTTTCGAGTACTCCGGCGACGATAGAGCAAAAATAACGAAGGGGTGCGAAAAATAAAATGTTGCTTGTGTTGGTCCTCCCAAGTACGAGTTAGGGTTTGCCCAGTGGGAGTTGGACGGATGGTGTTGTGACGGGATATACGCACATTCTACGTTACACATGGTGACTAATGTATTTGGCGTCTTAACCGCCTTACTTTTCATAAAGATGTAAAAGTTGGAGATCGTTACTTCGCGCAAGACAAGTCGTAACTATATGCAGGGCGTTTTTTGCTTTTGTCTTGGTTGTTGCGCAGGCACTAATGGGCTGCTAATGCTTCGGAATTGGCGGCTCGGCACGCCTATTTCTGTTCGCCACGGCCTCAATGAAGAAATGTCGTCTTCCAATATAAGAAGGCCGCATGTCATAAAAATCTTCTTAGCTCGCTTAAACGTAACTAGAAGTTTTACTCAGCGTCGTAAAACGTACGGTATGGCTAGTACTATAAATGATCTGCTCTTACGACTCCCACATTTTCTGCACATTACTCCGTCGCTCCACAGAACGCGTTCGTTGACAAGTGCGGTCGGTTGCTTAGAGATGTACAGCAGTGTGATATGTATTGATGCCAGTTTGAGTCAACGAGTCCCTGTCAATATTGAGCTAAAAACACGCCAATTACAATAATAATGCGCCCGCATAGCCTTCAATAAAAGCACTACGTGAAGAGAGTAGGTTAAGTGCACTGAGAGAGTGTATTTTAAAATGTCCCGTTAGGGTATTTTGAAGCAACATTCTTCCCTACAACTTGTCTTCTAAAGAACAATATTGCTTGTAAGGAACAATCATCAAGGCAGAAATAGTGCGCAATAAAAGGATGAGCAAAACCGTCCCACGCCCTACGGGGTTATCTGTGCATTTCTCGCCAACAATGTTTCTTTTTGTTTTTTGGCATTACCTCCGACCAGAAACAGCTCCTTGGTTGGATATGTTGAGAGAGAGAGCACAGGGCATATTGTCGGCGCTTAGTTGGTCTGCTAAATGGGTGTAAGCACATACGCCGGCTACACTGTGCAGCATATATTTTTAAATAAGCAGTAAGGAAACGGAATAAAAACAGGGATAGCTCCAACCTAATAAACGCAAAAATTGTACATTTGGCAAAAAAGAATGTTTCTATTAGAAAACAGACACAGATAGCTCAAACCCCACATTTGAGAAAATAAGCTCGCGTTTTCTTTCTTTAAACCGCTCTGAAGAAATAAATTATTGTATTGGCAGCACTGAACAGCTATCAGCTATATCTGCACATTTGGGTTCCATAAGTCACGGTAAGTAACGGTGAGCAGGCTTCGTTGACATGAGTGCATATTTTATACATCGCCTGTTTGTCCATTATTTCTGACATGCTGAAGAGTGTTCCTAAAAAACGGTGTTCAGTGCTATGAGTGGAAATACTTTCGTAATTTGCAAGAACAAAAATCCCATTAAAAATATCATTGCTTTCCAGTTCCCATTCCTCAGGCTCATTAACCGGCTTTATGAAAACGCAAATGTGAAGCTGAAATATGATGACGTAGTTGTGATTTGGCAACCACTGAAGTACAAAAAAGCATTGCAGTTCCTTCTAGAGATTGACCCGTGAGTATTTGCTTCTGAACAAAGTGTTGTGGAGCATAGGCATCACACAAATCTGGAGTTAGGAGGCACATGAAATAATAAATCCACACGCAATTAAAGATTTCGTAAATAATAAAAAGATCTAAAGTGAAGTAGTGTGCATCTTCTCCACAGTGTGTGCATTTTTGGAAAAAGGCACGTGATCAGCATATACCATCTTGCCGGGTGTTGTTGGTACCTGTCACAAGCTAAGAGAACAAAGGTGCCAGCTGAAAAACTCAGGCCTGTAGAATGAAGCCTCGGCAAAGCGGTTCTGCTAGTAGCCATTGGCATCGCGTACGCAATTATCGTTCCACTCGTAATTGAGCTGTGTGGCGTTCACTTGCTAAATATCGCAGAACGTTTCTAAACTTAGGAAATGACACAATTGGGACATTATTTCAAGACAACCGAAGTGAATCATGTGTGAAAGCGCCAACGACAAGCCACAAACATATACAGAAAATGTGTACCACTGAAGGTAGTCCCATATCAGAACTCTGATGTGGAGCTGACAATGGAAGTCAAGTCGTTCTTACATTGAGTTCAATCCCCGAAGAAAAGTTTCTAGTAGTGATGCCCGCTTACGATTGAGCAAATCGAAGAAATGAAATGCTAAACCGAAGAAGGTGTGGTAGCGTTGCATGAAAATAGATTACAGTTATTAGCGCGCCGGTGCTACATTTTACAAAGCGATAGGCACTCTATCGCTGGCGATTGATTTTCGTTGGTAAACACTAAAAGAAGCTGGGTTTGCAGCTTACGGTAATTCATTGCTGCAATTGAGAATTGAATAGGACTGCGATAGGGTACTGTGGCTACAACGACTAGCCCTGTGTTTTAGGCAGCAGTACAGGAAACATAGAGCCAGATGTTAGAGCACACTATGTACTCACACTTAAACATTTTATTCCTATAATTAACATAACATACTTCAAGCGAAAATAGTTGTTTCTGAACAAATCATATCAAGGTATGAGGCTAATCTTGCTCCTACTGATTATGATTGCTATTGCTTTCCCTTTTGTAGCAGGGTGATGACATGTCATCTTACCAAAAGCACTAATATACCAATGTTTATTGCTCTTGTTTTAATAATAGCGCTGCTTAGGGAAGACACAGAAAGCTTATTAGGCCCAAAATACTTCTTTTGTTACATGTGGTAACTGTCCTAGGAAATATTTCCCTCTGCTTTTCGCCCACCAGCATTCTAATCTTGTTTTCGTCACTTCGACGGCCTCGAAATTAACTTCCTCTGCGCTACCCTTGAATCCTAGGCCTTCTGGATGCCGAATATTTTCTCACGTAGATTTGGATGGACACGCTCACATTCTAACACTGTGTGCTGCATAGTTTCGGTTTCTGTTCTACAGACCACGCATACCCCATCATTTCGTGAATACTTTCCCACAATGGTCTTACCTCGCAAGCAATCTGTTCTAGCCTCAAAAAGCAAAGCACTGCCCTGGGGAATATGCTAAAACCTTTAAAACTCTGTGTGTGGGTCAGTTTAGCAGCGCCCCATGCCAGATTGTGTTTCCTTGAGGACACAGGCCCGCGGAACCTTCTGTGCATGTGCACTGTTATCCGTTGCCTGGCGTGCAATGCTCCTTCTATTCTTTTATTTAAATACTCGAGGATTATGCTTTTCTGCGTCGTTAGCATAAGAATAAGTTATAAGTATAGGTGAATACTAGAATAAGTGATTTTGAAACGAGCAGCGCGGGTACTCCGCCGCAATGCCAATATTTTCTTTGAGACTGATTTGATAGCAATATGTTCTGTTAGTCCAATTGCGTGTGCTCTTTGTGCAAAATCTTAGGTGGTATCATTAGGGCAGATTTAAGTTAGGGTGGTGTATATCAACACGTCGCATTAGAATTTTGCTTCTAACCAGAAGTGATGGGCTTCCATATATCACTGAAAAAAATATTCCGCCCACACCTATTTGCTCCAATGCCATACTTCGGCACCAATGCCATACTTCGGCACAATTGTACACTACCGACTCACACTAATTAGAAATATTTATTTTTCCTCTCCAATCACTCACACTTACATTCACGAATTTCCCTCACAAAAACTCCCAGTCACTAGCGCTCAGGTTCACCCCTCAACGCCACATCTCGCACCAGCCCATGATTACCCCCACCCGCCGTCCTCACCGTCCACTCCCACTCCAGCTTTCTCTCATCACATAAACGACACCCCTCGCACTCATTTGATCTCAAGCTCACCACTCGTATACACCACTCGAAGTCACACGCTCACGCACAGCACTCGTCATCACCATTCTTACTTCGTCTCGCTTACCTTTCCCACTCGCCCTCACAGCTTGTACTCCCTCACACTCACAACTCACATTGGCTTCTTACGATCTCCTGCACTAGCGCTTCCCCCTTGTATCATCCGCACACACGCCCTCGCACTGGAAACCTATGCTAACTTACCCGTTCACTCACAACTAACAACCGCCCATAATACGCGAATACATACCCACTTATTCTGCTCCTTTTTGTTCAACATTAGAATTTTAACTTCGCTTGTGCGTTAATATCGCTTGAGCGCGGCGGCGTTGCCGTTCCGACCCCTTCATCACCTTAGTGCCAGTCGTCTGGCGCGGTTGCTACGAAGCTGACTTCTTTATCCAAAAGGCATATAAATGGGTGGCTTGTGCACTTGTGATCACGGAATAATTAAGGAATGTATTGACTATTTCTACGGCTTTTTGATGGCTGCCAGACGGACACACAGCACCTGTATCTTCTGCTTAGCCTGTGTCCACGTCTTTTAGTGCTGTTCAGTAGTTTTGTAAAGAAATAAATTCAAGTATCCTGCCCGAACTTCTGGCAAAACTTCTAATAAAACCACATTATTCACAAATGTCTGATAAGAAAATAACCGGCGGATATCACGGTATTTCATATGTGGTATCGATTAAGGGAGTACAATTTATTAGAGATGCAGCATGATACCCTTCGTGCCCGATTTCAATTGGGTAGCTATTACTGTACTATGTGGTCATCAACTGTTCGAAAATTGTGAAAATGTGTTACGGTCAACTCCCACTAATACGAAGACCACACGTACCACAAAAACCGTCTAAATAACTGATCTTCTAAATAAAGAAATGACACAAGAACAGCGTTGTTATTAGTCTTGCACAAGTCTCCCTTGTGTATTCCATTCCCAATCTCGACGTTCGTAAGCAGGTTCATCGCGGACGACAGGAATTGCATGATAGTAGAGACGTATCCCTGAAATCGAAGCCTCAGTTATCTACCACGCAGACTGCTGAAACAACCCTGTCCTCAAAAACAAAAAAAAAGTTGGAAACATCAAAGGAGGAAGATTCATACGCTGGCGGGAGGCTCAGTGGGCCTGCCGTTTTTAACTGCCGCCTGCATGAGTCGCGAGGGTTGCGATGTCAGTACATAACACGATGCTGTTTTTGCGCTTGAAAATTTTGAATTTTATCGAGAAAGGGCGGTCCACTGGATGCTTCATATTCTAAAGAAATGCCAATTACAGATGTGATGGCTTTCAGCTTTGAACAGGTGAGCTATTTTTTACACTGTATTGCATCAAAAGTACCAGGACGAGCACACCACTTATTATTATCCGATAGTTCGAGTTGTGTGTCATAGAATTATCCAGAGCATACTATGTCTCTATTTTAGCTCTTTGACAAACCCGGTTTTAGATTCATAGATTAGCTTTAAACAATGGCAACCAAGGAAAACCAGACGCCTGGTACCTTTCTATGTAGATGTATTGAGGCAACGCAGAATTAATCTGTGTTCGGCCAGGTACAGCCCGAGGCTGGTACATCAGCATCTGGTGAAGAGCTGGTAACCCTACTTGCAAACTCCACTTCAAAATCGTAGGCCATATAAACAAAGCAATAGTTGACAAGGGAACTAAAAAATAGAACGGCAGGTGAGAGCTAATGATAAGTAACCTAAAGGCCATTTAAGGCACGGTTTAAAAGTAAGTGAGCCTCATGGTCCTAAACCTATGAATGACTTTATTTGACAAATTCCGTTTTTAATCAAAAATGTTTGATCTATTGAGGTTAGTCTGGAATACGTACAGCATCGGGACTCTATTTGACCACAAATCTAGCTGTATGAGCAAAACGCATCCCAATGTAGGGGTGTAATGAGAGATTCAGGATTTTGGCTCAACATCCACTGACGCTACTTTTGATCAATACCTTTGTCCTGCACTGTCCTTTTAGATATATAGTGTTGCGCACTGCGTCCCACACATTTTCCCAAAAGATTCAGAATGGGCTCCACTTACACACTGGATGCTCGAATAATTTCTCAAATGCTACAAAAGTAGACACGCTTCAAAGGATTTGTTCACATACTGGCTGTCTATGATATTCTTTACGCTTCCCGTGTTGCTGGAAACAAATGGCAAAACACCCAAATCTTGTTTTTATTGTCAGTATTTTGTACTGTTCAGTAATGTTTCTCCGGCGATCTATCGAGACATTTCTAAATAAAGAAATACAACTGCTTCCCGCATTTTTACAAACCCACAAGGGGTGTTTCCCGAAGACCGTAGTAACAAGCCATTTCTGAACCTAACTTCACAATTTGAAATGAAGAACCACCCAATGCAAGGCGTATCCCCAAGACTTGCTCTGAACGGCGGCCCTGTTCACCAACACTTGTTGGAAAGGGACAATAAAGAGCTATGGTAAATACACCTAGCAACAAACATGGGTACAGCGGTAGGAACATGCGTCCTCCGGTCCACTATGACTACTTGTAGTCTCTATTGTGGGTGCAGTGCCGCCAATGGTTGCCATAAAAAAAACCGGAAAGGAGCTTCTCAACTTAGGCCACAATACGCTTCTGATACGTCTCACTTTTTGCTGCCCTCATTGTTGACGCGAAAAATTGTCATCAGGACGTGTTAGAAAGCGAGAAGTGCTCCATCGGTTTTTGAGAAGCATTGTATTGTCATGTATTTTTAAACTCAAAAGTTTAATGCGCCTATTTTTGCCTGGCTTTGACTATTCTTTCGGTCTCTAACTCTGCGAAACAGGAAGAACATATAGGCACGAAAAGTAACTCAAAGAAAAGTGTTGTGGTGCCCTTTCACAGTATGAACAGAACAGCCACATTTAAACTACAGCGCCTCTCTGAGGTGAACAAGAGGGGTCATGTACAACGTCCACTGTTACTTATTCAATGCCAGTGTCCAAATTTTACGGGAATTTTCGGTTTTTCCGGAAAAAGAAAATCCTTAGCAAGGAATTTAACTAGCACGTATGTAGAGAGTCCGATGCGATCTAGAATATACAATACCAGGCCCGATGTGCTTCTACTTTCCCTGATCCTTAGCGCTGCGCAACAAATAAAATGCATAGCCAAATGTCCAAGCTATGGCTGCACGCAGAAATCTTACCTTGCTGCTTTAATGCTTCTGCAGCATCCTCATGGTTGTTTTCAAGTTCTGTAATTCAATTTGCAACAAATTACTTTGTTTTTATTTATGCTTTCAACTACACGCCATTAGCTCATAAATAGTTCTGCAATTTACATGTGAAATGTATTGAAAATTTACTGTCTAGGTACATTCGAATACCAACAACAGAGGTCATGGCTCCCTCAGATTACGTAGCACATCCTAGAGACGGGCGACCTATACTCAGTGGGATCAAGTTAGAAATACGAGGCAAATCTTGAAATAAAAAGCCTTGTTTATTGTGTGAACATTGTGATTTGATCTATGGTCTCAGCTGGGTCGTGTTCGTGCTGCTGTTTACAGAGTAACCACACAGAATAAAACGCTGCAAACAAGGGTCTCACACTCACAGCAGTGAGCGAGCTCGAGTCACGAAGTGTGGCCCCGCAATGGCCGGAACATCAAGGAGGGTGTAATAAATTGTCAGGTCGCACTGCCATTTTAAAGAAAGAAGTCCTTTCGTACATTTCTTAATCATTACGGATAATTTCTGAAAAGAATGTGGCGGAACGATTCAAGAAGCATATTGATACTGATGTGTGAGAATAATTAAATCAGGAACACCGCTTTATAAATATCACATATTTTAAGTGGCGAGGAGCATTCACGGAGAGCACTCACACATTATACATAAAAAATAAAAATAAATCAACGAAGAAACACGTGAATTGCCGGGGCACATTCCAAAGGTTCACGGGTGGCTTGTCGGAAACCCCTGACTTACACAATGGTAGCATGAAGCAGCGCCGAAAATGGCGGTGAGGCAAATCACAACGCTCACAAGTCGAACGATTCGCCTTCTATATCTGGGGCGACAACCTGCCGTAGCTTATTCGCAGTACACATCCGTGGTTTGCAGACAGAACGTTCAGCATGTACAGTACGCATCAGCTTGCCTAGGGCAAGGATCGCACGGCTCCGAAGCGTGCTGGCGACATGTGCTGGTAGCTTCTGGCTTGGACATATCTTGCCAGGACGTGTCGGAGAGGCTTGCCAGGATATCGGAGAGGCTTGCACCAGTCGTCGTACCGCATAGGCAACACTAATTTGGCGTCGCGACCCTCCACGATCCCCGCTTGCCTACCACAGTGCCACACGTGAGCGTTGACAGCCAATATAAACGCGTAATTCGATGCGGTGCCCAATCACCGCAGGCGGTTACGTATTTGCACAAAACGACTTGCGCCAACGTTCTGAATGTGACGTCTACTAAACAAAAAAATATGAAACAAGAATGCCTTGGAGCGCTTTCGATCAAACCGTTTGTGCGATTACCTAACTGCTGAGATTCCAATTACGTGCTATCTCCTGCATCCCCGCTTTAGGTTTGCACTGAACAACCGAAGCGCCCATTCCGGGTGGTGGAGTCTGAAAGCTTGCGTGGCCCCTTGGTATACGACGATGGGCCCGAACCTGCCCGAGATCCGCGCATTAGTAATGGCTAGCTATCTCCGATACACCAGCTATTAGCAGATGGCGCCAGCATGCTTCCCTGACGCACGTTCGCTAGCCGAGACAGGCTTGACACGTAGTGTAGTGAAACCTTCTTGCTACATTGATATTTTAATGTAGTATCGTCATATTACTTCGCGAACACCCTTCGTCTTTATATACAAGTACTTCAGTTATTTCGTCCCCTGTTATTTCGAGGCTCAATTTTCAAGGATCTTGTTATAACACGAATCTTTGTCACACCAAATGTACACTTGAAACGTATGTTACTACATTCCTACAATAAACACAGTTCTATTATAAACACAGCATAATGCAGTCATAAATGAGCTTTTCGTTCGTCTTCTTTGTTCTGCTTAGCCGGGAACAATACTCTCGGACTCCTGGTGATACACAAGTCCGTTTTTATTGTATGGCAAAGTTGAGGGTGACCTTAGAGAAAAGTTGGATGGCTCTAATAATGGCGCTTGTGCAGTGTGAGAAGGACGCCGTCTACACTCTGCAAGTGTCTTTATCGACACACAACAAACTATAAACATAAAAAATGCCGTGAGAATACCGCTAGCAATTGTAAAACCACTTAAGGTAGGACGAGGTATACGTCACAATACCGGCGTGTGTTCCACTTTGCAACTGTAATTTGTCCTAAATATGCCCAAGCTATTTCGCGCTCAACATTAGGCTCCCCTCTGTTGACAACTTTCCATTGACAAGATTCCGCTCCGTAGACAAGATTGAACATTGCCATCAAATTTTGGATTTTAAAAATGGTGTGCATATATCAACATCTTCGTCCTAAATTCATAAACCTTTTGCGAGGCTGATAAATAAAAAAGAGGCAAACGCCTTGACCAAACTGTTAGCATTTAGTATTCCAAGCAACGCTATTGCCTTAACATAGGCTGAGCAAACCACGTTAGCAAGAAGAACAAATGCGGAAAACGTCCTGGCGATATTCGAGCGCTTGGATTTTTGGGCTATCGCAGTTTTTTGATTCCAACGCCGCCACGTGGTAGACAGCAATCGAATACAATGGAGCGCTCGATCGCCCATTCTACTGCGGAGGCCAAGGTAGGCAGACACGGTCTCGAATGCACCTCTACTATTACAGCGTTGATAATGCTTATTTGTGAAGCACCGATCATGCAGCTAAGCCCTAAGGTGCTAATATTACAAGTGAAGCAGACATATCTCTTAAAGCGCAAAATACGGAGCTTGTGGCTATCCCTATACACCAAACAGGGCGTAGAGGCTTCGCTTTCGGAGATGCAAATTTACCGACCATCACAGCTTGCAGTTCTGTTACTACTCTAACGTATGGGGGATTTGTATGCTCACAATTAGGCAACGCCGAAAACCTCCGCAATAAAAATTGTATCAAAACAACATGCTCTTGCACCTATACTCGGGTCTATGCAGAAATACTTGACAAACGTGTCAACTTACCGGTGGTATGAAATATCCTACCGCTGTAGCACCGGCCAATGCCTGGTCTTCATTCTGAACGCATTTTACTTTCTTGAAAGATGCATAGTCCGTGATGGTTTTAAAGGGGCACTGACACAAAAATTTTGCATCTTGTTTTTTTTGTTGCGATAAGTAGCTAGTGACCTACTTATAACCTGTAAAAACCTCATTTGCTTCAGCATGCGACGGTTGTTTAATTAGAGGCATTTTCAATGCGGCCAGTCGCAGTTTCGGTTTCAGCGAGTGCCGCGAAACGATGGATTTTGTGGATTTTGTGTGAACAAAGCTGACCACGTGACCGTCGGAGGGATATCACAGTTACAGAGCAGAGCCGCCGTAGCACTGTCGAATCCGCATCGACGGCAGTTTCTGCGAATGCCCCCCGTACTGATCTCGTGAGGCGCCTAATTAAAAAGCGACCGTGGATGTGACGCAGGCGCTGCGAGTGCAAATGCTAGCGCGGGTAACGAACGACGCGCGACGCTCGAGACGGTGGGTGGCAAGACGCGCGCTGGGAGCAGCCGGCCTGTCTGCCTACAGGTCCGCCTACAGATGTGTTCGGCTTAGCACTGCGGCGGATATTCGAGTGCTGCTCTCGTAAGCGGTGCAGATGACAATTTTTAATGCAACCCGCCATGGCATCATTAACTCCTTTCTCATGTAAGCCACCATGGTCGGGACTTGGGGACAATTTCGTGCAGCGGTAACAAGCTATCACTCGAGCTACCTGCGCCGGCGTGGGCCACTTCGCGGCCGTGGCCGCCGCCTGCACAGCGACCGTGCGGCTTGCTCAGTGGGCTTTTCGTGCCTCCGGCGCGTTTCCGCATCCAATGGCAATAAACAGTAATAGAAACAGAGTGCCTGGAATCGCTGTAGAACTTTGGTCGCGGCCAGCTGCCCGATGAGCTGACGAAATCACGGCGCCTCCGCCGCCAACGATCGGGTCGTTCGTTCTCGAGAGCAGAAGCTCCGCCCTCCGGCCCTCCGATTGGAGCGGCGAGCCGGCAGTGCGGAAGCGGCAAACACAAACTCGTGACGTGTTTGGATGTTGTTTATTTACACTTGCGCGTGGTCCTCTGCTGGCCGCTCGGTTGCGTTTCGCACACTTCAAAATTGATTTTAAATATGTTCTATGCTGTATTCACCGCTGATATTTTGCAGATGATGTATATGTGTTCCCACCAATCTATCTCCGAAGTTATCTCGCCTTCAAAATTTTGTGTCAGTGCCCCTTTAATACGGAATACTTCGACACGCCTTCACTACAGATGAACATTTTAGAAGCAAGAAAAGTAGCTTGATGTGCAAAGAAACACGTAGTCGTTCTCGCCGTACGCCATGAAACGGCACAACCTCTATTTGCCATTCAAGGCGCTATGCGATCGGCGGACGGAATTTTAATGTATCCCAATTTCGACACCACATCAAATGGAAAACTTTTTGTTTGTGTTGAAACATGGCACTCTGCTGCAACATCAGTTTTACTTGCATGTAATTACAACGCAATGCATGACAAAATGCCCTTTTACTTCCGATTTCTGTGCCATCCAGGACACGGAAAAAATTTTGAATAAAATTGGGTGTAACAACACTGAAACGGCATATTCGATTGTGTTAGCGCGAAGACTGTGAAACAACAAATCAAACTACAAATGGCTGTAATAATCCTGAAACAGGATATTCGATTGCGTTAGTGCGAAGTCTGCGAGACAAGTTCATGTCAGCGCATATAATACACTCAGCAGCCTTGCTCTCACTGCAGTGCTTCTTTCCCTTGTTTATCGTAACCGGGAGGGACCAAATCACTGCGGAATAAACGTATACCTGAAGATGTATGGTGGTTTAAATGCTCAGCGTAGCGCACTGGTTGTTTAACCTATGTAAAGAGGACGGTAGCTTGAGTGCATGATCTCTGTTTCCTTTTGGGTGTTGGCTTACTCGTATTTCTTTCTGTCACTTAAAACTCAAGAAAAGTTGTGTACCATCTGGCTAGACTTGAAGCGAAAAGACCCATTTACGTGTACAATCACTCATATTTGGACCTGATCGTAGGTAAAATATACAGCCGTCCTTTATTTTGGTGGCACGCGCTGCGATTTCTGAAACACACGAGAGATGGATCGCTGAAAAAATGCAACCGGACCGCTTACGTTACTGCATGCAAGTTATTTTATCCAAACAGTCGACTAACAGCAACCATAAACTTGTCGGTTGTTTACTTTGTTTGCAAACCAGAATAGCCTTACTGCTTCAACAAAGGACCTCCAAGCTTGTGCGTTTGTGGTGGCTGATCATGTCGCCCCAACAAACAGGAACAGGGCCGCTATTGGTTTTCACGCATCATATTGGCCACCCCCAGCGGCCATGAAGGTTAAACTTCCTTCTGGCGGTCCACGCTCTTGGGCCAATAAAATGCCGGTTTAACTTATTCTTCGCCCAACAAAAATGCTATCTTCCCATGAAGAAGCTCGTGTTAAAAGGTTTCTTCGGGGATGCCTCAGAAACGCTTGCACAGCTGATATAATTTATGGGGGGAGGCTCTCTAATCTACAATGCCAACCCACAAGAATCGTGATGCAACCACAAGATGCAGTGAAGGGGCTCATTGGGGTACTTAAATAAGCAATCATGGCACAAGAAACAAGCACACACTTTTTTGGCGAGAGACTTCGCCAGTCTTTTGTGATGCCCTGTATGGCGAGAGGACTATATTGAAAGACGTCTCATTTTTCGCGGCACATGTTCAAGCACTAATTTTCTGTTGTCAAATAAGAGCCAAAAATTTGTTTCTTGTTTCGTATATTAGGTTTCATTTAACTGTTGTCTCAGACAGATTGAATATAAAGCGAAGTAATACTGTGCGTACGTCGAGAAGTAATCCACGCCAGACTTACGGAAGCCCCAAACAAATACACTTACCCGTGTGACCTAAACGCAGAAGCGAC
The DNA here is from genome assembly GCF_048455015.1 of Haemaphysalis longicornis. Classification (NCBI taxonomy): domain Eukaryota; kingdom Metazoa; phylum Arthropoda; class Arachnida; order Ixodida; family Ixodidae; genus Haemaphysalis; species Haemaphysalis longicornis. The sequence goes on along the minus strand of NW_027526233.1, from coordinate 67,933,870 downwards.
GGGTTGTTTTGATCATCGATGCAGGGATTCTTCTCCGTCCTAATATTGACGGCGCGCACTCCTTTTTTGTGAAGGCCATTCCTTGTACAAGCCCCATAGTCGGCTATATACATGCCAATTATCTCCAAAGCAGCGGTGCCATAATTGACATCACAAGAACAGATTTAACGCACTTTAGAGACAACAAAACTTGGTTGTTGTAAAAGACGGCTCCACAGCCTTTTTGTGTCGGCTCTGATACAGCAGACGCTTGGACATAGGAGTGGTGTTGAGGAGATTATCACCATCCAGGAGTTGGTGCTTTGATGCCGAACAGCATGGAAGTGACCACTAACAACCGTGCAGCTTCAACGGTTCTGTGCTTCTGAGACCCATAGGGGCGCAGTACTGCCTGGTCGTATCTCATGCTGAGAGTTGGAGAACGTGTGCAAATACTACTTGGACATCAAGTATAGAAGGAAGTTTATTTTCGGCTATGCGCGATGGAATAAAATAGGTCAGTACTTCCAAACCATTGAACGTCCGTTGATTTTTTGGACGAACGAATACGTGAAAGATGACGCAGTGGAGATGGGTAGATGAGGACACAAGCTGCAGCAGTCTATCAGGATGTCACCATACCCAACCGATGTTACAGAATGTGTTACAAAAGTGAAAATATAGCGACGGCGATGGATTTAGGCGTAATACACGGGCGCAATCCTTTTTCAAAGTTTCCGAAAATGGTGTAGAATGTTTTAGTTTAACATAGATGAATAATGCCCAATAGAAAAGTTGGCTCTTAATTGTGGCCAAAGAAAACTGGAAGTACCGTAGCGAATGAGTAAATTCGGGTCAATTCTTCCCGTGTCGTGTTCAACAGAGCAAAGAGCCACTCGCCACATACAACCGACAACTATCTAACAGTACATTCCAGGAGCCTAGAGCTTTATGCCTCTCTAATACCCTCCAGCTGTTCATACGGACGCTGAAGCCTTTCAGCAAAGCCGGAAAAGCGCTCTGATTAAAGTTTACTACAGCATAGAACAGTGGTTCTGTTTCAAACCCCTCGCAATGGACTGGAGACCTTCCATACTCATGCCTCTTGGTCCTCCCCTCGTAAAGACCAATCGCTTAGGCAAGCTGTACTTAAAGGGTGAGGCAGAGGCAGGTGTTTAACAAGGTTCAATTGTGTTGCGAAGAAAACAATCTCCTCGGGTCATGCTGAAAAGTGGTGAAGCTGGGCGTTTTTTGGTGAAACAAGGGCGTGTTTTGAATATTCAGCGTGTTTTCGCGGGAAAGAACGAGGTTACGATATTGCTAAACAGGGTTGTGTATTATCAGTATACGTGGGCCTTATCAGTATTGCTCAGAATTTTCCGGCTGGAGGCGGGAGCTCTACTCGTCACTATTCTCCCTAAAGACGCGACAAAGTACTGGGTTACCCTGACCACCACCAAAGAAAACCCTATCGATTCGACGATTCGACTCTGATTCCAGTTTTCAGATGCTTCCGGAGATTCAGGCGAGACACGCATCGCTGTTCCATCGACGTAGCACAGCGTAAATTTTATGCATCTCTAACAGGACCTCGTCGGGGCTTCGAGTGACCTTACCGAGAAATGTTTTCATACGAAACAGTATTTTATATGTGCTCTGAAACTGTCTCTGGTACCATAACCAACGTGGGAAGTTACCGATGACGTTGGCCTGGGTAAACAATGGGGCAGTATCTCACGACATCTTGCGTGGTTCCTGGCCGGACAACCGTTTTCAAACAACGCGTTTGAGTCAGTGCTGGCATTTCTCAAAATTAAACGTGTGGCAGCTGGGTTCTAGCCTAAGGCAGTTGTGGTAAGCAATTGGGCATGTGCTGTTGATGATAGAACAATGTTTAGGCATATAAACCTTCATTTCTATCTCAATTATCATATGTGTAACCCTCTATGTAATGTTGTCCTCCTTCTCAGCGCCACAAGGATAGTTGCTGCCCACAGTCGATATCATTTGGTCGACAAGTCCGTGTTTTCTACCTATTCATTAAAATTACTCTCTCTCTCTCTCACTCGTGTTCACTATAACTAAAGCACTGCTCTGCTGAGCCAGCTATAAATGGACGACTGAACGGAGAATTGGGTTCCTAATTGTAGCGGCGACCGAAACGCGAATATAGCACTTCAAATTTTACTCCTTTTTTGAACGGCCAAAGTATAAGGTGTAACTGAAAACGTCCGCCTCAACCAAAGCCGTCACTGTATGCACTCATGATATGCAATATACAGGCGCAATGCTAGACAAATGATCACCCAATGCAAGAATCATTAGGACTGGTTTTTATGTGGAGCTCGTTTTTGTTTGCGAAGCAATGAAGTCGAGCCGATTAATGCTCTATGTAGGCCGAATGCTAAAAATGTGACCAAAAGCACTCGATGTGATCCGCAACCACCATTAAAAATTAAGTTTGAAAGACGCACAAACTTCATATATCCGCCGTTTTGTGATATATCCGGCAAGTCATTTCTACAATGTATCCAGTTGCCCACTTTCAACCTAGAAGCAGTAAATTGTTTTCTTTCCCTTGTCTTCTGGCAGATGCCATAAATTGCTACCTTTTTGCTATCTTTTCTGCGTCTGTTTTTTTTATTCCGGCACCGTCGGTCATAAACATAAATACTCAGTAGCCTCGTGGTTTGCGCAAGAAGGATTCTCACCCTGAAGAGAATATCTTTTACACCAGGAACAAAAGATTACAAATTGAGCGCAGGTATACAAGTGTATATTTTCCAATGTCATACACTGTGGAGCAATTAGTGCAGCAAGCTGCATTTGACATGGATACATTTGAAGCATGTTACACGTTTTGTTCTAAATAGTTAGAATATTCAACCCTCTAATAAAAGTTTGTACCTTGAAGATTACCTGTTTTGGTCTTCGCTACGCGACAAGATCATACTGCAAAACACCTGGCAGATCATGTTTCCAGTAACAAAATGTCCACTTCCCGTTCTCAACAATTCTTAACGATCTGCGTTCTGAACCGAAGCAAAATAGTCCATAATTTCAAAAAAAAAATTCTATCCAAGAGCAATATCATTTTTTGACATCCAAACAATATACTGGGGCGTGACCTTCTAAAGATGTAAAGTAAAATTTTTAGTGGTTGTCAGGTCATGTCTAGTATTAAAACTAAAGAATATTGTTCTCAAGTATTAACAATTGTGTCATCACATCAATTTCTTATAAATGTATTGTTTGTACATAGAAGCCCGTCTTTTGAACCATACAGGACATGACTGAGAATATATTATCAATATTGCCCTAATTCAGGATTTTTATTTGTGTATCGCAGCGATGACGTTTACAACTGTTTGGGAATGTCAAGGGCAAAAACCCTGCTAAATTTAACTTATCAACAAAGGTGGCAGGCAGTCGCTAACCGAACAAAAGAAATGCCTAACGACGTCAAAAATGCTCTGCAAAAATTTGACCATGATTGCGGGGAACGGGTCCTAGCAGTGGCCCCTTACGCCATTACGAGAATTTATTTGCAAACATCGGATGGAATAGCAGAACGAAAAGTACTTGTGAGTATCCTTTTTAGTCTTTCGTATGCTGATATTTGCAATTTTTGGTGACAGGCGAGCAAAATAATACTTTTCGCGTGGCGACACAGATAAAGTTGGGGCCAGCCATCTGGCCACTCGTAATGGTTTTACATACAAGTTGGGGCCAGGCAGCTGGCCACTCGTAATGGTTTTACATACAAGCGTGTACAAGTAAGTGAATAAAGTTGTGTTTTATGCCTTATTTTATGCTCTCCTATTCTATGCCTCACCGCCAAAGAGCGGCCTACCCGCCATCCGCTTCCCAAGAGGCTGTTCCGTTCGCCTCTAATACGATATGCGCTGTGCATTCCACGCGACGGCTTTCCAAGTGTAAAGGCGACAGAGCGTTGGCTGTGCCCGTTGAGTGGAACTTCGGTCTCCCCGTGTCCTGGAGTAGGTGTAGCTTAATCGCTAAGACGACCGGCTGGCGCTCCGTTACTCTGGCGGTGTCAGTTATTTCTTTTATTTGTTCGCGGGCGTTTTCTGCTGACGCCGATTGTCATGTCAGAACGCTAGGCTTGTAGAGGTGTACAGATTCGAAGTAAAAGTTACATGTATTGATGCGAGCGATAAAACAAAAGCTTTTCGCTTGGCCCCTTGGCTATTTTCAAACTCCTTCGGCACCCTTCCCCCCAAAGACAGGGGCCGATGTTCCATTGGAGACGGCCACAACCTAAAATACGCTTGAGACACGTACACGGTAGTACAACCGTACGGTAAATAGGTTCGCAATTGAGTTCACTGTCGCTGCTATTTGCTTTGACACGCTACCCGAGACGATATGCGGAGGAGCAAGAGAGGAGGGGACGGAACGATTCTCTACCACGCATCAAACTAAAATCATTTCGCTAGGCCACGTGATCCCAGAAATCTATAAACCTGTATGGTGACTAACATGCCACCAGAACCACCCCGTGAGCCCCAGGGTATGGAGTACGCATATGCTTTTTCATTGACCTCGCCCACACGCAAACCGTCATCATGAGGCCCCGCTGTACCTCCATTAGACACAGTTGTCATCTCTGCCTCTGCAAACCACTAGGCTTAAGATGATTATCCGTCAACACACAAAGCTCTCTTCCTAGCCGACGACCAAGTGATGTCAACGCATGTTTGTCCCACACCAGCCATCAATTGTCCCGCGAATGGATGGTTAGGTTGTCGTGACCAGCTCAGAGAGATGGACGCTGGAAACCCGCTGACATTTTCACCACAGCACACATTTATGAGCACGAACCCCCCCCCCCCCCCAAAATCCCCATTTAATGAGCTGCACGCAACCAATAACACTGAAATCCCTAACCTACAATTCCAAAATATAATCCAAATAAAACTTCAGAAGTCTAAAATAAGTCCTACGCAATTAGTTCAAATTCACTCAAAAAATCGAATCTAGGTGACCTCTCGACCACCACAATGCCCGTGTCGTGTCCTACGATTTCGTCCCTATGGAACTGGCCTACCAAGGTCGTCGGCGCTGACCTGTCGCACCCTTGCGTGGCTGCGACCCGGTCGGAGCCGCTGTCGTCTTCCTTCGATGCCGGCAGTCGATGCGCTCGGTTGTTCCTTGACAGCTTGGACTCCGGGCGTCCAGAAACGTCCTCTGTGCCCCCCCCCCGGTATCCGCTGCCTCTGGAGGTGAAAAACTCGAAGTGAAAAACGTCGTATGTTCCGATATTGATCAAGGCCCTTGAAGTAGTCGAATTAGCAGGCACGAAAGGTGACCAATTAGTAATGAACAGATGGTTGGCGCCGAAATTTAAAAAATGTCACGGAAAGCTGGGTCGGTCCCCACATACACACAGCAGGAGGGCATCTCTTCACGCCAAGTAGAACGTGTAAGTCACACATCACTATGAAGTAAACAATGTATTATTCCACGTTTATTATGTTACCCAACTGCTCCCACAATGTATTCCTGGGAATGGCTTCTTCGGGTACAATGGACTTTATATAGATTTGCAGAGCAAAAAAAGGGGCCGCGTATCTGCTCTTTTTGTTGCAAATGCCGTCAAAAGACGATAGAACTTTTAGACATTCGCAAAGGAAATGCCTCCTTTTGCTTTCCCGTTCACCTCTCATGCTGTTCCTGTACTGTCGCGCACATCGCAAGGTAAACGCGCTAAAGAGTTTTAGAAGGTGATTCGAATTTACCACGTTCCACTGCTACAGGCCGGACTCCTCGATGCCAGTGATGCAGTACAGTGGAGACGCGCGTGAATCGAGGCGCCCAACTTGAATGTTTGTAGAACTGCGTGGCCGTGCTCCACGTTCGTTCCAAGCAGAACGTGGAACCCAGCTAGTGGAACCTTACGTTGCTGTTGCCGCGTGATTTATCATATGCCTCCAGGAGGTGGGGCGGGCAACAGCAGGCGGCTATTTTCTTCCGTAGATGTAGAATATCACTTGCTATCTAAAATTTATGCATCCATGATTTTTAATAAAGGAACACTGTAAATACCTCTGTCGTACTAATTTCCAGTCTAATATTTTCGTAATGTATTGCCCTTTTTCAACAAATGTAACTCGTATGAACATATAAACTGGGCTAAGGCGTTTACAAATGGCTGTGAGAATATAAGTCTATTCCGCAATGTCTATTTGACTTTGGCCGGGTGACTGAATCGAGTCACAGACATTCAGTCCGACCGACGGACAGATCAAAATATCTCGGTATAAGAAGCCCAAGAAAGACTATAGTTTTAAAAGTCGGCAATACTTTCGGCTGTTAGCGCTGCGACACTGAAATGATGCCATCAAGAACAAACTTCTCTGAGGATTACCGACGACCGTGTTAGCCTGCCTCACTGTGCAAGCCTCGTAGATGCTAGCTCTCAAAATGCTGCACCTCCATTCGACGCTATCGTTGCGAGAAACCAGAGCTTTCCACCGGAGCATGCTGTCTCTGTGACAAGGGTATTGTGCGCTTGAAGCAGGGAAAGTTTAAAGTTCTCAACCAGAATTTCACCGATAATATAAGCACTCTAACAAGAGCGCTACTACAGCTTTATTCGATGATATAAAAAAGAAAGAGACCGGATCGGCGTCTTTACCTTTCAGAATGAATCGGATTACGTCTTCATGTGTCGTCATATCTTCGACGGGAAGCCAGCACTATGGCAAGAAAAAAAAAAACGTCAGAACTTGAATGCATCGCTGCCACCCTATCGCGACTGTTATTTGTTGACCTGCCACTCACGACGCAGTCCAGTGGCCAACAAGGAACTACCGCAAATACGGAGCCTAACCTAAGCAGAAGTAACAGTACCGGGTTTTTTCAAACGAGGCCAGAGCTATATGGGTACAAGTTGAAGACATGCTCAAATACGCCATAATAAAAGCATGAAAAAGGCACGGAGCTGCCCAAGTCGTGCTCGTGTAGACAACAGAACTGACGGTCACTATACGGACGTGCCACGTTTCTGCAGACCGCGAACTGCCGTATTCTAGGTTGTTGCCAATGTCTGCTTTGTCTCAGGAAGTGATAGCGTAACCAGCCAAATCAAAGCGGCGCGCGTTGCTCTGCTGTTAACTTTCAGCGCATAGCCACCACCGGCGACCATGTGTCTGCAGGACTTGTGTGAACGTCCAGTGCAAATATCACGTCGTTCGGATGAGCCACGCACGGAGAACAATACAGCATATTGTTACGAATTGTGTTTGAACTCCGCGTGCAAATGTAACGTGGTTCGTGGTTCGTATGAGCCATACACGCAATAGCCGGAAGCATCTTGTTGGAAATCGTGATTGAACATGCGGCGCCAACATGAGGTGGCTCGGAGGAGTAGCTAACGGAGCAGCGTGTGGTAAAAGTGCGAGGAGAGTGTGATATAGATGGCGCCTGCCCGCGCATGCCGCCCTTCTCTCACACTGTCACTAGAAAGAAACTGTTCGAAATCTGAAAAAAATGGTGCCTCGCGTCTAGAATACGCCACTTCTAAATTATGCAAGTAGATTTCCGGCATGCCATTCAGGGGGTAATTTACCATCATACCCGCTGTTGGTAAGCATACATGAAGGACCCCTCTTGCCGCTTAAGAAAATAGTGCCTCTGCAGTAATTCTACATGACCATCGTTTAAAAATCTCATACGAAGCATTCAGATGTCGACTACCTGGCACGTGCCCCTGTAGACCATCCGCCACACTAATGCAAAGGAGGCGCTGTGTTTCGCACATTGTGACTTAAAGTAACCCTGCGCGCCCCGCAGCGTTCAGACCACGAATTACGAGTCATGATCGACTTTTTCGAAGAATGCAACATAGTCGTTGCCGCGGCTTTTAAGTAGAAGTCCTTTAAGATGCGGTGCTGGTAAAAAAACTTTTACCGTACAACGAGAACCTAGTAACTCCTTGTAACTGCTTGCCTCCACGGGAAACTCTCGAAAGCCTTCCTCGAGGAACCAACATCAGGGCACCTCAGCACAAATTTCCACTGGTCCCACCTTACACCTGACATCCCCAACTACGTTCAGCGCTGGCATGACTGGGAGCGGCGAAAAACATCACGAAGAGACATGCCGGACTTCTGAAAACTATTACTGTATCATCGCGGCCCTTCGTGCAAAGAGGAACAGACCTTCCAAGTCAATTCCCTACGTTACAAGCCACACACCGGTGAATTTTTAAAGCCACAGACTACGTGACGTGCTGCGCACAGACTTCCGTGCTTCCGAGAACAGTTTGAAGGGCTTGAAAAATTCTTCACCTAACACGTTGTGCTGTATGTGGAGCCATGAAGCCTCATCGCGGACCGCGGAACGGCATTCACATCTGAGCCAATCCACGGTGTTCTGTATTACATCGATATGTATCACAGCGACACCTTGGTGTACTACTCCTAACGAACGGATTAACGGAACACTTTAACATTACGATGGCCGATATTCGGTATATGTACGCTGAAATGTAAACAAAGTGGGCTAAATACTCCCTTAGGTTGAAATCACGGATCCAGGAAACTGAGCTGTCCACGAAACTGCGCACATGCAGGAAGCTATCAAGGAAACTACCCAAAATACTGTATTCGAGCTTGGCCACGGCCGACAGCCGATGATGATGCTAAAAGCCATGTAGCCCTGCGTCATAGACCACGAACTTAACGCTGACGTCCAGCGACCCCCACAGCGTGCGGAGGAGGCCCGTCAGCGTGCTCGCATCCGTGCTACGGGCCAGCATCTGGTGGTGCCGACGCTACAGCCTCCGACACCAAGATGGCGATTATCGCGTAAGGGATCTTGTGTGCATTTGAACAACAATGGCAAACCCGGACTCAGTGAGAAGCTTTTGCGACACCATTGCGGACCCTACTGAGTTCAATGACCCGTTGATCAATTTATGTGCTAGGTGATCCCCGACGGTGATTCCAGCACATCACGATGACTAACGTAGCCCGAAGTCCTCCACGTGGTTCGCCTGAAGCATTACTAGGGAAGATGACGTACTTATTTTTGCGTGGAGTGCTGTTTTATGGTATCATCGGGTTGAAACAGTTTTAGAGGGGAGGTGATGCCACGAACAAAGAATTGCGTCTGTTTTCTTTTGTGTGGCGTCTTTACCGTACGGTGGCGCCGGCTCGTATTTGGTAGAGAAAGTGTTCTTCCCCGACGCTACTGGACTAGACTATCCTTTTATCTCCGGTGTTCTCTATGTATTTATGCGGTTTAACAAACAAGTACGCTGAAAGGCAAATGTTCTCAGTGCAGACACCGCTGAATTCTATACGCCATAACTACCCTGTGTACATCACGTTGTTGACAGCCTCGTCACCACTGTGAGATCGGCGCCGTCCTGGTCTGGGTGACAGTATCGTTGTACATCTGCATGATTGTTTTGCAAACGAGCTGTGTAGAAATGGGGGATAGATAATTAAGTTACTGCCTCTTACCAGTTCGCTTTTAGGGAGGTCTGCTGTCGCCCTCGTTCGCCTTCTACAGGCTGATAAAACAGCCACGTTGAAATAAAAAGTTATAAGTTCAAGTAAATACCCTGTGGTTTGTGCAGAAAAGAGTGAACAATTTCATAATTTTTTGTGGTGTGTGCTTATGAAACACACTTCATGTTTAATATACGAACTTTAAGGTGGGCGTCGTTTACAATGTTTTTCATGAGTAGTACTGTGCTATTTATTATCAGCGTACATTCTTCGTCAATCCAGTTTTTAAGCAACCATTTGTAGGCCCCGTGAATTCGCAGCACACCGAGAATAAAAGGGCAAGTTAGGCCGGAAGAAGACGATAAATATGCTACAATTCCTAAACAAGTGGCCTGTACCTTCGTTGCGTTCCTAATCGACGCGTTAGTTTAAACACAACGCATTCTTTTCGGCTCAGTCTTTGATCGAAAGGTTCTGCACTATGACAGCGTAATGCTTTCTAAAAGGACGCTCGATTTTTACGCCGCTATATTTCTCTTGAATCCTTGTGTATGGCTTCACAAATGACAAATCTTGATACAACATTGAGCCCGTTGCACTCTATTGTAAAAACCATGATAATAAATTATTGAAGCTGCGAAGGGGATCCCACATCACAACGTAAGTGTCGCACTGGTTACTGTGTGAAGCCGTATAAATTATAGCATCTCGTTTTGCGCAACAAAATGTGCTTCCATTATCTTTTGTTCTGATGTTTATCAATTTGTTTATAATAATTCAATTCAGAGCGTGTGTGTCAGCTACTGTATGAGCAACTTCATGGCCAGTTGCAAAACAAAATTCAGTGACCTCCTTATTGTGTGCCAGCCGTACGTGGCTGAATGAACAGCCTATTTAAAAGTGATCCCGAACAAATTTTTACGTGTATTTTATTCAGGCCTGCACTGGATGGTGTTGAGAAAATGTTATGGAAAAATGTTATGGAAACAAGATCCCTGAGAGAATATTTTTTTCTAAGCTATTGGGAAGACAACAAATTCTCTCGCACTATTTTTTCTGATTTATTTTTCTCTGTGGTTTTTTCACTCTTGGGATGTGTTCCTTCGCCTATAAACTGTCTGTACGTTTTGCAACAGCGTCCCCAGTATATTCGCTGCCCGTGGAAACCGTTCTGTCACCTATCACAGTTCCGCCGCCATCACGTTTGGCGCCCACGCAATATTGCAATGCTTATCTTTGCCCTTTGTGGCCTAGCGTGGTTAACCCAACCCAGCATCACAATCAACAGTGCAATGCTTAAACGCATCTGAGAGGATGCCGAGTTGGCGCAGTGGTGCGTGACCCCGCGGCTGCTATAGAATCCCGAGATTTCTTCGCACATGAAACTATTTTTTTCCTGGACTACCGCCCTTTGCAGTACGAACTTTTCACACCAGCTGCCATGATGACGGGGGTCCCTCTTGAGGGTTAAAAAGATGTAAAAGAGTTTTTCTTTAATAGCATCATCATGGGTATTTGAAGTAGCTCATCTCCCTGTGTGGTGGCTAGGCCGTTGAGTTTTGGCCCCTAGAGATGCCGCATTACTGGTGATACATCGTGCCATGTTCTGGGGATACGTTCGAGATGTGAGCCCGCACTCCTGTATGCGTATCTTACGAAAGTTGTGCATTAGTTGTTCTTGTTTGACGAATCCATAAGAATGCATCGACCCATGCAAGGGAAGAAGACTTCCCATTCCAAGGAAGCCGATGCTATGTGGCATTTATTTATAATGAAATGTAATGCTAAAGTCGAGGCCATCCGTGCTGTCGTTGGTACGCAAGTATATCATAACACGGCCGTTGCATCGGCCAGGAAAGAAAATCTACTGTGACGCACACGGGCCATGGGCTATGGAGGTATCACAAGCGCTGTGCCTTTAACGTGGAAAGTTTTGCCGAGTGCTGCTCTGCAGCTTTTTTATTTAAACGGCAAAACGACCTTAGGAGTCTGATCACTAAAGGCATTTTGCAAGAGGCCACGCCAAAAATTCAAGCACTTTGCGCTATCCATCAGTAACACTCTGCATTGTGCAGACAAGGCAGCCTTTTTCAGACACGGCGTAGCTACGGTGCCCGAAATTTGCCGTTATGTAACAACACCGTGGTTTGTGTATTTATGCAGGAAAATGGAATCGAGTTTTATCAGAGGAGTGTGTTGATGCGTTTTACAGGAGAAAAATATTAGGGCTTTTGTCATGTCCTTTCGATAATTCTCTGACTAACTTTACTTATTTTATTGTGGTCTACGTTGCTCCACAGGGAAGATCATTGCTTAACAAGATTGGGAAAGTGTATAGTCAGCGTCTTCAGTTTGTCCCTTGGCTGGACCGGAAAACTAGACGGAGAGCTTTGAATAAGGTGAGCATCGTGATGTGCAGACGACTATGAATTTCGGAACATGGTGGTTAGGAAAGAAAAAATCCTTTACACGCGAAACCGGCACGAAGACTTACCGTGGGTAGATAGCAGGTGTATTCAGTAAATCAATCCTCCTACACACTCACTACGAACTGGTGACATGCAATGCTTTTAACATGCATCCAATATATATTTTGTGTTTCACTCCCTTCTATACGCCCATGTTGATTACCAGGTTTATGGATGCGACAGTGTAGCTACGTCATCTATTATTACAAAAGTTAACTTTCCCCATGGTTCGAACTCCTCTACCATCTGTTCTTTTCATTCTTTCATTAAAGGTTCGTCGAAGCAGTGTTCTGCGAACATGGAATCACCGACTCTTTCTTTCACCTTGACCGATGAGTCTTCGCGTTTCAAGTGAACGCCACCCGCAATATTTTGCCTATTTTCCTTTACAAGAACATATCTGATTACCAGAAATTGTGTAAGACAGGTGAAAGACAAGCTGAGAGGCGCATAGATGTTGTGAGCCACCAAATATTATCGGTACAAATACAACCAAAGTAATTTTTTTCAATATATTTTTACTATTTCAGCTGCGAAAAATGCGTCCTTGTGTTGGATTTTCAGAAACGTTTTTAGATGACACGCAGGTGGATGACTTGTACAAACATGTAAGCAAATTTTCAACTTCCACAGGTGAATGATTTATGACTTTATTTGTGACGCTGGAGTAATTTGGACCTGCGTTATGCCGTTCAGTTAATTAATGTTTACGTGTGCATGGTTCTGTTGTTTGGTAATCCACTATCGGACGATAAGTCACCCCTGAAAAGTTCCGCAGCGCGGTATGTTAAACTGCCTGTGATGAAAGCTGTAGTAACCTGATTGTTAATAACATATAGAAGACAGAGAATATTGCATCTGCTTGTGAAGTCCCCTACTAAGCATAAGCTTTCAGTGACCTTGGCACAAAGCTTGTGACTAGCGTCTCATTTAAAAAGTCAATGAGCTTTATCGACGAAACAGGCACAAACTACGTTCATCGTCATCATCACCAGCACCAGCCTACCCAGGTTTCATGCAGGTCCACAAACTCCAACTTCTCGCCCATGCAGCGCGGAAACTGTGCCTCAAGGCCGGACCGTGTATGGCCGCTTTCTGTCATGTCCGTCCAGCATCAGGATTCTGGAGACACTGGTCATTCAATTAACACCAACATTCAGCCACCAGCACATCAGTGTTTCTATGGCCGCCCGTGTCCCGACACACAACGGCAGGTGCCCGGCTGCCAGATATTATTCTCATATTTATTATTTCCAGCCAGGTACTATTTGCCCATCGGGCCGTTAAAGGGGCGGGATGGAAATCTGACATAATAAACGTCATGTCAAGCATAAAGGAGAACTGTATGGTCGATGCAAAAAAGAATACAACACTGCACTACGTTCTACTACGTACATGAGACACGTTACAGCAGGTACATTCAAAGTTAATCTTGAACACACGCACAAAAAGAACAATGAAGCATTCACAAAATTTCACCTCAAATATTCTGTAACATTGTTTTCAAAGTGTTCTGCAGTTGGACAATGAGATACTGCATTCGGTTGTATGTTCCAGTCTTTTATTGTTTTAGAGAAAAAATTATGTGTGTGTGTTCACACGACATTGAGTAATAAGGTATTAGTCACTTCGTAGTCACTTCGTAAGATATAGTCCTGAGTCACTTTGTAGGATCAGGACTATAGGGGGAATAATGTACTGCTCTGTATCACGGTTAAATGTATTTTGAGAGAGAAAAAACAACAAGTCTGGCTAAGCGACAAGTATCTAGGAGGGGTTGTAAATTTAGTTGTGGCACCATCTGTTTCAGAGGATTTTCGAGAACATTTTGAAACAATAAGTCCATCCGCTCTTCTTTGTAGGCACTCGATTTTTTAATTATTTTATTATTATGAGGTTCCCTAATGATGCCTGCGTATTCCAGTGCACACTTTTGTTATATGCAGGCCCGGTACTATTGTTAAGTACGCTTTTAATTGTAGTGGGGCTGGAGGGAGTTATAATTTACGACGTAAGATCCTTAACTTCTCTTCAGCGGTACAGCAATATTTGTAATATGTTGGGTCTGCGTGAGGTCTTCAGATAGCGTTACTCCTTAATATTTACATTTTTAAGATAAGCTAGTCCAGTGGAACGTAGTTGATACTAAAAATTTCGGACACGCTTTAGTTTATTTGTAACTCGCAGAACAGCTGTTTTTTCTTTGTGTATTTGCGTTTTCAAGTTTCACAGCATTTTTCAGCAGACGCGAATGCGTCGCTGAGCATTTTCCGAAAGCATTCTCAGATATGGCCTGATCCATTCCACTACATTGTTATTTATACCAAGCTACTTGAGTTTCATTATTATTTGTTAGGAGGAACCTTACCGAAGGCTTTTTCTAAATCAAGGCACATTGCATCAACCAGTTCTTCCTTTTGCATTAGAAAAGTCTTGGATGGTGTAAAGAAGATGTGTTACGGTTGATAGCTTTTGTAAGAAGCCATGTTGGTTAGAATGTATTTTTTTTAATTGTCCAGGGACTGATATATTGCTTTGGATAGAACATGTTCTAGCCGTTTGCAGCAGATGCAGTTGAAGGAAATTGGCCGGTAGTTTTCAATATTCAGCTTGTCTCCGGGTTTGTGCACAGGGATAGCATTTGCTACAAACCAGTCGTCTGGTTCCCGTTTTTGTTGCAAGGAGGCATTAAAGAATATTTCAAAGTGTCAAACAACCCATTAAGCGTATGTAAGAAAGAAAGCACATGGAATTCCATTCCGGCCCACAGATATATGTTCTTTATTTTTAGCAGGAGCGATAGTATTCCTTCATAGCTAATTCGGAATTCTGGCATGTCAGACGTATATGTGAATGATGTTGCTGTTGTTGAAGCACTACATTTGGAATGATTGAAAAAAGCAGACTTGAAGAAGCAATTTTCGAACAGGTGGTAATGATTCCATCGTCAACAATAATGCTGCTTTTCACCGGTTTGTGACAAGTGACCCCAAAACTTTTACGGGGAAGGCGCTATGGAGCTTGCAAATGCTTCCTCGTAGTATTAGGTTTTCGTCCGTAAGCTTTGTTCGCCACTGCGAAGATAGGTTACAATATTTCAAGATTTTTTTACATTCATTTGCCTTCCTTTTCTTTCGCTTCGGATGAACCATCTCTCGCGTATTCCAGGAAATACGCTTTTTTCATCTATTTTCTTATGGCACGAATAAATTTACACAGTGCAGGGTAATAATTTTGAATCTTCTCCACAAAGCATTGACGTCATTGTCAGGGCTCATACTGTCCAGATAAAACGGCAAGTAATGAATGATGCTTGTGTTGTCAGCTTTAGCAAACTTCGGGACATGCGCAATTCATTCTTTACATTTCATGCAGAAACTTCGCTTTTGATTTGTTATTAAGTTTACTTTCGGCGGCCGATCTTCCGAAAAATTTCAAAGGGTGAACCACGCGTCCGGCGTAAAAATATTCGTGTTGTTTCGGCGACCATGGTTATAATGGAGACCGGCCGACATACGACTTCAGGATGTACGTTTTTCATTCCGTGAGCGGTCTTCAGCATAATTACGGCAAGTGACCAGCCGTACAAAATGAGGCAACTGGTGTTCCGGATGATATCAGCTGATGTAAGGTCCCAGGTTATCCGTCATTCCTTCGGTATGTGGCCTTTAGCCGAAGAACCACCGGCATCTGGGCGCCGAGAACCCATACACTTTTGGCAACTTGGGCTTGGAAGGAGACCGGCCAATGTACGTGCAGTTAGTTTTTTGGGTAAGAAAAGAGTGGTTACAGCGCCCAGCGATGCAGACACGATTTTCACCCACTCGGTCTTTCTTCGGGTTAAATTAACCAGCTTAGTTCGTCAAGCATTAATAAGTTGTACCAGATGAACCGGAAGTTAAAGACTTACTGGACATCCTCAGTTGACCTTTTAGGCGACTGGAAGTCCATTTATTACCCTAAGAAGACTGTGTTATGTCGACGGCTTAGCTAAGCCTCGCCAGGCATACCGTTACTAAGCCTGGCCGCAAGCAGTCGGCGTAGCAGTTCGAGGCAATTTGCCCCCTCGAGCAAAGGAAAGCATAGGAGATCGACCATAGAGAAATGGCCGACCCGAGATGGCCGCAGTTCGTCAAAAATAAGTGACCCATACGTGAGTCGAGCAAGAGGGCACCCCGCCGGAACTCAACCGGCGCTATGTCAAGCACTCGCCACCAAAGAAAGGCAAGTACGGGCAAAAGCGCGTTACCGGCAATTCTTCTGACAATCATACTGCGGAAAAAAAAGTTTCATTAGTTTGGACGTTCTTAACATTCAAGAGCCTGAGCTCTCAAATTTTTTACCTTAATTTTGTGCCCTGCACTATGGTTCATCGTCTGATTTTAAGACTGCAGGTGTAGTTAAAAAGAAACCAGTGTTATGATAAATTTCTTGTGAGAGTGCACGTCAATGACGAAACGTGGATGTTAATTTATTGTGGTGTTTGAAGGTAAGCTCAGCTTCACCTGCGATATGGCTCATTTGCTTAAACAAAATCTCCTTGCACATTCTCGTCGACAAGAATTTCGTAAAAGTTTTTCTTGGTGAATGCAGATTCCTGAGTTCCCGCATAATTGGCTCTAGCAATTCATAAGCATAACTTAGTGGACTGTATTTTCTTCGACTTAAAAAAGCATTAGACGTTGCTCCATATCACCTTCTTGTAATGAAATGCGGGGTAATATTCTTAATGAATCGGTTATTGCATAGAGAGCAGAGTACTTCATGGTAAGACAGAAGTCGGGCGTTCTCAAGGGTTGTTCTTTTGAATATGCTCGTGTAACCTCAAGAATTCCCCAGGGCGTAGTTGTGGGCCCTCTTTTGTTTTTGTTATATGTAAATGATATGACTATTGGCTTTAAATCTTGTTTCAGAATGTTCGCGAATGAGTGTGTAGTCTAGAGGAATATAGAGAATGAACGTTATTCTGAATACCGGCCGCATGCTTTGAAATATTGTGCCCATTCAGAGATGTCTTTGAAGGTTAAAAAGTGTGTTCACGTCACCTCCACAAGAACACGTTCATACAGTTGCATACGTGTAGCATAAATTGCGCTGCGTTAAGCACGGGAAGGGAATATGAATGACTCAGAGTTTATTTAAGCAATGGTTTGTATTGAAATAGGCACGTTCTCAACAAAAAGGTGAAAGCTGCACGTGTTCTTCGTTTTCTCAGACAAAATGTCAGCAAACCTCTATCTAACTCTTCATGTCTAAATCTAGCACATATCTATATCTAGCACATGTGGCACAAGCTAACCTTTTGTTCCTGAGCCCCTCATCTCTCCGCGCTCTTCTTCCGCACCTGCAAGTTGACGCTGACCTCCGATCGTGTTCCTAGATAAGCGCTCGACTCGGTGCTCGATGTGCGCTCGCGCGGATGGACGGTTTGAGGCCCATGTGGCAATTATACACGTTCCAGAAAGCAAACACCCTCATTGAAAGCTCATCCTACAGCACACAGAAGGGTATACAATTGAGTTGGTTGCTCTTTCACTATATACACACATTAAAACAAGATTCGGTGCTGCAGGTAAGGATTACAGGAAAGGCAGGCAATTACCAATGACTACATTTACAAACTGTCGTACTCTTGCGAAATATTACAGCTGCACGAGCGGCTACATTTTGGCATTTTCATTAGCACTATTAGATTGAATTTCGTTATCATTAACTTCATTGCATTATTCTTTATCAGGAACAGTGCCACTTACAAAAACATTGACATTTTGTTAACAGCAATGGAAGGTGTGAATCGTTCTTGAAAAGGTGATACGTTGACAAGAAAAACACCAGCTCAAACATACACGTTTTACACTCGGTCATAAATTCTGCATAATTTGCACTGCTGGTCATAACAATTTAGGGAAACAATACCGAAAATATATACCAACCAAGGGCTAAGTAATAGTTGGATGGTACAGCTACTGAATTACTCGAGGAGTTTGATATATGTCTTCTGTACAGGGCTATTGACCACAGTCTCTTCACTGAAGCCATCAGGCCGAGTTTGATATCAATAATCATGCGTGCTACCACTCACACTGTTGCCAAGGTAGATTAGTTATTTTTAACAATGCGTGCTTCATGCACACAGAGATTTTGCTGCACAAGATATGTTATTTATAAATAGACAGCTCCAGCACGATCCGAATGGCGCTGAGGCCCCCCCTGTAACCCGGAAGGCACACCAAATCGTTACCACTTAATTTGGCTCTGTCCATTATTCGACCGTAATCGCCACCAGCTTTTAACTCTAGGTCCCGCCCCTGCGACTGAACAGGAACATGTTAGTCGGGTCCGTGACGATCACACCGCACTAAAAGCAATTTGCGAGTACGGTGTTGAAAACAGATTCTTTAAATTGGTGTAGCAGCCTAGCCGACTTCCCCGTTCGGTCTACAATGTGAACTGTCTGCAGCGTGCACTGTTTTCAGTGTGAACCGCATTGTCTACAGTGTGAACTGTACATTTAAGTGTGAACTGTGCGTTTTGCTGCCACTGACTGATTTAATGTGTTCATTTTGCGATTTGGACCCCCCGACTGCGACTGTGTTCATTGTGCCAGTTGTGACCTTCCCCTTTTCTCCTCATCCTTGCTCCCCCAGGGCCCCATGGCCTCTCATTTATTACAGTGTTACACTCACTCGCATACGTACATTCTTTTCGCTGGGACTAATGAGTAGTTGCCCGTGAGCTTGAAGTCACGGTAGTCGCGGCAGAGATAAAATTGAGTAACAAAGGAATCTCCTTGGCGCACTATTTTTGCGATAGTGATCTCGGAGTACAAATAGCGGCAAAACATTATTCACACTTAGAGATCCACTGATGGGTATAGATGAGCAGTTTGTGTCTGTTTCCTGCGACGCATTTTTAGCTACCATATACAGTCGAACACGGATATATCGAACTCCAAGGGGATCGCGAAGTAGTTCGATATATGAAAAATTCGATATAAAAACTATGGGCTCTGAGACCTCACCTATGGGGGACGATCACTTACCGATCGTCGCATTCAAGAATGACAACTAATTCCGCACTCACGACGCAACAGGACGCTTTATTTCCGTGAAAAAGAAATCGCTGATCTTGGCCTGCTTCTTCGTCCTGGAAATGAAATTAAAGAAGCTAGTCTCGATCTTCTCGAGGCTGCACAACTAGAAAATTCCAGCAGTACGCTGCGCCTTCGCACACCATGCACATCACGCACGCAAAAGAAGACCAGCGCGCACGTACCACAAGAACTTTGAAAGTAACAATTCCAAGGCTCTCTGAACGGACTCCAACAAAGCGCTCGCGATGGTCATCTCCGAGAGAAACAGTGATCTCCGAAAGGTGCGGGACAACTCGCCAAACAGCAGCAACAGCAGCAAAATGCAAAAGAAGGAGGCCGCCAGCGCCTTCGTTCCCTCTTCCCTTTCCCGAGACGACATCGGGGGAGACAGACCCAGAGAGAGAGAAAAAAAAACCTTTTTTGGCAAGCCGGGGAACGTACGCTGCCGCAAAACAACAACAACAACAAAAAAAAGACGTGCGCAGTCGGGGCATCCCTACCTCGCATTGTCACATTTTCTGAGCGTTCGGGCTCGTGTGCCTAGAGAGATTTAGCATACCGGGCTCCGTCCGCTAACGCTACGGCGGCCGGTAACAGGGCCCGACTGGGCAAGCGCAAATTCGTTCTGGTAGGGGGGATTAGTTCCGCGAGCCAGTCTTCGCCATGCCCGCGCATTCCTCCACATTCTCCTCAACCTCAATCGGGGGTGCAGCGACCGCCGAAGAGCACCTTCCAGCTCGCACGGTATTCGATATACGCAATGTCGGGAAAAATACGGTTGGATTTAAACGTACGAATTCCTATACTTTTACACAGAATTTTCAAGGGGATAATTTATGAGTTCGATATAGACAATAATTCGATATAGCGGTGTTCGATATATCCGTGTTCGACTGTATATAGATTTCTGTAGTGTCTGGCCTTTTAATTCGCCAGCATTGTGTCACAGCTCGCGCCTCAACTGTAAGCCAAACACACGCAAAAAGGTATAAAAATGTATAAACAAGAAATAGCAGGAATAAAAATATAAATAGTACAACACAAGTTGCAAAACGCCGCCTCGCGTACTACAACGCTTCGTATCGAAAAACATACCTTTCTCCCCGTTACTGGACCTTTTGGACAATCCAGGTTGTGTCGGTTCACCCGCTCTACGTGTTCATGAATGCGTTGACTGCTACTTCGTCAGACAGGTGGGAACGGAACACAGACTCATGATTTGTTGACGCGAGGTCATCTCTGACGACCTCGAGCGGCTGCTCGTGTTTATTCTTAAAGCATAAGTTATGAGCTTCGCGACCATCGCGTGAATGCGCGGTAGACGCGCATTCACGTAGAGAACAGACACTGTGATGGGCAGTTCTGCGCGCGTGCGAGGCACAGACGAGTATGGCGAATAACACGCTGGCTGATGTTCGCAGCAGACGAGCGACCGACGTACGCGTTTGCTTTCGACTGAATGAGAGCAAACGTTCTGCGCTTCGGTAGGGAGTCCAAAGGACCACCCAAGACCAAAAAAACATTTTTGCCTTCACTTTATTGGGAGTGCTTGCTTTCGGGAACGTAAACAATAACTACATATGTACGTGCAAAAGCATCCATCCGCGCGCGCACTTTGAGCAACGCGCCGAGCGCTAGCTTAACTACGAACAGCATGGGATACGAGCAACTGACGGCGAACAAGAGAGCGCGGAGGGCGAGCTTCATCTTCCCAGCGCGTACGCCAGGTTTGTGCTAGGAGCGAAACCATCGGTAGCCGCAAAGCAGCGCGATCACAAAAGATCAAAACAAATTTTTTTCTTCGTTTTTATGAGAGTGTTTACTTTCCGGGACCTGTATAATTGCCACATGTACGTGAAAGCGTCCATAGGCGCGCTCGCACTTCGCGCACCGAGCCGAGCGCTTATCTAGGAACACGATCGGAGGTCAGCGTCAACTTGCAGGCGCGCAAGAAGAGCGCGGAGAGATCAGGGGCTCAGGTACGAAAGCTTAACTTCTATCACATGTCCGTCAGCTTCCCCAGCGCCGCAGCCCAGCCCCGCCCACGTAGCGAAACCATCGAACCGTTCGCAAAGCAGCCGAAACGAGATGAGAGGGAAAAAAGAAAAAAATCCACATCGCATGAAGTCGCGCACATATATATAGAGATGCCATGGTGCTTCGTCCAAGGAGGTTAAAAAATTACAATTTTTTAACGTTATTGGCTGCGCCCCTGCTTTAGGGGTGTGGTCGGCCTGGGCCATTACGGGATATAGTTTGGGAATACGCGGACGGGCCTACCGCTGTCTCCGGCGCTGACGTGTCGTAACCGTAGCGTGGTAGTCACCCGGTGAACCGCTGTTCAGCTACTCCTCGTGGAAGCCCTCGTAGCAGGAAGCAGCCCCTGGCCTCGGGGCCATTGCCGTGGCAGCAGGTAGCACCGGGAGCTCCGGGAACGTCGCCGCGTGGGGACCGTCAAGGCATTAGTTGACGGTGCGTGCTCGCTGTACGCAGGCGCCCGACCGTCACCGCTGGGGCCACCAAAGCGCAGGTTGGTGGTACGACGTGGAAGTAGAAGCCGATGCCACGTCGGTCCACTCCGGCCCAGGCTGACGTGGCTCTGGTCGATGGCGTGGCCTCGTACCCCCGGCTTGTTCCTCGGACTCGTGCCACCTGACCTTCCTGCTGTGGCGTTCTTCTGATCTCTCTCCCCCTCTCGGCCTGTGCCCCGGGATTAAATAGTCTCTGCCCGGCCGTCGCGGCACTCTCACATTCGCTTTGCCCGTGTCCGCCACACGGGTCACCACCACATTGGTTAATTCTCCACGTGCCTCCATCGCGTCACTTCGTCATTAGTCCTCCCTATTCGCGGGAAATTTGCCTTCTCTTCGTCTTCCTCTTCGTCAGCCTCAGGCTCTACTATGACACGTCATCTTAGTTTTCAAGGGGGGATCGCCCCCTTAATCATGACACTGTTCTACATTGGTTTTCTGTCTTTGGCACAAGCATAGTTTTTTTATATTCATGACTTGTGTACGTTAGTATAATATTGTTGAGATGAACCTGAATGCCTGATAATTACATTCTTTATACATTATTTGGAAGTTTGTCTAGCCCCCTTTCTAAGGTTGCCTACGTGTTGTGGGCATTTATACCTCAAATACATGTCTTACAAGCTATTCAGCACTGTTTGCTGTTACTTCTTCGGTGGGAATCAGCTTGAATAAAACGAACACAAAAGGAAGAGGGAGTAACACGACACACTGCTACGTGAACAAAATCGCAGTTATCGGACGGAAGAGAAGTAGAATCGGACGAGATATAGTTGAAGCATTGGCGATAGACGAAGCTGGAGATAGCTGCGTCGGTGTGCCGTCAGTGGCACTGTCACGTACTGAAAAAGAGTTTCTGCGCAGTGATCTTCGCTAATCATTTAGGGTAGGTCGACACCTTCAAAAACGCATTTAAAAAATCGCTTTTTTTTAAATTTCACGTTTTAAACATCTGTGTTTATTGAAGAATATTTAGAAAAAAAAATGTGCTTTTATCTTAATCGGTTCAAAAGGTATGATCAATTTTCAATCCTGCCGAGACGCATTCGAAACCGGAACTGAAGGTATCCGATTCCGCAGTATCTGCCACATCGTCCTAAATGTTTCTTTGTATATACGTTACGTAATGCTAATTTATTTAGCTACATTTTAAGCTTTTGGGCACATTTCAGGATATTGTACATTTGATTTATTTCAAAATTTCCACTGAGGTGCAATGGGTGGCACACTCGTGTTCACGTTGCGCGCAATTTGCATTTCCTTGCGTTTGTGTCTGCCGCGCACGGGGCACCTTGAGTATTCATGGTCACGGTGAGCAGCGACACCGCGGACCCCGGGCTCCCGACATAAGCCGTGTCCAACCATGGCGAGGTGTTTAAAGGTAAAGGGTAGAAGCGGTAAACGGTGGCCGTCGGAGCCTTGGTCAAGCTCCAGCCGATGGGCTCCTTGGCTTTCTACCAGTCAGGGAGCTCCGAGACCTCTTTGACTACCAGGGTAAGGTCAAAGAAGAAAGTACCCCCGTCTCCCTGCTTTTTCCTATGCCATATGGATAATTCAAAACCCCCTAGATGTGATCGCCCCCGAAAGCGGCCGCACCGAAGTTTCCTTTCCATCCCTTCGAACAATCCACATTCTGAAACCTGACAACTATCCTCGATTCTTGGTTATCGAGGCAGTTGACAAAACAAACCCTGTTTCTTCCATGTCCGTATTCTCGATCACTAAGTTCCTGGAAGGCATCCTCGGAAAATCGTTCGATGCTAAGAAACTCCGTACCGGTGAAGTCCTAGTCAATGTCAAGACGCAGCAACAAGCCACTAACCTCCTGTCGCAAGCCTGCTTGGCAGATCTGGCCATCAGAGTCACTCCCCATCGTAGCCTCAACAGCTCTCTGTGTGTGATTTCGGAGACCGATTTGTTGAATGAGACCGAAGCTGATCTGTTAGAAGGCCTGAAAGATCAGGGCGTAACTGCAGTGAGGCGTATCACCACCAGACGAGACAAGCAGGAAATGCGCACAAAGCATATAATCCTGACTTCCTTAATCCATTAAGGAAGGCTTCATCTCGTGCTCCGTCCGAGCGTACATCCCGAATCCGCGTCGCTGCTACAAGTGCCAGCGGTTCGGGCATGGTACTAACTCGTGCCCGGGCCAGCCAACCTGCGCTAAATGTGCCCAACACCACCTCACTGATGACTGTTCATCCAATCAATTGCTCTGTGCCAATTGCCAAGGAACTCACGCTGCATATTCGCGAACCTGCGAGCGGTTCAAGCTTGAGAAAAAAATAATAACCATCAAGGTCACGGAAAACATCACCTTCCCAGAGGCGCGAAAGAGGTTCGCCTCTTTCCCCCTGGGGAGGAACGCCGACGCAGCTCGCCGGGGGGCGGAGCGGCGTCTGGTTTCGGCGGGGACCCAGTACCGCGAGTCGAACTTGGTCCCTTCCCCCCCACCCCCCCCTGGGTTGCCTCTGGCCGCCCAACCTGCCTCCGCACCGCTCGCTGAGCCAGCAGCGGTTGTGGTGGCAACCTCTTCCGTCGGGACCGGTGCCGCTCTCGTCCCTGCCTCCCTATCCTCCAGTGCGTTGGAGGGTGCCATGGACACCACGGGCTCCGCACCGGCTCCCACCGTCACCGCACCGCCCGTGCCACTTCTGGTGCCTCCGATACCTGCGGCCGTGGCGGGTCAAGCGAAAGGCCCTCGAAGGGGGGCCAAGTCCGGGGGGCCCAGTTCGACGGGTACACCCAGGACATCAGACGACGAGATGAACGTCGTGCCATTCTTGCCTGCAACGCAGCGCAAGTATCGGCCTCCGACGTCCAAGCCAACAGAAAGGCCCAGAAAGCCCAATACAAGAGTCACAGCCCCAAAAGACGACACATAAACATACACATTCCAGTAGCTCTCACACTAGATAATGGGAAGAGAAAACATAGTTCAATGGAACTGCAGAGGCCTTCTGAATAATCTTGACGACGTGCATGAGATTCTGCATGCCAATCAGCCACGTTTAATGTGTGTCCAGGAAACACATCTGGATTCCAAGCCCACAAATTTCTTGAATAGTTACCTGTATACAGAAAGGACAGGGTTGGCTGCACACACTCTTCTGGCGGTGTGGCCATAATCGCCCGCAAATCCTTAGCATGCCACCCTGTCACCTTGAACACCGTCCTTGAGGCTGTAGCAATACGCTTAATAATATTTAATAGGTTGATAACGGTATGCTCCATATACATTCCCCATGATGTTACACATTGGAGCTCAGACTTTGAGGCGGTGGTTGACCAGCTGCCCGAACCGTACATTCTAACGGGCGACCTTAATGCTCACAATTCTCTTTGGGGCCCTTCTTGTACGAATGACCGGGGTCGCCTGATTGGGAGTTTTCTTACATCCTCTGGAGCATGACTTTTCAACAATAAACAGCCTGCATATCATAACATAGGACACAACACATACTCATCTCTTGACTTGGCTATTGGCTCCGCAGTTCTCTTTCCATGTCTCGAGTGGGGTGTGGGAACTGACCCATAGTGCAGTGACCACTTCCCCACCTCACTTACATATATAGGTAAAGGCCCAAGCAGTTCATCTTTCCATAATAGGTTTAATGAAGGACGAGCTAACTGGAATACATTTACAGAGACAACCAAACTACACCAAACATTTATAGGACCCTTACACGTTGAAGAAGCTACCCAACTCCTCACGGCGCACATCCGCGACGCCACGGAAAAGTCCATTCCCCACGCCTCTGGTGCCCGCGCAACCAGCGGAGGCCGTGGTGGAATGAGGACTGTAGGCGGGCGCGGGAGGCCCAGAACAAGGCGTGGGGTATTCTCCGTCGGTACCCCATGTCGGGTAACCTCATTTTGTTCAAACGGGCCAAGGCGTTCGGAAAAGGTGTGCGCCGTGAAGCAAAACGAGAGAGTTGGCGCACCTTCCTTACATCCATTACCTCATACACAGACGCACGCAAGGTATGGACAAGAATACGCAAACTTAAAGGACGACATACACATAGCCTGCCCCTGGTCAGTACAACAGGGGACACACTCGAAGACCAGGCTCACACACTCGCACAACACTTTCAACACGTGCCCAGCTCTCCACACTACACAAACACTTTCTTGAAACACAAAGCCTATTGTGAAAAGAAGTCCCTACGCGACAACAAATCACAGACTTCTCACAGCTCCCTGTTTTCACTACATGAGCTGAGGGCTGCTGTAAGCACGTGTAAACCCGCAGCTCCAGGCCCAGACAACATCACATACACAATGTTACAACACTTACACGCAGACACACTCGAAACACTTCTACATCTATTTATAAAATATGGCTTTCGGGGCACATTCCAAAGTCTTGGAGGGAGGCCATAGTAGTGGCTTTTTTGAAGGAGGGAAACGACCCGTCGTCGCCCTCAAGTTACCGTCCTGTAGCCCTGACGAACTGCCTGTGCAAGCTCTTCGAGAAGATGATCAATCGCAGGCTGGTGTACTTCCTTGAGTACAACGGTCTTCTCGAGAGCTGCCAGGCAGGCTTCAGGGCAGGGCGCTCCAGCAATGATCAGCTAGTTGCATTGGAATCCTACATAAAAGATGCCTTCATTCACAAACAGTTCTGCATTACAGTCTTCTTTGATATGGAAAAGGCCTACGACACGGCACGGCGATACGGCATCTTGAGTGACTTGAAGTCATTCGGTGTTCGGGCACCATGCTTAGCACTCTTTCTAGCTACATGTCTGAACGAACTTTCCGTGTAAGAAGTTGTAGTGCACTTTCTAATGTACATGTTCAGGAAAATGGAGTGCGTCAAGGAGGTGTTTTGAGCTGCACACTCTTCATAGTGAAGATGAACTCACTCCGTAAGGCATTGCCACCAACCATTTCTTGTTCAGTTTATGTAGATGATGTCTAAATATCTTTTAAATCATGTAATATGTCAATCTGTGAACGGCAAGTCCAGCTCGGCGTGAACAAACTTGCTGGCTGGGCGGACACAAATGGCTTTAGGCTGAACCCCGTAAAAAGTACTTGCGTTGTGTTCACCCGTGTTCGCGGGATCCATGTGTACACTGACATTACTCTGAATGGCGTGTCTATTCCTGTAAAAAAGGAGCACATGTTCTTAGGCCTAATATTCGACAACAAACAAACATTTCTTCCTGATCTAAAAATGCTTAAGCAAATATGCCTAAAAACTATGAATATCCCTAAAGTTGTCTCTCACCAATCGCACGGTGGAGACAAGCAGCTACTCCTGCGTCTTTATGCTGCACTGGTAGGATCTCACTTGGACTACGGCAGCGTCGTATATGGGTCTGCAACGAAAACGGCACTTAAAATGCTTGACCCAGTTCTGCATTTGGGGCTTCGCCTTGCTTGTGGCCTCTTTCGCACCAGCCCTGTTGAAAGCCTCTATGCAGAGTGCCACAAATGGTCCCTGTATCACCAGAGGATATACACTGACTTGTTGTGTGCCCCTAAAATCATGTCTCTGACAAATCGTCCTCTTAACTCGACCATTCATGATGCATCCTCACAGCAGCTCTTTCTAAACCGTCCATCTATTCCCAATCCGTTCCCTCTCATAGTGAGAGCAGAAGCTTCTGAGCTATCCGTGTCATTTTCATATATCCACAAAACAACGATCATTGATTTTATTGCACAATGGCAAGCCAGGGGTGTTTCTTGTGACCTGTCATTCGTGCAGTTCGAAAAAAACAGGGCACCAAGGGCAGCTATTATGCAGCATTTCCTCTTTCTACAGGATAAGTACCAGTGATCAGAGTTTTACTCCGACGCATCAAAGACAGCTGATGCTGTGTCTTGTGCTGTGCATGGACTGACCTTTAACGTGGCAAAAAGAATGAACTCCCACAACAGCATTTTTACAGTTGAAGCACACGGCATTCTACTTATTTTAGACCAAATTGTCCAACATCAAATTCCAAAGTCCATAGTTTTTACAGATTCTCCTAGTGTTGTACATGCACTTTTGTCTAGAAAACGCTCAAAAAATTATGTAATCAATCTTGTTTTTACGGGCCTTATGGTAGCATACGCATCAAGTCTTAAAATAACGATATGTTGGGTTCCTGGCCATTGTGGAATAGCCGGGAATGAAACCGCAGAGGAAATGGCTACTGCTGATACACTCTTGAATTCAGTGGGCATAGGAACACTGCCTTACACAGATATGAAGCCACACATTAGACACCAACTTCACAACACGTGGCAAACACACTGGAGTGAGCAGAGAGATAACAAGTTACATGTAATAAAACCTCACTTGGGACCATACGCTACTGACTCACACAACAGACACATTGAAGTTA
The DNA here is from genome assembly GCF_048455015.1 of Haemaphysalis longicornis. Taxonomy (NCBI): domain Eukaryota; kingdom Metazoa; phylum Arthropoda; class Arachnida; order Ixodida; family Ixodidae; genus Haemaphysalis; species Haemaphysalis longicornis. Next base: position 67,905,970 of record NW_027526233.1, on the reverse strand, counting down.
CCTTAGTTAGGTTGCGGATAGGCCACACACATGTAACACACTCACACCTGCTCACTAGCTCTCCAAGATCTGGGTGTAGCAGGTGTGGGGAGGGCCTATCCGTAGTCCACATCCTAATCACATGCAAGGCACTCGGCACAACAAGACACAGACACTTCAAGGAACTATACAGGCAACACATTCCGCTACACCCTTCGTTGTTTTTGGGTAATAATGCCATGGTCTCTTTGCAACGCGTTTTTAAATATTTGTCTGATGTAAACTTTTTAAACCTCATTTCCTATCATGCGTAATCAAAACTAGCCCTATACACAAGCCATCACCATTACCGGTTATTGATTTTACTTTTATTTCGGCTTTAGTAGCCACTATTTCTTTCAAGACACTTTTGTTTGGCGGTCTTTGCCCCAGCTGGCCTTGCGCCAAAAAACTCCAACCATCATCATCATCATCAGCGTTTGTGTATGGTCGCCCGTGCTTTTTCGTATGCTGTTTTAAGCTCACGGATTTAGTTCTGCCTCGCAAGGAGTCAGTTATAGTACTTTATAGTCTGCAGTTACAGTTATAGGACGACGAGGACGGCGTGCCTGACCACTCACTCTCACCGTATGACGAAGGCTGCATGTGAGTCCACTGTAAGACGCGAAACAGGCAAAAAAAATATGTGCGCCTCAGCTCGGCCAAACGGAGATCGTGCCGGTTGCAAGTAGGGCGCAAGCTATAGGCCTGGCGAATTTTAGGCGCATTGACTGTTTCTTATAATACGTACAATAGGTCTAAACCTTCAAAGTCATTTTTCTCTAAACTTGATTTTTTGCAACCTTTAGTTACGTTAACAGTGATAACTTTGCTTCTAGACATTATTTTCTTACGAAAAGTTGTGTGCTGCTTATTTATATATAGAGCTAGGCAATCAAGCAGAATGACAGAAAAATATTGGTAACTTTTATATTATGGCCAGTTGTATGAAACCCAAACGTACCAGATATATTATTTTTGAGTTTTTTATGATTACGCAACTTAGCTTAAAGATGTGATATTCGTGGAGGTTAGTTGCACAGGTTAATGTATTCATTATGTTCCTGCCAAGTCGTGTTTGAATCGCACCTACCATTTTGTACTTATGACTGTTCACGCAACATGCATATTTTGGCGTATTTTAATTTATATAAATTTTTTGTTAGACATTTTTAGCAATTTTATCATTTTAAAGTTTGTAACTGTATAAGCTTTACAAGTGAAAAATATATTTGTAACGTTTGGGCTACGCCTGTAAATTTTTTTTTCGAAGGTGGTGACCTACCTTAACTCACTGACGTGAACAAGCTTTTTATATTTTTCGTGTTTTTTGTATGTATACATCTGCGTTTCCTTCAGTAAAATTCCAGTTGATAGACAGCAGTGTGTCGTGTTACTCCCTCTTCCTTTTGTGTTCGTTTGATTCAAGCTGATTCCCACCGAAGATGTACCAACTAGAACAGACCAGAGCCATTTTGCTGTTACTTGTCACCTGGTATCTAGATTAATGTGTTTCAACTGTCAAAGTGCTGCATACTGCATGAAGTCTCATATGTGAAGTGCCAAGCTGACCACACACTCTCGCTGAAGCACATGAAGCACAGCTCTAAACAAAAAATGTCGCATAGAAAACAAGAGCCAGTAAGTAACAGCAAACCAGTCCTGATCAGCACAAGCGCCCTGGACACTAAGGCAACCACAGTAGCGTCATCGAATTGTACCATACAGCACGGCTGTATAGGCCTTCGGCAAATCAACTATCACAGAAACACTTCACAAATGAAACTAATTAAAATGACATTCTCCCATCCTATCAGAAAGTACCTGCAGCTGGGTAATAAGAACGCTTTCAAAGTACACATAAAACACAAAGAGTTCAGGTAAAACAGTTTATATTGACTTCCAAATTATGTAATATGCTTTCGCAACACAACCACTTTAATTTTCATTCCTATCTGTCCTGGCCCACAGGGTACACATTGTACAATTACAAGAATAGTTCAGATATTCATGACTATAAATAAGTCACACATTGCAGAAAGGTTGACAAAAAAATAGGAAGAAAAGCAGACATGTAAACCCAGGGAACCAGCACAGGATATTTATTCTACTTGAAATATCGCACGTTAAAATAATTGGGTGAAAAACAACGCAAGGAAAGTCTGAAAACAAAGAAATGATTGAATGGTGGATATAAAAACACCGCAAATTTACGGAACTTAATAGCTGACCTGTAGTGAAAAGTTTGTGGAACAATAAAATAAAAGCAGCCAGGAAACACAGAAGTGGTGTTGAGTGGTGGTTTTGAGTGCCATACAAATTTTAGCTACTTTAAATAAACCAAAATTTGGGGAAATGGTTATGATCTGTAGAAAAGGTGTGTATAAAGAAATGACTCCGGCGGATACCAGAGCAGTAGAAATTTACGTGGTGAAATGATCACACCTAGTGAAATGGCAGGACAACAATAAAACAACAAAAAACTTTAGAAACAATTTTTTGAATTCTCGTTAGCAACACAAAACGTTACACTATTTCAATATTTCACACGAAGTGATATGAATTGGGAACAAACGAAAAAACGGGGAACACGGAAATGATTGAATATTTTTTACAACAAGACAGAAAAAATTGACTACGTGATTCGCAACAAGTGATACGCTCAAAGAACAATCACACAAAATTAAAACGCATGGAAGCACGGAAATGATTAAATAATGATTCAATGGTGCATGCCTCCATCATCGGTTATGGTAGGGATTCTTGAACAGTTTGCGTTCTTCGTTGTGGTGCCAGAAACTGCCAAAATTGTTGCAGACCGGATTGGTTGGAAAGTGATTAAAAATTTCATGGTCCAAAGGCTGAAAGAAATTTAATACCGCTTCTAGCAACAAAAACTAAGAAGCCGCAATTTGTCGACAAAGATGATATTTGCGCAGGATGTGACTGCCAATAAAAATCTGGGCCCTATACATTGTCTGGCGAAAAAAATTGATGTCTGTAACTACTCGAAGATATCAAGTTACACACAATGCCGGATGCCACTCGCAGGTGGAAAAAAGCGAGTTCCCTGTTTCCCAAACCAGGAGAAACCCTGCGCCAAGTTGACCGTCAACAGTAGCTTGAGCAGGCGCCTTGTGCAGACGGTTGCCGTAGCACCTCCCTTGCAAGCCAGTTCATCAATCTAGGCATGGGCACAGGAAAATCTGTGTTGTTAATACATATTTTTAAGACTTGTATAATACAGAATGGCCGCTTACATTGTCCCTGAAAATAACAGTGTCTGACAGCTGCATCCTACCAATACTCGCCTAGGAGGTAGAAACTTCCAGGCTAATAAAACGGTCTAACTTCAAAAATAAGGACGACTTTGCAGGCAATAGAAGGCTAGAAGATGGGTGTAACATTATTGGACAGGAAGAGAGCGGAGTAGATATACTTTAATGTCAGCATTGGCACTACTAAGGCAACCATAACACTAACTATGACAGCTAATGCGGGATACCACTATATATAAGAACTATATTTCGTGAATGGGGACTCTGAGGACATTTTAGCCAGCTACAGGTCCCATCTGAACTTGCAAAATATTTTTCTGTGTCTATCCTAACCGCTTAGTGGATTGAAGTGATAATATATACACGTATGAAGCCATGCCACAGAATCTGGCAAAAGGAAACATGCACAAACCCGGACAGCTTCACTGCCATGGACGTATACTTCGTGCAGCAGAATGGCTAGGTGGGCTAGCTGGTATATATATGCATAACTAAATCTTTAAAAAGCACATAACTGAAACACTCGCCATGTTGTCTTGTTCGCTTTTCCTGCTAGGCCGACATTTTTAGTTGAAGTATACGTTGTACAGCGGGAAGCATCAAAGAAGTGCATGACATTTTTACAGCTTAATCACATTCACACATAGTCTAAGTTGCACCAGTCAGCAGCCTGGAACATGTAAGTTATTAGCAAATGACAGGAAACACCAGATTCATACTCTGCCTTAAACCTGCGAAACCCCAAATGCTGTGTTACTCTGAGCACCAAGGTGTGTCCCCTACTAAATTCATTAGGCTGAAAATTCCATAAGTGACAGAATTTTAACAGCCATTTTTGAATATCTTTATTAGGTTCTAAAAGGTTAATTGTTTGCGATGCTCCAGTAAGAGTACGAAGCACAACCAGCGCTGCTCTGTACCAGTAACGACATGCGTGTAGTTCTGCCGTTACAAATAAATTCGGGTTGCCTACACGTTGTTCATTCCAACATTTCACGACAAACTGAACGTTCGAAAAGATTTAACACTCAATCGAAACGCGAAAAAAGCATTCAGATGTCATTTTACTCTCGTAATCCACTCGATTTATTTTTTTATTTTAATGCTATGCGCACGGCAATCATTAAATTTATTGTGTACGTTTTTTAACCGAACACTATTATTGCGAAAAAAATGGCATCTGCAGAAACGAAATAAAAACCAATATTACGGTTAAAGTACACAATGTACGTGTATCACGCTAAAAGTACACAATGTGCGTGTAACCTATACACGCTTTTGTTCGCACACGCGCTTACATTAGCACACGCACCTAAATTCGCACTCTCCAGCTTCCCTTATTTAATTTCATATCAAAACATTCGCTTAGCAAAACAGGACAGAACGCAAGCACTTTACCAAACACAGGGCTAGAAATTGCGCGAGAATTGATTCTGTTTACAAATGCAGCAGACAGGTACAAATGTCTACCGACAAATCTCCGCAACGCACAAAGCGAGTCCCTCAAATCGTTAGGGCTAACCGCTTACGCGTACCGGAGTTCGAGAGCAACTCTGCTACAATAAATACATATGACAAGAAAACAAGGCTTACTAGTACTCACTTACCTCCACTACTTGGCAGTATTTGTTCGTCCGGCAGTATTTCTTCTTCCATGGTAGTCAAATCACCGAAATAGCCAAAGCTGAACGCGTGCACACCCGTTCCGTCACCTGCCTGTAGTATTAACTCTATGCCTGTAGCACGCGTATCGATACGGAGTGCAGTTAATTGACTGTCGGACGATCGGAATAGCCGCGCAGCGACTTCCTGTCTCGTGTTCGTCCGAGGGAAAAACTAGTTCCTGAAACACACCCAGCTTGATAAAAACGCGTTGCAGAATATATGCCCAAGTTATCGGTAAATACAGATATTAGTTGCCAATTATATACACGAAAAGCTTGAGCGTGGGGATCTCTTAAAGAAAACAGTAATTGTTCCGACATTATCGATTACGGCATTTACGGGAATTTGAGGGCCCGCGGTGGAAATACAGCTGCCGTGGGGTTGTGGGCGCCGTTATTTGACGGTTTGTTCTGAGGCCGCAAACACTTGCAGCGTATTTTCCGCGCTTTCGCGCGTCGACATCGCCCGGAGTTGACGGCGTCGGCAAAATGCACGGCGGCGGGAGCTAACGCGGGAGGAGGAGCAGCAGGAGAAGAAAACTTGATTGAAAAGGTAGATCAAGCTTAGAAGTGGGCGGGGTCCTCGGTCCAGGAATCCGTTGGTGCGGCCTGCCGTCTTCGTCCTTTCAGAGAGCCAAAGCTGCTTACTTTGGTCCGAGCTTGCAAGGTCACTCTCCCACTGCTCCTATGTAGCTACGCCGATGTCTATGCTGCTCGCCAGATATCAGCGTCGACGCAGTGCCAGAAAGCATCCGAAAGCAGGCGACATCGTCTGTGTTCTATGTCCATCTCCTGGTCATTACGTTCGCAGAAAACAATCATTTTTTAAACGTGCTGTAATTTGGTGCTTTGAGGAAAATTACAAGCTATTTCTGTTCGAAAGTGCGCGATCCTCCGAGGCTAGCTTGGCTTTCATCGGGGAGATTGAAGGATTGGGAGAGCTTTTTTCGAGTTTAATACGGGAGCTCAGGCTACATCGCTTGTAGTGTTAGCATAAAGAACTTGTCTGCAAGATCCGTGTCTAATGAACAAAGTTTATCAACGACAGAAATCTAGCGGTGCATACAATTTCATACGCGGCTAACGTAGCTTGCATAGGAGGAACGATGAAGCGCGATAGCTTTTCTTTACTTAAATAAGCGAGCTTTGGTTACATCACTTCCAGTATTAGTATCATTAACCTCGCCTCCAAGATCGGTGCGGAAGAAACAAGCCTTAGCACTGCCGAAATTTGTCAATAGGACCAAAACGAATCCCCCGACAATATTCGTTGGTAGCCTCTGTTAGGGTACCGAAATCTTGGGAACACGCATTGTTTTCGGCGTGGTCGAGTGGATTGAAGCTTAGGTGCTGGTGTTGTGTTTTGAAAGTCCATGGTTCCAATTTTGGCAAAACCTCACGGATTTGTTTAGTTTTTTTTTTGCCATGAGGGCGTCATCGACTTTTTTTCGAGGCAAAAAAAGGCAGAGTACCTTGCCGTTTAACCTACAAGTGACGTTTGATGGTAACCTCAGTATCGAGGCAGCCCCGAAATTTGATTTGCTCGCACTTCGAATTCATGAAACTGCAGTCGGTACGTAACATCAAGGTTAAATCAAGTAGCAAGTAAAGTTTTGCTAATTGCGTCTTCGTTCATCATGCAATCTTATTTTGTTCAGATTTGACGGCAATGACCCAACCTCTGCCTCCCCCCACCGAAAAAAAATCTGACAAGGCTCGTTGGCAACCTCACTTGCAAATGAATTCTGCACAAAGTCCCTGCCTCTTGCCGTGAGGTTCGGTATTGGGCTACTGTTTTTAAGGTCAAAGGTTCAAAGCAATAGTGGTGGATTAAAATACTTGCACAAAACCCCTCGGTACAAAACCCTTACAAAACACATACAAAACCCCTCGGTAACTTCAATACAATACGCCTGCAGCGAGTTTGAAAATAAAGTATAGCAGATATAGCTAAAATAAAAGTAACGGCGAAAGACATGCTCGAAGTAAAAAACAGACATACCAGCAACATCTGAACAACGTCAGCAAAATATGTCTAAATACCGTGCCCAAATGAAGAGGCAGCAACATTGAGAGTACGTCTTTAGCAAAATTAAAATAACGTCCAACATTAAGGTACCAGCAACGTTATCTCAACATCCAAAAACTTTTATTAAAATATTGCACGTTGTACGGATGTGTAATAGAGATACTGCTGGGACATAGACATTCTGATCTTTTTGGGGCATCGCAGGGATGTTAGTGGTTTGCTGAGATACAACATGAAGATTGGGTGGAGGAGTAGGTAGCCTTTATTACATCATGAAGACGCTAAGTCCAGTGGGAGAAGTTGGGGTAGAGGGTGGGATATTCGTAGCTTGGGACATCTTGAAAATAAACCATTCAAGTTCAAGCTGGTTGGCTCCTTAGGAAGGCGGAAGAGGCCACGTGGGGTGAGGAAAGCAAGCTCACAGCTCGAAACTGCTCGCGCTAGACCGCTTTCTAGGGAGTAGTGCGCAATTAAAGTCAGCGTGGAGGGTTGCAGTGTTCGAGGGTAGATGTATGAGGAGTTGGCATTTCGTAGAGGGTTGAAGTTACTGTAACGTGTAAATTCCGGACATTGCCAAATTAGGTGCTGGAGATTGGCCGGTGTGAGGGAGGCGCAGAAGGGACGTAGAGGCGATAGAAATGAGGTGTACCATTTACGGAATGTCTCTGGGGCTCGCATTGGCAAAATATTTGTTCAAAAAAATTTCGGCTGATCTTGGGAGCGGAGGTAGAGCAGAAAAAAAGCCGGTTGGATGAGGGCCTTGAGGCGGTCTTTTTACTTACTCAGCCCAATCCTATGACCTTAATAAAACGCACATGAGAGTACTTCAAAATCTGCCCAGAGCCACCCTTCGCGCTATCAGTTGACTACCCAAACACACTCGTCTTAAGAACCTGCAAGCTGCAGTTGCTCTTCCCCCTTTGGAAAATATCATTAAAGAGCAAGTACATCAATCCCTTCATAAACGCTCAATAACTCATCAAGGTGTCTCCATCATCGCCTGGGACAATCTGAAGCCATTACAACCCAACGACATCCCACCGCCTTTGGCTCCCTGGAACCGACCTTCTAATACGGTCTCTACAGTCACCCATCCCGTCCCGCGTAACGCCCACCCCGTCTGCGCAGCGCGCATCAACGCCCTCTGGAACAGTAAACGCCCCGAAGAAATGGATATTTATACCGACGCAAGCATAGCTAATCCCCTAGTTGGCACCGCATGGACATGACCTGATCTCCCCTCTATCCTAGACAAACGAACCCTTGATATTCCATGTGCTACCATTCTGGAAGCGGAACTTAATGCCATCATTCAAGCCATCGACTTCCTCATGTTCGACTTTCACTCCTCCGTCCCTTCACAAATACGCATCCTGACGGACTCATTCGAAGCCCTAAAGACACTACAAAGTCCCACATCGACCAATCCCATGACCAACAAAATCCTGCATCAGATCTATATCCTAAAATCTAGCGGCATCCGTCTTCGCATCCACTGGTCGCCTGGACCCGAGGAGTCCTCACCGAGGAACCAGGCAGCCCACTCGGCTGCACGGAAGTGTACAACCTCCCGTCCTCTGCTGCTACCAAATTGGCTCTCCGCCTCCTGAGTCATTATCGCCAGCAATACAGATTCTATGAAGATTGGGAGCGCCCAGCGGGATAGAAGTCATGAAGATGTGGTGGCGATGACTACCGTATTTTGGCGACTTGAAGACTGAACAAAGCTCTTACTCGGCATGTGAGCACAGCCAATAGAAGAGTACCGAACATAATCGCAAAAACTGCGTAAAATGAAATAAGCGCACAACAGTTCGTGCGCCTGCGGCTCCAACGTCTAGTCTTACATTTGCTCCGATAGGACTAAGGCTCGTGAAAAACATAGGTGCTGCTTGATCTAGTCGTGTAGCTAAAGAAACAGCCGCCTTGGCAGCCACTCTGAAAACATAGGAGACCAGGCCGAAGCATCATCATTAGTAGCACCAGCACAATAGGAGAACTGCAGGCCAAACGCCTTTCACAAAGACCTCAAACCACTCCTGTCCGGTGCCGCTTGAGTTTAATGTTCGCCGCGGAATTTTTCACACCGACCCCCACGAGTAATTTGCCTTTCCCTTTTCAGGACACGTTTCTGCGTGTCCCTGCTGTCACACTGGTAGTACATTGATTGTCGTTACGCTTACTTTAGTGGCCAGCCGAAGTCATTTTCTTTTTTCTGTTTTAAATGGGATATATCCTAATCTAGTTTCTTTCTCACGCAAAGAACTCGTCTCCTGTCCAAGTGTTACTCCGATTGCTATTCCTTCTAATGCCTTTTCAACCGAAATAAGATTGCTTTCAAGTCGTTTAGTAAAACGTCATGTTTCCACTCTATTAGTCATCACCTCTTTTTTTATGAACCTACTGTTGAAACTTATCAATGAGTAACAGGCCTGGATTGTTTCGTCTGCAGGCTTTCACATCTCTTACAAAGTAGACCGCGTTACACACCCTTGAAACCGCAGCCAAATACAACTCCAACGACCGCACTTCAAAAGCAAAAGAATTGTTGTGAGGCGTGAAGGCTTTGATTGGTCCCTCACGTAGACGCCGGTTTCATAATGCACTTAATCCGGGTTATAATCCAACTACCGAGGCGTTTTGTTTCCTTTCATATCGGCTGCACATTCTACTGTTCTGCACCGCCGCGGCGAGGTAAGCCTCGTTCCGCGGTTTGTCCCAGTGATTACTTTGCCGCTTCCAACGACGTAAAGAACCCGGGGTCGATTCTCTTTACCTACGTAACCACAGTTTTTCTTCTGTCTTCGGTGTTGCTTGTCTTGAACGTACAGATATGTGGGGCCAAGACCACCCCACATCAATAAAATCATGAAGACAACGTTTAGTCATGGTACCTGTGACCTAAATTAGATGTATGATAAAATACTTTAACAATTAAAAGCCTGAGTTACTGTATGCGTGACGCATTTTTTTATCAATAAAAAGCACAATAATAGCATTTTGGGCATTTGGCTTTTTTAGATTCGCCATTAATTTGTTTGGAATATACCGCTGTATCATCTGAAGCGCCAAACAATGAAGCCGGTAACGAGAATGACATTGGAAGATAAGTAAAAATTTGTTGTTGTTGGAAAACTTTTGTTGTCTCGACCCCGTCTCGACCCCGTCATACGAGTAAATCCGACATGCATGCCCAAGTGCATCCCGGCCCCATCCTCGACTCCAACCACGACTGAGTGTATGGCAGCTGAGACCCCACCTCACTTTGAACCAACCCAGCCGTGGCGAGTACCCGTCTAATTACCGGTGCCTACCAACATGCCCAGCATGCCCCGCACTCATGACAGTGCGCAATCGCCAACGTCGGAAGCGTCATCACCTGTTCTGCGCTCCTCACCGTCTGATGATTCCATCATCACCGCGCCCACTGGGACCCATGCCTGTAACGCTTACCTCTGTTCTGCCACTGATGCACCAGAGCGCGCGACGTCCTCCACCGAGGAGAGTGGCGTTTTGCGTAGTGTCATCTTGAATTCAACTCGTCGCAATTCACCGCAACGAGAAAGCAGCCCGTCGCCAGTTCTACTCTGGCAGGCAGCGGTAGCTGGCGGAGCAGACCTTCCTGAGAGCATGCTCTACGCCCTGAAATCCAACTCCAACATCTCCAGGATCGAGAACATTACTGGACGTGCAAAGTTGCCACCTCTTCTCCAAGGCACTTGCCCAAGCAAGCCTTTCGGAACGCCTGTAGTGTCTCTAAAAACGATGGCCAAGACTGCGCACCAGCGGGTAATCTGCCACCATCGCAAACGACACTGGCAGGTGGATGCATTCTCGGCGAACCTAAACACACGACAAAGCAGCACCACGCCAGGCACGGCGGCCAAACGACAACTCTTCACTCCGAACGTCCTCAACTGAAAGCTAGCGTTAAGATATACCGATGTCCACACCAGCGTGTTCTAAAAGCAGCAGCATTATGGTATTGTGGTACGAAGCACCCGGCACCCAAACAGCCACGTTTTATTACCGGATACCCGTGAGTGCTTCTGTGCGAAACCCTGTTCAACCAGAAGACCCTGCTTTCTGACCCTCCTTGACTGGTCCTGTGTCCTGTGACTCGTGCACCACTGAGCACCCTGGGAAGGCCACCCGAACTAACGGCAAACCACCAGACAGCTTCAACGACCGAACCAGGACTGGACACAACTTGTAAACATTTTTACAGCATGCCATTCCACTCCCTCTGGGACTGTGAAGGGAATGAACTTGTATATAGTGTACACTGTACACCGGACATTTTTTTGTTCTCAATCTTTTTGCTCATTTCTTGTTCGTTCTCTCGCGCCTCAATACCGCGAGACAACGGGAGGGGGAGTAGATGTAGCAGCTCGGCCAGGGCAGCCGAGGGCGCTCGCGCCACCAGAGCAGTGCCCCTCGTTACTGCAGATCGTCATGAGCCGCGAGGCACGAGTCACGCGGCCGGCAGTTGGGATCGAGACACCGAGCCGACGCACTGCATTCCCACTCTGCCACGCGGGACCACCACCAGTGCCATGGCTCGATCTTCTCCGCCGCTGTTCGCCTTCTGCCAACCTCTCGGCCCTCCTCCATAAATGAAGTCGGGATCTCTTCTCACGCCCCCTTCATAATAGGTGACCCGGAAAACAAGCCCGCACCGCAGTTCAAGGCGTTCACGGGAACGTTCTCAGCTCCATCACCAACACTACGTCAGCGTTGCGATCGCGCTCTAAGTCACGTCAGGCATGGCTTTACCGCGGCCGTGTGGATTTCCAAGCTCATCCGTCCAGCCGCCCAAACTTAAGCTACCGGGACTACGGGCATTTTATGAAAAATACCCTTCTGTGTGGTTCGCGCTGCTTGAGAGCCATTTTTTCATTCGAGGCATCACCCAGCATTCGCAGCGCTACAACATCGCCAGCAAGGCTGTCCCAGAGCGCGTCGTGGCAATCCTTCGGTTGCCGCTGCAGAGCCTCAAAGGGTACGATGACTTCAACGAGGCAGTCCTTGCTCATTTCGGCTGGACCAGCCCTTTTCATCATCAGCAAACTTCTCCTGCCACAACAGTCCCAGAACCAGCAACAGCCACTGAGGAGACGCCACGTTCAGTTCCGTCCTCTGCATCGCAAGAACACAATGCGGCCTCACCTGACGCCAATACGCACCTGACTGCCATCCGAGCCCATGGAACCGTCGATACCACCACAAAGCTCATCAGGTTCGGTGTGCTTTTTCGTGCCTTAGATGATGAGAGAGAAGGTATCAGGCCCAAACCCTACCTTCAGCTACAGCCATTTTACTTCAAAGATGTGGAAGTGTGCCTGGCTCAGGGCCATGCGTTTTTCGCTATCAACGGCATTACCAGTGACATTCCGAAGTGCAAAGCTATGATTCGAGCCCTGCCAACCGACCGCCTGTCCGACATTCGCGGAAAACTTCTCTCTGCTCCATCGGTCCAGTACTCCCTGCTTCAGCAAGCGATCCTCTCGCCCACCAGCATTCGTTAACCTGACTCAGAACCTGTGCCGGCGATCTCATTCTCGCCTAGCACCCCAGCAGCCCTGACTACCCGTAATGATGTACCGGCCTCATCGGGTTCTCCATTTTGTCTCGACCCCGTCATACGAGTAAATCCGACATGCATGCCCAAGTGCGTCCCGGCCCCATCCTCGACTCCAACCGCGACTGAGTGTACGGCAGCTGAGACCCCACCTCACTTTGAACCAACCCAGCCATGGTGAGTACCCGTCTAATTACCGGTGCCTACCAACATGCCCAGCATGCCCCGTACTCATGACAGTGCGCCATCGCCAACGTCGGAAGCGTCATCACCTGTTCTGCGCTCCTCACCGCCTGATGATTCCATCATCACCGCGCCCACTGGGACCCATGCCTGTAACGCTTACCTCTGTTCCGCCACTGATGCACCAGAGCGCGCGACGTCCTCCACCGAGGAGGGTGGCGTTTTGCGTAGTGTCATCTTGAATCCAACTCGTCACAATTCACCGCAACGAGAAAGCAGCCCGTCGCCAGTTCTAGTCCGGCAGGCAGCGGTAGCTAGCGGAGCAGACCTTCCTGAGAGCATGCCCTACGCCCTGAAATCCAACTCCAACATCTCCAGGATCGAGAACTTTACTGGACGTGCAAAGTTGCCACCTGTTCTCCAAGGCACTTGCCCAAGCAAGCCTTTCGGAACGCCTGTAGTGTCTCTAAAAACGATGGCCAAGACTGCGCACCAGCGGGTAGTCTGCCACCATCGCAAACGACACTGGCAGGTGGCTGCATTCTCTGCGAACCTAAACACACGACAAAGCAGCACCACGCCAGGCACGGCGGCCAAACGACAACTCTTCACTCCGAACGTCCTCAACTGAAAGCTAGCGTTAAGATATACCGATGTCCACACCAGCGTGTTCTAAAAGCAGCAGCATTATGGTATTGTGGTACGAAGCACCCGGCACCCAAACAGCCACGTTTTATTACCGGATACCCGTGAGTGCTTCTGTGCGAAACCCTGTTCAACCAGAAGACCCTGCTTTCTGACCCTCCTCGACTGGTCCTGTGTCCTGTGACTCGTGCACCACTGAGCACCCTGGGAAGGCCACCCGAACTAACGGCAAACCACCAGACAGCTTCAACGACCGAACCAGGACTGGACACAACTTGTAAACATTTTTACAGCATGCCATTCCACTCCCTCTGGGACTGTGAATGGAATGAACTTGTATATAGTGTACACTGTACAGCGGACATTTTTTTGTTCTCAATCTTTTTGCTCATTTCTTGTTCGTTCTCTCGCCCCTCAATACCGCGAGACAACGGGAGGGGGAGTAGATGTAGCAGCTCGGCCAGGGAATCCGAGGCAGCTCGCGCCACCGTAGCAGTGCCGCGAGCCACGAGGCACGAGTCACGCGGCCGGCAGTTGGGATCGAGACACCGAGCCGACAGCCCTGCACTCGCACTTTGCCACGCAGGACAACCACCGGCGCCATGGCTCACCCGTCTCCGCCGTTGTTCGCCTTCTGCAAACCTCTCGGCCCTCCTCAATAAATGAAGGCGGGATCTTTTCTCACGCCCCCTTCGTAATTGGTGACCCGGAAAACAAGCCCGCACCGTAGTTCAAGGCGTTCACGGGAACGGTCTCCGCTCCATCACCAACGCTACGTCAGCGTTGCGATCGCGCTCTAAGACACGTCAGGCATGGCTTTACCGCGCCGGTCTGGATTCCGCCCAACCGGTCTGGACAGCCGCCCAACCTCACGCTTCCGGGACTACAGGCGTTTTATGAAAAATACCCTTCTGTATTTTCGAAGGCGGGACCATTTCTCACGCCCCTTTCAAAGTCTTCGCCAGATGCGGGCGTCGGAAACGGAGAGCGAAGGGTGAGGAGGGGGATAAGTGCGTTGGGAGGCTCTGTAGTGGTACAGGATGTTCGTGTAGGTTTGTTGGAGGGAAGAGAGCGAGAGCGAAAGTCTTTATTGAATTGTCCTGCGGCGGGAGGTGGGCGCGAGCCACTCAGGGCCTGCCCCCTCCTTGATGTTTCCTAAGTCGTCCCCGAAACAACGCCTTGCGAACGTCTACGAGGTCGACGCGTTGAGGGTCGTCGGGTGTGATCCCTCAGACTTCCCGTCGGCGCCTCCCTACGCTTCTGCCCTGCAAGAGCAGCCTCGAGCCGCTGGACTACCCGGAGTTGAACATAGTGGTCAGACGAGTCCATAGAACTTGTGAAATCGTCCGGCAAACGCGTTGAGGCGGTTGCCTCCACTAGATTTTGTTCACAGTCACACAGTAGGTGGACCAAGGTCGCGTTAGTTTTAGCGCACACACTGCACAGCACACTTTCGTACACTTCTGGACACACATATTGCGCCAGCACTGGAGTTATCGCAGAGTTTGTCTGTAATTGTCTATACAGCACAACTTCGGCCCTGGTGAGCTTGGGGTGTGAGGGCGGCCGAAGCTGTCTGCCGAGGCAGAACCACTATGGTATTTTGTCCTAAGTCACGAGGGGTTCCTGGTCTGCGTCCTGCTGCCTTTCCGAATGAGAGATGCCGGGGGTGGGAGCGCCGCGCAGTTGGTAAGTGCGCACGCGGCGGCGTCCGCTGTCTCGTTGCGGTTAGGGTGGCCGCTGCCGTCGGTACTAGCGTTCAGGTGCGCTGAAAACCAACGGATGTGGGTAGCCGGCACCGATTCACTGTTCACTGCACAACACTGCACTACGCGCACTGCACTTGTACACATTTTGTCCTCGGCGAAGTTCGCGATGGCCGAGCGCGAGTCGCTCAGTATTGTTGTACATTGCGGGTTCGGTATAGTGAGTGCGATCGCCACTTCATCCGCCTGCTTAGCAGACGGCACGCGAACAGGGGGACCGCCGTCTAGGTTGTGGGGACGGCCTCGTCTGGGAGGGCCCGGGCAAGAAGATCGTGGGCCGTGGCGTGAGCCACTTCGTTCCCAGGGAGTGATGTTAGGTTTGGTGTCCACACGATGGGGGTAAAGGGTAGAGTGCGGCGTAGGGAAAGGATGTGGAGTGCCAGGGTGGAAACTCTGCCTTGAGCGTTGCGGCGGCAGGCGGTTTGAGAGTCCATGAGCACTGCGACAGTTGGAGTCTTAACGTGAGCGATGGCGATGGCTATAGCGGCTTCTTCTGCCGTGGGACATCTTGAAGGTAGCCCAGTTAAACACGGACACTAGCGGAAGAAACAACCAACCACAGCGCTGATCGTTTCTTTCGCTAGTCTCCGTGTTTAAGTGCGCTACCTTCAAGATGTCCCATATGCATTACCAACTAGCCCAGTTGTCAGTTCTTCTACAGTATATTTCTTCTGCCGGGCTCGGTGATGCTTTTTGCAGGCGGGAAGCAACGAGGGAGGTGGCGTCGGTGCGCACTAGGGCAGCTACGTGTGCTCGTTGTCGGGTGTAGGGAGTGACGTCGGTGTAAAAGGCAGTGGAATCACTGCCGTTTTTCGAAGAAGGAGGCGAGCAAAATAAGTTTTTATGGGTACTTATCAGGTAAATTTAAATATGTTAGTCAATCAGTGTTTGTAGAATTTTAGTGCACATGATCAGTGCCTCATGCCTAAGTGAAATATTTGACTTTGTAACCTCAAAGTGTTTTTTGGGAATTACCAAAACCGGTTTTCTGACCACCCCCGCTACGTGAAAACTTCCTTGTTGCCAAGTGAAAAGTAAGAGCATTCGAAGATGCCATCAGAATAAACAGAATAATTTACTACATGTTCAACCCAATAAAAATTTTTACCTTCATGTTTATTTTACTCCCTTGTTGCGAAAGCATACAAAATATTACTGTTTCCCTACCAGTTTTACTATATGACCTTTTTGCCCTTTTTTCTCGCGATATTGTTTTCTATTTCACAACTTAGTGGTTTTGTAGCCTGTACTACTATGATACGAAATTGCGGACAGCTAAAAAGTCTGCACGATTGTTTTGTGGTCTCCAGTGTGCGGAATTAATTCTTTATCGTCGGCGATGCTCAGGAGCACATGTGTCAGTGCTTCTAAATCGGCCAACGTACAGAAAAATGTTTGGAACTGTTTCATATCTCTGTCCACAAAGGGCATTTTTTTCGAATATTCATTGATTGATTGTAGAGTTTACCACCCCGCCGCTACACAGGCGATGAGGCGCGCTTTACTGCAGGGCTCCGGATTTATTTTGACCACCTGAGGATCTTTACGTGGGGCGAAATCTTGTACACGGACTGTTTTGCTTTTGCCTCAATCAGATAAGCGTCGGAAACTGCCGTCAATAGAGCCCGCGTCTTCGTGCTTTCCTTGGTTTCGAGTAAGCTTTTGTACGGTACTTTCTTCACTATCAATACGTGTGTATTACTGTTTTTTTATTTCACATTATTGATTTTCGGTCACTCTGAACCTGTGAATTTGGCTTTCAGGTCAAAAATATTAACAGCAATGATTCCTTTCCCCTAATTATAACTCGATTTGAGAGGAACAAGGAGACATTGATGCTTAGAAGTGGTGAAAAAGGTTTCCATTGGCCTCCGTAAGTAACTTTATTGAATCATTACGGCACGCTTGGTTTGGAGAAATGCAGTTTTCTACGTTAGTTTCACTGACTGTCCTTGTGTTTGTGGCAACCTTTCTGTTAGAAAATGTGGTTTTTTATTACCCTCAGTGAACCCCCCACAAACCTGCTGTGAGACTTTTTATGGGTATATGGGTATACCACGAGCAGCGAAACCCTAAGCAAGTGTATGTAAGGTAATATCCGTCGACGTTGTGGCTACGTCAGAAGCAAAGGTAGCGCATTGTTTCTTCGAAACCACAGCTCACGGTTACAAATCAGTTTACCTTAAATACTCGATGTGGTATAAATTATTTTTAACTCGTAGTTACCCGCCATTATCGCCATCACGAGCACACATCGCACGGGAAGCAATCTACCTATAGTACCCGAAATAGGCACTGGCGACAAAGCAGTCAATGACACACTTGAGGAAGTAATATGACTTTGTCGCGGACAAATGGTGGCCTAGAAGATGTTGTCGATGACCTAAATATTGGTTCACGAAGAAATAACTTGTTAATCAAAAGTTTAGCGGAAGCCGACAAAGAGGACTATGAGGCTCGCGAGAAATTTGTCAAGGATTTCTGTTCTACACATGTAAAAATAAACTTGCAACCTTGTGACATTGAAAGGGCGCATCGAATTGGGCAACCTCGTCCCGACTTTACGCGCCCGTTGATAATAAAGATCCTAAATTTCAAGACAAAGGATTCTCTCCTTGGAAATGGGCATAAACTCAAAGACATTGAACCTAAAATCTGGCTCGAGGAAGACTTCTTCTCTAAATATAGTTCGCATAAAAAATGCTTCGTGATTTCGCTAAAGCTAACAAAGAGAAGGATGCGCGCTATAACATACGGTATAACAAACTGAAGCTTAAAGGACACATATACTACTATGATGCCGTTTCTGCAAGAATAGCTCATGCAGACCCACCGCAAATGCGCAGTACGGATTGACAAACAGTCCGAATCAAGCCTATAAAAACAAAAGTACATAATTTATTCGTTCGTCTCGCTAATTTCCGTAGCATTATAAATAATGTTGACTCGGTGCTTTCCGTAGCTCACGCATGCTCCGCTGATATCATTCTAGGCACTGAAACGTGGCTCCGCGAAGACATATGCAATTATTGCTTCCACATTATTTCACTGTCTTCCGTAAAGATAGAACTCCATCTCGTTGCGGTGGCGTGCTGATAGCAATAAGGAGCTCTTATCAACCTTCCATTGTTGCCATTGATACCCCTCTCGAGCTGCTCTGTGTAAAAACCGAATTTGAAGGCTGCACGTGTGTAATCGGGGTCGGTTATCGACCACCCGACAGCAAACCAGATTTTGATGATCACCTTACCCATGTACTCGAATTAATTTATAACAAATTTCCTCAGTGTGTTTTGGTGCTTGGCGGTGATTTGAGTTACCCCTCCATTAACTGGGTCACACCATCATCGCCATCATTATCTGTTGGTCTTGAGATATCGCGTGTCCTTCGGACGTTAAAACTGTTTCACCTAACTCAGTTGGTAACTGCACCTACGAGGGGCGCACGCATTTTCTACTTAATTTTTACAAACAATCCGACAAACGTAGTCCATGTCCTTGATGAAATTAGTGACCACAGAGTAATACACTGTCCCAACCCTCTCCCATTTCCTAACAAGAAACGAAGCCTAAACTTATACGTAATTACAAAAAAGCTGATTGTGAAAAAATTAACTGTATGCTAATTGAGTTTTCGAGCTCCTTTTCGAGCGAATTGAATAATCGTAAAACTAATGAAAACTGGATAATGTTTCGTGACTTTCTTAAGAAAATTGAAAATACGTGTATTCCAGTGGTTTCCTTCACATCACAAACAAGTGCTTTTTGGTTTACGAAAAAGGATAAACAGTGCCTAAATAAAAAGAAAAGAGCATACAAGAAGGCTTCGCAAAGCAGTAGTGTCAGTACTTGGAACAAGTATAAAGAATTAGATCGGGAGTCGGAAAAAGCCATTAAAGAAGCTGAGAATTATTATTTTAATGATACGCGGCCGAATTTGTTAAAATCTGATCCAAAAAAGTTTTGGCGCGTAATTAACTCCAAAGATACGGACAGTGTAATAACACTAAAGGACGAAAATGGTTGCATTGTACCCACCTCAGAATGTGCCCACGTATTAAACAATGTTTTTACCGACGAAACCCCCCTTGACGAGTCCTGTACCGTCGCTCCTACCACAATAACTTACCCAAGCGAGCCTATCATCGTTATTGAAGTTGGTGTATCTCGTGCAATTGCTAGACTTCCGCTTCGCTTCAGCCCTGGACCTGACGGCACCAGCTCAAAGCTGTAAAGTTAACTAGTCACGTATCCTCGTTTTTATTGTCCCTTATTTTTCAACAATCGCTTGATTCTGGGTGCGTCCCTGACGATTGGAAATCTGGTCATGTCAAACCCATTTATAAATCTGGTGAACCCTCATGTGCAAAAAACTACCGCCCGATTTCCCTCACATCGGTTTGTTGTAAACTCCTTGAACACATCATTTACTCCCACATTATGCGACATCTCAATACTAATAAATTGTTATTCGATAATCAGCATGGGTTCAGGTACAAGCGGTCTTGCCAAAACACAGTTGTTTGAATTAACCACGGACTTACACGACTCTTTGCACAAATTGGTTTATATAGATGCAGTATTTATCAGTATTTATAGATTTCTCCAAAGCCTTCGACCGCGTACCCCACAAACGGCTTATCCAAAAAATAAATTCCCTAGAGTTAGACGTAAAAACTACCCGCTGGATTAATGAATTCCTATCACGTCGCGCTCAAAAAGTAAATATAAATAATAATCTCTCCAGTTCTTGTTGTGTTAGGGCAGGAGTGCCTCAAGGATCAGTTTTAGGGCCTTTATTATTCCTGATATATATTAATGACATCGCGAACAATCTAACATCAACAATACGGCTATTTGCCCATCATTGTATAATTTATAGGAAGATCACTACCACCGATGACGTAGCTATTTTACAAAGGCATTTAAATACCCTCGCAGAATGGTGCCACGTGCGGAAAATGAAAATTAATACCGAGAAAACTAAGGTGATGACATTTTCTTCGAAGCTAAATACTCCATTTCATCAATACACGTTATGCAGTTCAACAATCGAACGAACCCATTCTTTCAAGAATGTAGGTGTCATATTTACTCCTGATTTAAACTGGACCATGCAAATTGAGCATATAACAAACAAGGCACTAAAAAAACGTGGCTTTCTAAAGCGCCGTTGATATCTTGCGAATCATGTCACCAGACTTCGAGCATTTATTTCTCTCATTCGTACAACCCTCGACTATGCTTCTATTATTTGGAACCCTCACACAGCTATTCTGTCCGACAGTATCGAGTCCATTCAAAATAAGGCTGCCCGGTTCATTCTGCGCTCGTACTCGCCATACCAGAGTGTATCGGCATAAAAACAGATTCTTAATCTTCCAGACCTTAGCACTCGTCGTAAGTTCTTCCGTTTGATCTTTTTTCACTCTCTTTATCATGGTGTTACATCTTTTTCGTGTGCTCATCTTTTTCCAGCCCATTATGTGTCCAATCGCACTGACCACGATCGTAAAGTCTCGCCCATATTCGCAAGAACCAAAAAGTACCAAAATTCCCCTTTTGTGCTATCCGTAAGCGAGTGGAACGAGCTACCCCGCGAGATTGTAGCGGTATATGACACGTCTAACTTCCAATCTGCTCTGCGCAAATTTCTGAATGTGGAAAATTCCGACTGATACTTCTTGTGTGCCAGTGCAGCGTTGATGTTTGGCTGCCATGTGTACTTCTTGGCATTGGAATGTACTGCGGGTATGAAGTGCGCTGTGTGGTAACTCCGTGTCGCTTCTTCTTCTTCTTCTTTTTTCTTCCTTCTTTTTTTTACGAATGTATCTTTCGCCCAGTTGTCTGTTCGCTCAGTGGGGTCTTTTTTACGCGTGTTGACGTATGCATTGTATGGATAGTATCCCCCCCTATGTAAGGCCTCTCGGGGCCTTTGGGGTATTCAAATAAATAAATAAATAAATAGCGACCAAAAGCTGAGGTCCTCACTGGTTTATCGCACTACATCATAGACCCTAATGCAAATCATCACACAATCTTATAGAACATTCCAGCTTGATGGGTATTGTGAAATGGAGTTTTCGCAAGTGTTGTTTTCTCACGAGAAAAAAGGACATCGGTGACAAGAGCAATCTATGAAGTTCCAGCCAATGGGCAAATGCACGCTGAAAGTGTTGTTTAGACTGCTCGTTAAATTAGGCTCAAGGTCAAAAAGCGTCTCCACACTTACTGCTTTTGCTTCTTTTCTTTGAATATCAGAATTTCGGCGATATGAATGTTTTAAAACCTGCCGTATTGGAAAAAAAAGTGGCTTGTTTTGAGCTTTTTTTCGCATGTAGAGAAAACCACTTCACCGACTTATAATTTCCGGTTTTTCCCTCCTGCGACCAACAGCAGTCACAATATTTTAATGTGTTTTATGTAGAAAAATTAAAGAAAAAAAGTTTAAGGCAAATTGCCCACAAAAATTATTCGCAAATATTTGGACCAGAAGTAGGCATAAATGGTGCTTTTATCAATATCCGTGAGGCGTTTTTTACAGACATCCAGTGTACTTTGTAAAATAAAATATTTGGCGTGCGTAAATTTTGTTTCACACAAGAACAAACCGAAGGCAAGACTTTGTCCAACTGTCATGCACAACAGAAAGTCGCATTTCATGCAACACCTGTATGAAGCCCATAGATGTCGCCTAACTGGGACTGCTGGGAAGGAGCGCTCTATGGTGTCTTCCAGGAGCGCTGTCCCCTTCCCTTTCGATACCACATCCCTCCTTATTTTTGCAAAGTGTGAGTACTACAATTATGTTACCACCGTCATTTCAGCTTCTTTAGTTTTGTGTACCTATTCACTAAAAGGTATTGTTGTGAAGTGCTTCTGCAACAATTTTGGCAAGGATGCACAGGGTTTTTAATTCATACTTTCCATTTATTCCGTGCATGACTCACCCACCGCGGCTACGTCGTGTGTTCTTTAATAAATCGTTTCAAAAATTTGTTTCTGTGAACATGTGAACAAAAAAACGTTTAAATTTGCACAGCAATAACTATATTATATTGTTATTAAACAGAAGGACATGGCGTACTGATAGTCGTTTTCGAAAGATAAAGATAAATCCTATGACCAGGAATAGAACATGCGGCTGTGTGCTCGCATCAATTCAATTGCTTTGTCTGCTTTGTTTGCCACAAAAGGCTCCACTCGTAAACCACCGCTTAGCCGAGTTTATCACTGCCTTTTCAATGCCCGTAAGTGCTGCGGGTCTATGTATTGCTATTCTTTACATAAGAAAATATCAGTGGCATGTTTATACAGCTGTTTGTATAATTCAGAACCTTTATTTTAAACATAAATATCATCACTTTCATGCAGTGTTTATACCTATATACCATCTGTCCCCTTAAGAAAGTGATACTGTGGCACGCAAAGTCAGAATCACTACCCATCATTTGGAGAAGTCCTCTGGCCTAAAGTAAAAGATGTGTAGTTTGGCATAGGGGAAAGCATCATTTTGTGATAGCAACTTTGAAAACAGCTAATAGAAGTAAATCTAGTAGTTTTTTCTCCCATATGGAGCTGCATGCGTCGGCACACAAAAAATATACAGAGAACGGTCTCAGCGTGCACAAGCAGCTGATAACACAGCACACTCAATGACCGCTCACACTCGCTGTGAGTGGTCATAGCAGCAGCAGTCGCACTTTTCTTGCTCCTAAGCCTCACTCAACTGAACTTTGCTCACACAACGCTTGAAGAACTTCTAAACGATGAAGTCTGTGGTCTACTTGTGCGCAGGTCGTGAGTCCTCTAAGTAGGGAACGACGCATGCCAGATGAGTATTCTGAAGTTCGGTAATGGGATCGCAAACAGCGGGCACGTTTTTCTCCAATTTTATTCTGAATTTTACAAAAATTACCTGATTCATTGAGAATAAACGACCTACCACATCTAACCTTTGCGTCCCTTGGATTTCTTGGCGGAATGCATTTATATCTGTCGTCATTTAAGTAGTCCCTCATTTCACATTAGCAATCGGGACAGGCACAGGGGCCATCTGTTTTGTGTCAGTGTTGGTGCCATAGGTAACTTCAGAATGTTAAGCGTTGGTCAACTGCTCCGAAGATGTCGTAAACAGTCGAGCAATGATCCAGGAGAGAAAAGAATGTCCCCCAATTCCGAGTAGTTGCAGCAGCGCTGGCTTTCTTCCCCGAGGGCAGCTATCGATTGCCGAACAACTAAGTACCGAAAAAGTGGATGAGAGTACAGCCGCACCGCTGGCGTAGTACTACCCGCCAGGCGTGCTTTTGTCCACGTTCTTTTTTTACGGACACACACACACACACATATATATATATATATATATATATATATATATATATATATATATATATATATATATATATATATATATATATATATATATATATATATATATATTTATATATATATTATATATATGTATATATATATATATATATATATATATATATATATATATATATATATATATATATATATATATATATATATATATATATATATATATATATAGTCGAACACGGATATATCGAACTCCAAAGGGATTGCGAAATAGTTCGATATATGAAAAATTCGATATAAAAATTATGGGCTCTGAGACCTCATCTGTGGCGGACGACCACTCACCGATCGGCGCATTCAAGAATGACAACTAATTCCGCACTTAAGACACAACAGGATGCTTTATTTGCGTGAAAGGAAATCGTTGATCTTGGCCTGCTTCTTCGTCCTGTACATGGAATTAAAGACGCTGGTCTCGATATTCTCGAGACTATCCAGGTGTGACAGCACAGTTCCTCCCATGTCGCCGCAACTACGCAGAATTAAGCTGAACGCAGCCGCCAGTTCACCGGCGAAGTACGATCGTGTAGCCGCATCCTCGTCCGGACGATCTTCGCCACTCGAGCTATCAGCCTGGATTCCTGCAACCACAGCTACGATATCCTCGTCAGATGCTCGCAACAGCCTAAACATTGCTGTCAGCGCTAACGAAGTCGCCGGCAGACACTCCGGCTGGAACAGCAGCCGGGAAACGGAACGACAGCTCGCGAAACGTGTCGTCCATGCCCTATTCGTCGTCATCACCGTCTTCGCAAGCTTCCGAATGTTCGGCCGTCAAGAAGCCTGCCTTCCGGAAGCAGTTGGCCACGCTTTGCTTTACGCTGTTCCAGGCACCCGTCATCATGTGTATGGCCCCCAGCTGGTCAACTTTAAGCTCGGTGCCCACGCGGAGGTTTATGAAAAGCCTATCGAGGAGTCGCCTCCTGTAGCCAACCTTGAACGACTTAGTCGAGCGGTCGAGCGGCTGCAGCCTGGCTGTTGTGTTCGGAGGCAGAAACTTGAGCTCGATGTTGTCGAGCTCGCAGGTGGTTTGGTTGGCCGAGCAGTTATCCATGAGAAGGCAAGCGTGACGCTCCGACGCCCCGGCTTCTGTCCCTGTTGGGTTTCGGCGAAGGCACTAAGCGACCGCGGAAATCGGGGGTGCAGCGACCGCCAAAGAGCACCTTCCAGCTCGGGCGGTGTTCGATATACCAAATGTCGGGAAAAATACCGTTCGATATAATGTACGAATTCCTATACTTTTACACAGAATTTTCAAGGGGATAATTCATGAGTTCGATATAGACAATAATTCGAAATACCCGTGTTCGATATATCCGTGTTCGACTGTATATATATATTTATATATATATATATTCACGAACCCAGGGACGACTCAGTTGTCTTGGAGGAAAAACCAGTTTTTTGGAGCGAACGCAGCTTCTGTACTGCGGGAATTTATTTTTGGGTGAAGTGTTTCTTGAACAGTCGAATTACGTCCAGAACACTGTAGATCGAAGAATATTATGCTAGGCTTTTCAAGGTATTCACTCCCAATGAAAACAAAAATTCCGTGTGGCATAAAAATAAAGCATGGAACACTCGCTTGACTGGGCA
The DNA here is from genome assembly GCF_048455015.1 of Haemaphysalis longicornis. Taxonomy (NCBI): domain Eukaryota; kingdom Metazoa; phylum Arthropoda; class Arachnida; order Ixodida; family Ixodidae; genus Haemaphysalis; species Haemaphysalis longicornis. The sequence continues at coordinate 67,880,828 of NW_027526233.1, read as the reverse complement.
CACAGATAACCCAGACCGGGTGGTTCGCGGCAATATCTGTTTTAGGAAGGATAAATACCCTGCAGCATACTCCTCTTTGTATTCTTGAGGTTTCTTATCTGCCTAACTCTAATAAACGAGCGCCTGTAATATATATATATATACATATATATATATATATATATATATATATATAAGTCGAGAAAAAATCCGCCGTTTTCCGGGAGCGGGACACGAACCCACATCTCCGCATAACCGGTGCGGTGCGTTAGCCATTACGCTATCCCCACAGCGGCTTCTCTTTCGACTTTAAAGCGGGGGTTTATATTTACAAGAGCTCTGAGGCCGGTCAACTAGCGCCGCCCCTCGACTACCGCGGGAGACGTAGAACGTCTTCTTTCCCAGCGGCCGCCACGTAGAACGGGGTCGGAGGTCGGGGTTAGCAATTGGCATATCCGAACTGCTGGAGCCAGTGCCTCGTAATGCATGTAGCAGAACAGAGAGATACGGGACGAGGGACTCGGTAAAGATACATATCAAGGTTGCAGTCGTCATTGCCAGTGCTATTCGGCTTTTTTTCGAAATATTTAATAGGGCCGAATGACGTGTGCTTGTCACGTTTTCTTTTTGATTCATTGATAAATAAGCGAAAATATAAGTCGAGAAAAAATCCGCCGTTTTCCGGGAGCGGGATTTTTTCTCGACTTATATTTTCGCTTATTTATCAATGAATCAAAAAGAAAACGTGACAAGCACACGTCATTCGGCCCTATTAAATATTTCGAAAAAAAGCTATATATATATATATATATATATATATATATATATATATATATATATATATATATATATATATATATATATATATAATATAGGAAAATAAGACAGAAAATAAGGGTTGGTAGTCAAGAAAACCTCGGAAAGCAAAGGGGAGGTTGTGGTGGGTCATAGAAAGGGATTAAGAATTTTTTGATTCGAAAAAAAAGTGGTGAAAAAATGCCAGCCGGGTGGGATCCCAACCCACGACCACCAGAATACCGGTCTGGTGCGATGACCACTACGCTACCGGCGGGGCTGTTTTCCCCAGCATTTTCTCGGGTATTTATGTTAAGGTATTTTTGTTTCCTGCACTTGGGGGTGGTGGCCAGCGCCACTCGGATTACTCGGGGTGAAGGGGACCTTCTTTTTAACCCCCGGGCCGTGACTCGAGTGTCTACGACATGTCGAGAGTGGTCGACCAGCGTTGAACCTTCTTAAGCTCCCTTTGGCACCAAGACTGCCAGAACAGAGGCCCTCGCTAAGCATGTAGCGAATCAGAAAATGGGAAATGAGGGGCTCCGTGAAATAAGACAGAAAATAAGGGTTGGCAGTCAAGAAAACCTCGGAAAGCAAAGGGAATATAAATATATATATATATATATATATATATATATATACATATATATATATATATACATATATATATTGTAAGGCGAGGGAAGACCCCACACAAGTCGGCAGTAGTACCAGAAGTCTGGGTTTTTTAATCCGCCCGTCGGTAACTCGACAGAACAAGCCACTCGTGACGATGATTATCTGCAGATGATGATTATAATGGGTATGCACAGATGAGAGATTGGCCCTACCAACTCACGGCGATTGGTCACAGCATATATAAGGGTCCTACAGCTAAGCAAGTGCTCATTAACGTTGACTGCACTCACCCACGCCCACACTATATCCCCCCTCGACTGGAAGCTACCTCCTGTTCGCAGTGAGTTACGGTGTGCGCTGGTTGTATCGTTTCATGCGGGAGACGTGAACTATTTCAGTTCCTCGCCTTCGGCGGTCAGTGGGGGAAGCGGCCAGAGACACCCGATAACTCACCGGAAATGTCTGCTCAAGCACAATGTACGGACCAAAATATCGATGCAAAAACTTTTCACATAGGCCGGGGGAGCGTACGGGCGTCCAACGTAATACTTCTTCCCCAGTGCGGAAGTGAACGGATTGGTGAGTTGAATCGTACTGAGTTTTCCGTTCTTGCTTGGCGGCTTCAGTGTGAAGGCGAGCCAGATGGCGACAGTGGTTGAGGCGGGAGACAAACACGTCAGAAAACGGACCGGCAGGAGAGTCCGGTGCGGCAAAGAAATTAGTATCAATGATGAAGGATGGGGCGCGTTCAAAATCCAGGACGAAAGGGGAGTAGCCTGTGGTGCGCTGGATGGCCGTATTGTAGGCGAACGTTACAGAAGGAAGAATTTGATCCCAGTTGCTGGTGTCCGGCTTGATATACATGGACAGCATGTCGGACAGAGTTCGACTAAAACGTGCGGTGATGCCGTTTGTTTGAGGATGGTATCCCGTGGTAGTTTTATGCACAGTATTGGCAGCTAGAAGGATGTCAGCCACCATTTGGGATAGGAAGGGTCTGCCACGGTCGCTCATAAGGATTCGAGGGGCACCGTGGCGCAAGATGATATTTTGCAGCACAAAATCTGCAATTTCCTTAGCGCATCCCGATCGCAGAGGTGATGTTTATGCATACCGCGTCAAATGGTCTACCGCCGTCACAATCCAGCGATAGCCGGCAGGTGTTCGCGGAAGTGGCCCATACAGATCAATGCCCACTGTATCAAATGGCGAAGGCGGACAGGGAGGTGGTTGTAGCAGACCAACTGGGGGAGATGTAGTGCGTTTCCTGTGCTGGCATTTTTCACAAGATGAAACGTATTTTGCCACGCTGGTTGACATCCCAGGCCAATAGAAATGACTGCGGATTCGGTCATACGTTTTGTCGAGCCCTAGGTGTCCAGCCGACGCGTCATCGTGGAACGCCTTTAAGCTGACTGCCCTGAGCTTTCAAGGTAAAACAGTTACCCATGGAAAACAGTAGCCTGCAGGATGGTGGCTGTAGCGGCAGAGGGCCTCATTCACAATTTTATAGTTCCTCAGCTGTCGGCGTAGGCGGCTGTTTGGTGGTCGTGCGGAGCCTTCAATTCTCTCTATTATTCGACGACAGTAACAATCGGCACGTTCCAGGGCGGATAGGTTGACTGTGTCCGAAGCCATGGCATGAGGAATGGGTGCGATGGGCAGAGCAGGCTGGGTCGATGCGGAGGCAGGGGCTGGCGATTTGGACAACGGACAACGTGAAAGGGCATCTGCATCCAAATGCTTCTTCCCGGACTTGTATGTAACAGAAAAACTATACTGCTGTAGACGAAGAACCCAACGGCCAAGGCGTCCGGAAAGGTTCTTGAGTGTCGACAGCCAGCACAACGTGTGGTGGTCGGTAACGACAGTGAAATGCCGGCCGTTTAGGTAAGGGCGGAATTTTTAGATTGCCCAAACAACGGCGAGGCATTCCTGCTCTGTTATGCTGTAGTTTTGTTCTGCCGCCGTAAGTGAACGACTGGCATAGGCGACCACGCGCTCTTTCTGCTGAGCATCCAGTTGTAGTATGACGGCACCGATGCCTTTCCCACTGGCGTCTGTGGGCGGTATCGTGGGAGCGCTGTCAATAAAATGGCAAAGCACGGGGCGCAATGTGAGGGCGTCTTTGAGCGCCTGAAAAGCCCGTTCACAGTCTTGTGTCTAAACGAAAGGTATGCCAGGACGGAGAAGGTTATGTGGAGGCGAAGCAACTGTTGCGAAATTTTGGATAAATCTGCGGAAGTATGATCCGAGTCCGAGAAAACTGCGGAGGTCTTTCTGCTGTTGTGGACGGGGAAAATTTAAAACGGCCAAACTCTTGTCTGGGTCAGGTTGTATTCCGTTCTTGCTTACGACGTGTCCTAATACTTTAATAGATTTGCTGACGAAAGTGCATTTCTTTGGGTTGATCTGCAGTCCCGCATTTGAAAGACAGCTCAGTACTTCGTCCTTACGTTGTAAGTGTTGTTCAAATGTAGTTGAGAAAACAATGATGTCCAGGTAGCACAGGCAAGTTTTCCATTCAAGGCCACGAAGTACGGTGTCAATCATTCGTTCAAACGTTGCAGGCGCATTACAAAGCCCAAATTGCATCACGTTGAACTCAAAAAGCCCGTCTGGGGTGGCAAAGGCCGTCTTCTCTTTGTCATCTTCTTGCATTGGGATCTGCCAATACCCCGAACGCAAGTCGAGGCTCGAGAAGTACCTCGCTCCATGGAGACTATCCAGAGTGTCGTCGATGCAAGGCATCGGATAAACATCCTTCCGAGTGATTTTATTGAGCGCCCGGTAGTCGACACAAAAGCGAACGGACCCATCCGTCTTCTCGACTAACACTACCGGCGATGACCACGAGCTCGACAATGGGCGGATAACGTCGCGCTTGAGCATTTCGGCGACCTGCTCCTCAATAATTTTCCTTTCATGTGACGACACGCCGTATGGTCGCCGGCGCACCATCGCCGAGCCTTCCTTTTCAATTCGATGGGCAGCCACAGTCGTCCGTTTGAGAGTGCGGGAACTGACAGCAAAGGATGCAACATGCTTCGCGAGTATCGTGAGCAGCTGTTCCGTTTGCTTCGTCGTGAAGTCGGGGCTGATAGTTGCAGCGATACTGGACATACCAGCCGAAGAAGCAAAGTCACACTTTCGCGAGGAAGGTACTGCACTGGAGAGGACAGAGACAGGCTCTCTATCAATCACAGAAGCGACGGTCATGCCTTTAGGTAGTAAAATCGGCTCTCGGGTGGTGTTCAGAGCGGTCTGAGCTGCAGATCCTTGGAGAAAACGGACGAGGCATGCGGACAGAGCGATTCCCCGGGAAAGCAAGCGGCTTGAAGGAGACGCTACTACATCACCTTCGAAAATGCTGCTGAATTACACTACAAGAACTTGCACCTCACCGGGTGGTAAAACATAGTCCGTGCGCAAGGTCAAGAGCTGCTGTCGTGAGTTCGGTGCAGGGGAAGGCTCTGTGTTGGAAATGCGAATGGCTGGTTGGCGACAGGTTATAACCGCAGAAGCTGATGAAAGGAGTTCCCATCCAAGAATTAACTGATGAGCACACTCTGGCAAAACAGCAAACTCAATATGGTGACGATCGTTCCCGATGATTAAACGTGCTGTACAGGAAAAGAAGTCCCATCCAAGAATTAACTGATGAGCACACTCTGGCAAAACAGCAAACTCAATATGGTGACGATCGTTCCCGATGATTAAACGTGCTGTACAGGATGCGGCAGGCTCTATGAGATTCCTATTTGCACTACATAACGAAGGGCCATTGTAGGGTGTCTTCACCTCGCGTAGTCAAGCGCACAGATCCCTATGCATAACAGAAATACTGGCTCCAGTGTCCACCAACGCTTGTACAAAAATTCCTTCAATGATTACAGGAAAAGTGTTCGAGGGGCGCGCCGGAGGAGTTGTGAACAGTTCGCACGATGCAGTTTCTCCTCCGTAAACTTCAGCATCTAGTTTTCCGGAAGGTGGTTGGCGTCGTTCGAAACGGGGCGAAGAGGCGAGACGAAACGACGTCCCGGCGAAGGGGAACGGCGTCTGGGATCCAGTTGATGGCGCCAACGGTCTGAAGAGAACTGCGGCGACGGGGAGCAGTCGTGAGGTAGATATCCAGGTCGTCGAGGTCCGTAGCTGTAGCGAACGTCGGGCTCGTAGGGCGCGTAGCCTCGCCGCTCATCTTGCTAGCGCCGTCGGCAAAACCGCGAGATGTGGCCGCGGATTCCACAATAGAAAGCAGACCGGCCGTTCGTTATGACGGAAATCCTGAAGAGGTCGCCAGTTGTAATACGCATTCGAAGCAGGGGGCGGTGAGGGAATGGCCGTTAACTGGCCGACCATGAGCGGAGGCACAGGAATTCCAATCGGCGAGAACGGCGGATGCGAAACTGCGTCCGCGTACGAGGGCGTGCCGAGAACCACTGCGAGGGCGCTTCGTGGACTACACGTCATCGATGCCAGCTCCTCTTTAATCATTCCCCTCAAATCACTGGCAGGCTTGGTGCAGCGGTCACCATGAGAACACGATGGGCCTTGCTGTTTGAGCTCCTCGCAGATAATATCGCGTATAAGGGCACGCAGCTCCGACTCATGAGGAAGAGGAGCTGATTCCTGCCGTGGCTGCAGGCGAATTGCTTTTAGCTGGACGAGGCGCTGACAGGTGGTCCGAACATAATCCACACAAGTTGGATTTTGCAGGGCAAGCGAGTTAAATGCAAGCTCTGCGATGCCTTTGAGGAGATGACGAACCTTGTCAGCCTCTGACATGTCTTGCTTAACCCCACAGCAGAGAGAGAGGACGTCTTCAATGTAAGACGAATATGTTTCGTCTGGGCGCTGCCAGCGGCAATCTAGTGTCCTCTTGGCCTCATCTGACCGAGCAGACGGTGTGCCATATATCTGGCGGATCTTTTCAGTGATAGAGGCCCAATCGGTTATGGTGTGCTATTGGTTAAGATACCACCTCTTCGCAACTTCATGCAGGGAAAGTCCGACGTTCTCTACCTTAAACTTGTCGTCCCACCTGTTAGGCTGGCAGACCCAGTTCAACTGGTCAAGCCACTCTTCGACGTCTTCCCACGACGTCCAGCGGAGGATGGAAGGTCGCGCTGGGGAAAGTCACCATCCATGCCGGCAAGGTAGAAGCGCCAGCATTCCGTGCGCCTTCTCGCTCCATTGGTTGGGTTGGCGGTAGCACACGGCGGCTGGAACGGAGCTCCAGGGGTGCAGCTTGGTCAGGGAGAGGTCAGGATCGAAAGAAGCAACCTCCACCACTTGTAAGGCGAGGCAAGACCCCCCACAAGGCGGCAGCAGTACCAGCAGTCTGGGTTTTAAGCGCGAATGCACTTCTTAAGCGAGCCTGAATCGTCCGCCGCCGTCGTCCGCATAACAACAGCTGCGGGTGCGCGCGCTCCTCGTCTTCCCTAGCAACGGGGGGGGGGGGGTGATGGGCGCGCGCTAATCTCCTCCTCCTCTCTCCGCTCAGTGACTGCAGGTGTTGGGCGCCTCCTCTCCACTTCGGGCGGGAGAGCTCTCGCTCGCGTAGCGGGCGCTCCGCATTCCGACGCGTGAGGGCGCTCGTGTAGCCCTCGCCGTAACGGCGGGCGCTACTGTCCTCCTCTCTCCGCTCAGTGACTGCGGGTGTTGGGCATCCTTCTCTCCACTTCGGGCGGGGGAGCTCTCGCTCGCGTAGCGGGCGCTCCGCATTCCGATGCGTGAGGGCGCTCGTGTAGCGGCCGCGTGGCGCGGGAGGGTATTAGTCGAGCGCGCGCCGTCGTCGAGAGCGGTCGCTGGTCCTGTATCTTGATAACGATGATGGCGGACCGGGCAACCGTGCAGCAATAACGAGTGAAATATCTTTCTTTGTAGTTGTGTGCGTGTGTGTATTCTCTCGACTACTTATTAAGATCACGATATCCACCGTAATCGCGCAATCAACAACCGTGCAATCGCACTTACACACTCTCCCCCTCGGGGAAGTGCGAGGGAATTTTTTATTCCGCCCGTCGTTGACTCCACAGAACAAGCCACTCGTGACGATGATTATCTACAGATGATGATTATAATTGGTATGCACAGATGAGAGATTGGCACTACCAACTCACGGTGATTGGCGACAGAATATGTAAGGGTCCTAAAGCAACGCAAGTGCTCATTACCGTTGACTGCACTCACCCACGCGCACAATATATAGGGAATCAGAGAAGGAAATCAGGGGCTCGTTGAAAATAACACAGAAATAAAAGTTGGCAGTCAAGAAAACCTCGGAAAGCAAAGGGGAGGATGTGGTAGGTCATTGAAACAGATAAAAAATTTGGAAAGAAAGAAAGTGGAGAAAAAATGCCCGCCAGGTGGGATCCGAACCAACGGCCTCAAGAATACCGGTCTGGTGCGATAACCACTAAGGTAACGCCGGGGCGAGTTTCCCCTCCACTTTAAGGGGTATTTATGTTTAGATATTTTTTCGGTTTTCCTGTGCTTGGGGGTGGTAGCCAGCGCCACTCGGACTACTCGGGGTGAAGGGGACCTTCTTCTTATTTTTTTAACCCCCCGGCCGTGACTCGAATGTCTACGACATGTAGAGAGTGGTCGATTGGCATTGAACCCTCTTAGTCTCCCTATGGTTCCAAAACTGCCAGAACAGAGGCCCTCGCAATGCACGTAGCGGATCAGAATAGGAAATAAAAGGCTCGTTGAAAATAACACAGAAATAAAAGTTGGTAGTCAAGAAAAACCTCAGAAAGTAAAGGGGAGGATGTGGTAGGTCGTTGAAAGAGATAAAAAATTGGAAAGAAAGAAAGAAAGTGGAGAAAAAATGCCTGCCAGGTGGGATACGAACCAACGGCCTCCAGAATACCAGTCTGGTGCGATAACCACTAAGCTAACGGCGGCACGAGTTTCCCCTCCACTTTCTGGGGTATTTATGTTTAGGTATTTTTTTTGTTTTCCTGTGCTTGGGGGTGCTAGCCATCATCACTCGGACTACTCGGGGTGTAGGGAAACTTCTTTTTTTTAACCCCCGGGCCGTGACTCGAGTGTCTACATGTCGAGAGTGGTCGACTGGCGTTGAATCCTCGTAAGCTTCCTATGAAACCAAGACTGGCAGAACAGAGGCCCTCGCTATGCACGTCGCGAATCAGAATAGGAAAGGAAAGGCTCGTTGAAAATAACACAGGAATAAGAGTTGGCAGTCAAGAAAACCTCAGAGAGCAAACGGGAGGATGTGGTAGGTCGTTAAAACAGGTAAAGAATTCGAAAGGAAGAAAGTGGCGAAAAAATGCCCGCCAGGTGGGATCTGAACCCACGACCTGCAAAATACCGCTCTGGTGCGATAACCACTACGCTACCGGCGGGGCGATTTTCCCCTCCACTTTCGGGGGTAATTGTGTTTAGGTACTTTTTTTGTTTTCCGGTGCATGGGGGTGGTAGCCAGCGCAACACAGACTACTCGGGGTGAATGGTACCTTTGTCTTTTTTTTAACCCCTGGGCCGTGACTCGAGTGACTACGACACGTCGAGAGTGGTCGACTGGCGTTGAACCCTCTGACACTTCCTATGGAACCAAGACTGCCAGAACAGAGGCCCTCGCAATGCACGTAGCGGATCAGAATAGGAAATAAAAGGCTCGTTGAAAATAACACAGAAATAAAAGTTGGTAGTCAAGAAAAACCTCAGAAAGTAAAGGGGAGGATGTGGTAGGTCGTTGAAAGAGATAAAAAATTGGAAAGAAAGAAAGAAAGTGGAGAAAAAATGCCTGCCAGGTGGGATACGAACCAACGGCCTCCAGAATACCAGTCTGGTGCGATAACCACTAAGCTAACGGCGGCACGAGTTTCCCCTCCACTTTCTGGGGTATTTATGTTTAGGTATTTTTTTTGTTTTCCTGTGTTTGGGGGTGCTAGCCATCATCACTCGGACTACTCGGGGTGTAGGGAAACTTCTTTTTTTTAACCCCCGGGCCGTGACTCGAGTGTCTACATGTCGAGAGTGGTCGACTGGCGTTGAATCCTCGTAAGCTTCCTATGAAACCAAGACTGGCAGAACAGAGGCCCTCGCTATGCACGTCGCGAATCAGAATAGGAAAGGAAAGGCTTGTTGAAAATAACACAGGAATAAGAGTTGGCAGTCAAGAAAACCTCAGAGAGCAAACGGGAGGATGTGGTAGGTCGTTAAAACAGGTAAAGAATTCGAAAGGAAGAAAGTGGCGAAAAAATGCCCGCCAGGTGGGATCTGAACCCACGACCTGCAAAATACCGCTCTGGTGCGATAACCACTACGCTACCGGCGGGGCGATTTTCCCCTCCAGTTTCGGGGGTAATTGTGTTTAGGTACTTTTTTTGTTTTCCGGTGCATGGGGGTGGTAGCCAGCGCAACACAGACTACTCGGGGTGAATGGTACCTTCGTCTTTTTTTTAACCCCTGGGCCGTGACTCGAGTGACTACGACACGTCGAGAGTGGTCGACTGGCGTTGAACCCTCTGACACTTCCTATGGAACCAAGACTGCCAGAACAGAGGCCATCGCTATGCAAGTAGCGAATGAGAATGGAAAATGGGGGGCTCGTTGAAAATATCACAGAAATATCACTTGGCAGTCAAGAAAACCTCCGAAAGCAAAGGGGAGGATGTCGTAGGTCGTTGAAACAGATAAAGGATTTGGAAAGAAAGAAGGTGGAGAAAAAATGCCCGCCAGGTGGGATCCGAAACCACGACCTCAAAAATAAAGGTCTGGTGCGATAACCACTAAGCTAATGGCGGTGCGAGTTTCCCCTTAACTTTCTGGGGTATTTATGTTAGGATTTTTTTTTTGTTTTCCTGTGCTTTGGGGTGATAGTCAGCGCCACCCGGACTACTCGGGGTGAAGGGGCCCTTCTCCTTTTTTTTCAACTTCTCGGCCGTGACCCGAGTGTCTATGACATGTGGACAGTTGTCGACCGGCATTGAAGCCTCTTAAGCTTCCTATGGCACCAAGACTGCCAGGACAGAGGCGCTCGTTTTGCATGTAGCGAATCTGAATAAGAAATCAGGGCTCGTTGAAAATAACACAGAAATCAAAGTTGGTAGTCAAGAAAACCTCGGAAAGCAAATGGGAGGATGTCGTAGGTCATTGAAACAGATAAAAAATTTGGGAAGAAAGAAAGTGGAGCAAAAATGCCCGCCACGTAGGATCCAAACCCACGACCACTAGAATGCCGGTCTGGTGTGATAACCACTACGCTACCGGCGGGCGATTTTCCCCTCCACTTTCTGGGGTATTTAGGTTTCGGTATTTTAATGCGAAGGCAAGATAACCGGTGGTCATTAAGGGCAACAGAGTGGAATCCCTTGAGAAGGCAAGCGTTGCAGGGGGCGGCAGAAAGGTAGATGGGCAGATGAGATCAAGAAGTTTGCGGGGATAAATTGGTCACAGTTGGCACATGACCGAGGTAATTGGAGAATAATGGGAGAGGCCTTTGCCCTGCAGTGGGCGTAGATAGGCTGGTGATGATGATTTTTTTTGTTTTCCTGTGCCTGGGGATGGTAGCCAGCGCCACTCGGACTACTCGGGGTGAAGGAGACCTTCTTCTTTTTTTAATCCCCGGGCCGTGTCTCGAGTGTCTACGACATGTCGAGAGTGGTCGACTGGCGTTGAACCCTCTTAAGCTGCCTATGAAACCAAGACTGCCAAAACAGTTGCCCTCGCTATGCACGTAGTGAATCAGAATGGGAAATGAAAGGCTGGTTGAAAATAACACAGAAATAAGAGTTGGCAGTCAAGAAAACCTCGGAAAGCAGAGGGGAGGATGGCGTAGGTCGTTGAAACAGATAAAAAATTTGGAGAGAAAGAAAGTGGAGAAAAAATGCCCGCCATGTGGGATCCGAACCCACGACCTGCAAAATACCAGTCTGGTGCGATAACCACTACGGTACCGGCGGAGCGATTTTCCCCTCCACTTTCGGGGGTATTTGTGTTAAGGTATTTTTTTGTTTTCCTGTGCTTGGGGGTGGTAGCCAGAGCCACTCGGACTGCTCGGGGTGAATGGGACCTTCTTCGTCTTTTTTTAAAACCCGTGGCCGTGACTCGAGTGTCTACGACATGTCGAGAGTGGTAGACTGGCGTTGAACCCTCTTAAGCTTCCTATGGAACCAAAACTGCCAGAACAGAGGCCCTCGGTATGCACGTAACGAATCAGAATAGGAAATGGGGGGCTCGTTGAAAATAACACAGAAATAAGACTTGGCAACCAAGAAAACCTCCGAAAGCAAAGGGTGGCATGTCGTAGGTCATTGAAACAGATAAAGAATTTGGGAAGAAAGAAAGTGGAGAAAAAATGCCCGCCAGGTAGGATCTGAACCCACGACCTCCAGAATACCGGTCTGGTGTGATAACCACTACGCTACCAGCGCGCGATTTTCCCCTCCACTTTCTGGGGTATTTAGGTTTAGGTATTTTAATGCGAAGGCAAGATAACCGCTGGTCAGTAATTGCAACAGAGTGGATCCCTAGAGAAGGCAAGCATTGCAGGGGGTGGCAGAAAGTTAGATGGGCAGATGAGATGTAGAAGTTTGCGGGGATAAATTGGTCACAGTTGGCACATGACCGAGGTAATTGGAGAATAATGGGAGAGGCCTTTGCCCTGCAGTGGGCGCAGATAGGCTGGTGATGATGATTTTTTTTTGTTTTCCTGTGCTTGGGGATGGTAGCCAGCGCCACTCGGACTACTCGGGGTGAAGGGGAACTTCTTCTTTTTTAACCCCTGGGCCGTGACTCGAGTGTCTACGACATGTCGAGAGTGGTCGACTGGCGTTGAACCCTCTTAGGCTTTCTATGAAACCAAGACTGCCAAAACAGTGGCCCTCGCTATGCACGTAAAGAATCAGAATAGGAAATGAAAGGCTGGTTGAAAATAACACAGAAATAGAAGTGGCAGTCAAGAAAACCTCGGAAAGCAGAGGGGAGGATGGCGTAGGTCGTTGAAACAGATAAAAAATTTGGAGAGTAAGAAAGTGGAGAAAAAATGCCCGCCAAGTGGGATCCGAATCCACGACCTGCAAAATACCGGTCTGTTGCGATAACCCCTACGCTACCGGCGGGGCGATTTTCCCCTCCACTTTCGGGGGTATTGTGCTAAGGTACTTTTTTTGTTTTCCTGTGCTTGGGGGTGGTAGCCAGAGCCACTCGGACTACTCGGGGTGAATGGGACCTTCATCTTTTTTTAAAACCCCCGGCCGTGACTCGAGTGTCTACGACATGTCGATAGTGGTCAACCTGCGTTGAACCCTCTTAAGCTTCTTATTGTACAAAGACTGCCAGAACCGAGGCCCTCGCTATGCACGTAGCGAATCAGAATAGGAAATGGGGGGCTCGTTGAAAATAACACAGAAATAAGACTTGGCAGTCAAGAAAACCACGGAAAGCAAAGGGGGGGATGTCGTAGGTCATTGAAACAGATAAAGAATTTTGAAAGAAAGAAAGTGGAGAAAAAATGCCCGCCAGGTGGGATCCGAACCCACTACCTCCAGAATACCGGTCTGGTGTGATAACCACTACGCTACCGGCGGGCAATTTTCCCCTCCACTTTCTGGGGTATTTATGTTAGGCTTTTTTTGTTTTCCTGTGCTTGGGCGTGATAGCCAGCGCCACCCGGACTACTCGGGGTGAAGAGGCCCTTTTCTTTTTTTTAACCCCTGGGCTGTGACTCGAGTGTCTATGACATGTCGAGAGTGGTGGACCGGCATTGAAGCCTCGTAAGCTTCCTATGGCACCAATAGTGCCAGAACAGAGGCGCTCGTTTTGAATGTAGCGAATCAGAATAGGAAAGGGGGGGCTCGTTGACAATAAGCGAGAAATTAGGCTTGGCAGTCAAGAAAACCTCCGAAAGCAAAGGGGAGTATGTCGTAGGTCATTGAAACAGATAAAGAATTTGGAAGGAAAAAAGGTGGAGGGAAAATGCCCGCCAGGTGGGATCCAAACCCACGACCTCCAGAATACTGGTATCATGGTATAACCACTACGCTACCGGCGGGCGATTTGCCCCTCCACTTTCTGGGGCATTTATCATTAGGTATTTTTTTTTGTTTTCCTGTGCTTGGGGGTGGTAGCCATCGCCACTAAGACTACTCGGGGTGCAGGGGACCTTCTTTTTTTTAACCCCCGGGCCGTGACTCCAGTGTCTACAACATGTCAACAGTCGTCGTCTGGCGTTGAACCCTTTTAAGCTTCCTATGAAACCAAGACTGGCAGAACAGAGGCCCTCGCTATGCACGTAGCGAATCAGAATAGGGAATGAAAGGCTCATTGAAAATAACACAGAAATAAGAGTTGGCAGTCAAGAAAACCTCGTAAAGCAAAGGGGAGGATGTGGTAGGTCGTTGAAACCGATAAAAAATTTGGAAAGAAAGAAAGAAAGTGGAGAAAAAATGCTAGCCAGGTGGGATCCGAAACCACGACCTCCAGAATACCGGCTCTGGGGTGATACCCACTATGCTACCAGCGGGGCGATTTTCCCTCCACTTTCTGGGGTATTTGTGTTTAGGTACTTTTTTTTTATTTTCCTGTGCTTGGGGGTGTTAGCCAGCGCCACTCGGACTACTCGGGGTGACGGGGACCTTCTTCTTTTTTTTAACCCCTAGGACGTGACTCGAGTGTCTATGACATGTCGAGAGTGGTAGACCGGCATTGAAGCCTCTTAAGCTTCCAATGGCACCAAGACTGCCAGAGCAGAGGCGCTCGTTTTGCATGTAGCGAATCTGAATAAGAAATCAGGGCTCGTTGAAAATGACACAGAAATAAATGTTGGCAGACAAGAAAACCTCGGAAAGCAAACGGGAGGATGTCGTATGTCATTGAAACAGATAAAGAATTTGGGAAGAAAGAAAGTGGAGAAAAAATGCCCGCAGGTGGGATCCCAACCTACGACCTCCAGAATACCGGACTGGTGTGATAACCACTACGCTACCAGCGGGCAATTTTCCCCTCCACTTTCTGGGGTATTTATGTTAGGCTTTTTTTGTTTTCCTGTGCTTGGGGGTGGTAGCCTGTGCCAAGCGGACTACTCGGGGTGAAGGAGCCCTTCTCTTTTTTTTAGCCCCTGGGCCGTGACTCGATTGTCCATGACATGCCGAGAGTGGTCGACCGGCATTGAAGCCTCTTAAGCTTCCTATGGCAGCAAGACTGCTAGAACAGAGGCGCTCGTTTTGCATGTAGCGAATCAGAATAATAAATCAGGGGCTCGTTGAAAGTAACACAGAAATAAGAGTTTGCAGTCAAGAAAACCTCGGAAAGCAAACGGGACGCTGTGGTAGGTCATTGAAACAGATAAAAAATTTGGAAAGAAAGAAAGTGGAGAAAAAATGCCCGCCAGGTGGGATCCGAAACCACGACCTCTAGAATACCGTTCTGGTGCGATAATCACTAAGCTAACGGCGGTGCGAGTTTCCCCTCCAATTTTTGGGGTAGTTATGTTTAATTATTTTGTTTGTTTTCCTGTGCTTGGGGGTGGTAGCCATTGCCACTCGGAGTAGTCGAAATGAAGGGGACCTTCTCTTTTTTTTAACCCCCGGGCCGTTACTCGAGTGTCTACGACATGTCGAGAGTGTCCAGAGTGCTCAACAAGCGTTGAACCCTCTTAAGCTTCCTATGAAACCAAGACTGTCAGAACATAGGCCCTCGCTATGCACGTAGCGAATCAGAAAAGGAAATGGGGGGCTCGTTGAAAATAACACAGAAATAAGAGTTGGCAGTCAAGAAAACCTCGGAAAGCAAACGGGAGGATGTGGTAGGTCATTTCCGCTGCAAACTCTTTGTCTTCGAGGTGCTCTTCGAAGAAAACTTTCAGCCTTCCAATTCATCGTTGTTTGCCTGCAGTACTTCCCGCAACGATGCCAGCTCGCCGATGTCCGCCGCATCCAAGATAGCTTTTGCTTCATTGATGAGGCGAGTATTCTGTTGCCGCCGAGCAGTACGCTTCTCATTCAGTCAGTTCATCCTTGCTTCCGAACACCGGTCGCACCGCTCACCCCCTGGTGAACACCCGAAGCTTTTCCGCTGTGTCTTTCATTGTAGGGCGTTCCACTGCTCCCGGTCTTTCGGCACCAGTTGTTGAAGAATCTCAAAGGAGACCGGAAAGCAAGAAAAGCAAACTGCGTTTACAGTGTGTACAGGGCAGAACAAGCTTTAACATGGTGACCGAGAATCTTCCCTCTTCTTTCTCGTCTTCGTCTGTCTCCTCCGCGTGCCATCACTCCCAGATTCCCGCTATTTTCTTCTGTGCTGGGCCCCGCACGCGGGCGCCTATTTCTTAGCAGATCAAGTTCCCTCCAGTAAGAAACAGGCTGTCATTTTCCTGTGCATGGTACGGCTGAGTTCCAACGTTTATTGCATCAAATTGTCAGTGAATGGCGTTCCCCTGTCTTAAACCATGCGTGATAGAGCCACTTCAGCTGCTTTTCCTTGCGATATAGGCTTTGTCTCGGCGTAACGAGTCGTCGCTTGTGACTACGATTCATTTATTTCCAGAAAACGATAATCAGAAGGGTCCTGACAGGTGCATGCCTATCTGCTCGATAGGCTTGGTGGGCGGTTCTGTCGGCTGAAGTAAGCCCGCTGGCCTTGAGGCCGTTGTTTTGTGGCTCTAATATTGACCACACGTTTGGACATAGCGTTCGACGCTCGCGGTGAGCCATGGCAAGTAGTATTTATGGCACACCCTGGCCAAACTTCGCGTGAAACCTATGTGACCCCGGTGTCGGCTCGTCGTGGCACGCAAAGAGGATGTATTGTGGTATCACGGGAAGATATGGGCTGTCGCTGGAATCGCCGTTTTTCGTGTATAGGACTCCGTTTTGTAAAACAAATGAACGCAGTGCTCAAGAGCGGTGCCGTGGTATGGTAGCGCTTCTGCACTCAAGGTGGTCGATGAGCGCAAGAAGATCCACGCCAGAGCGTCGTTTGACCCAGCGTTCGACTGTGGTTTTTGCACACAAAGAAGTTGATTCGTCCTCGGCGTGTTCGCATGGCGATTCGACTGGAGCACGAAATATACTGTCGACGTCATTGTGCTTGCGGACTAATTTATAAGCTGCGGTAAAGCTGAACTCGTCCATTCGCAAGCTCCAATGTGCGAGGCGCCCAGAAGTGTCTTTCAGGTTGGCTAACCAACACAGGCAATGGTGGTCGGTTATTACTTGGTGAGGGCGGCTGTAAAGGTACGGGCGGAATTTCATTATTGCCCACATCACAGCAAGGTATTCCCTTTCAGTGGTGCAGTAGTTCGATTCCGCTCGCGAAAGCGCACGACTGGCGTAAGCAATGACCTCCTCGGCTCCTCCATGCCACTGAAATAGCACCGCGCTCAGTCCCATGCTGCTGGCGTCCATGCGGACCTCGGTCTCAGCCTCGTCGTTGCAATGAGCGAGCACGGGAGGTTACTCTAGACGATGGCGCAGTTATCTGAAGGCTTCTTGTTGTTCTTCCGATCACAAAAATGGAACCTCCTCTCTGGATAGGAGTGTGAAGTTTTCAGCGATCCTTGAAAAGTTGCTGACGAAGCGGCGGTGATAAGGGCAAATAACTAGAAAGCGTCGCACGCCTTTCTCTTATCGTGGGGTCGTACAAGAAGCCACGGCAGCTGTTATTTCTGGGTCCGGTTGCACTCCCTTTCCGTACACCAGATACCCTGGGAATTTCAATTCGGTGAACCCGAGGTTGCATTTAACTCGCTTCAATGAGATGCCAGCTGACTGAACGGGTTCTGATACCCTTTTCAATCGCTGCAAGCATTGTTGAAAACTATCGTAAAAACGACGACGCCATCTAAGTAGACGAGACACGTCGGTCATTTGACGCCGGTGATGGCGGCATCCATCATATTCTGTAAAGTGGCTGGAGTCGAGCATAGACCAAAAGGGAGTACTTTGAATTCATACAGTCCATCGGGGGGCGGGACACAGCCTGCCTTCTCCCGGTCCTTTTCGTCTTCTTCGATCTACCTGTAACCACTCCTGAAGTCGATGGAAGAAAAATACTTCGCTCGCCGAAGTCTTTCCAAGGAGTCGTCAATGCACGGCAGTGGATACGTGTCATATATTTTTTTCATACTTTTCGTATTTATTAGATACGTTTGCGCATTACAAATATGCAACAAGATGTTGGGTCAATACCCGAAGCTAGTTGAGGCCCAGATAAAGAAAGACAGCAGGGTAAATTTTAACTTAATTAACATTGTAGCGAAACAAGTACAATAGATATTGTACGCAAAGTGTGTAACTACATGACTCGAAGGCACTCATAAGCCGCGAGTGAAGAAAATTAAAACCAGTATCAATCAATACCGCGGAAACAAAATATACGGTTTTACATATATCCGTCTTACACTCGGGATTGAGTGCTTATTAAGAAAAAAGTAACTTTACAGTTCTCTTTTCTATATAGACTATGGGCAGTACTCTTTCTATGTAGAACTATATACAGTACTCTTTTCTATGTAGCGTCTATGTAGACACAGATACACAGCTGCATGTACAGATTTAAGAGCCACAAAAACAGGGTACACAGCAACACATACCTCGATGCATTTTGGCAGGAACGGCCGCCTAAGATATCGAAACCACACAGTTGAAAGTTAACATAAAAATTTTCCAGAGGTATATTTTCACGCTAGAACGATGGAACCTTTTTATAGAAAAAACAAAATTGCTAGCCATCTTTATAATAAAGGGTACACTGTTCCAGATTTTGGCACAAATGTTTTGAATTAATCGTTCGCCGTAGCTATCACGAGTTATCAGCAGGTTAAAATTTACAATATTAGCATGCCTACTACTGCAAGTCGGAATAATAAATAAATTTAGTGACAATGCGTTATTGTTATGCAGGATCATATTCACGATAGTTGCAATTTTTATTTTGGACAGAAGCTTTAGGGGCGAGATCTGAAAGTCACAAAACAATATTTCAGTAAGAGTGTGGAACTGGGAAAAGGTGACAATATGCAAGGCTTATTTCTGTAGTTTAAACTTAGGATCGAGGTACGTTTTAAATGTAAAAACCCAAGAGTCGTAGCAATATGTCAGGTGCCAGTGAAACAGAGAAAATTAAACAATTTTCGTTGTGGACAGGCTAAAGCCCATCCTAGTTCTTAGCAATTCATAACACAAAGAAGCTAGCTTTGAGTCCACGTTATTTATGTAGGTCTTCCAGTTCAAAAGGCAATCGAGAGTAGTACCCAAGTACTTGATAGTATTTGCTTGTTTTAACTCAAAGTTATCTATGAAAACTTTCAATGTTGCTCCGACTAAGTTTTTACTTCGTGAAAAAAATATTATATTTACTTTTTGCAACATTGAAGTTTGTTTGCTTTGAACCGAAAGGAGATTCTTGCTAATTCGTGATTTATAATAGGTCGAACCTGGGAGAGGATTGTACGGTGTAAAAAGTGTGACGGTATCATCAGCACACGATTCTTCCTAAGAGCAAGCGAGGATATTTGGAAAGTTATTAATATAAAAAGAAAACAACACTGGTCATACCAGGGATCCCTGTGGTACTTCGGTTTCCACATTCATGTGTGAAGAGAAATATTGTCCAGATAAACGAAGTGTTTTCTTTTAACTAAATAACTCTTGAACAGATTCTAAGCCGATCCACGAATGCCGTAATTTTGTAATTTTTGTAACGAAATTGAATGCTCCACCGCATCGAAGGCTTTCGGCTGGTTTAAGAAAATTACTATTGCTATTACCTAAGAATACAAAGATGTGCATATTGCTTGTGTCGTTTCTATGACCGCTGACGACGTGCACCTATTTTGCCTAAAACTATGCTGGAAATCATTTCTAAGGTTATTAGAATCTATGTACACCCGCAGTTGCAACAAAATCACTTTTTCAGAACGTGTGTTTACAACACTGAGTACGGATATAGGGCGATAACTACTTGGTTCATTAACATCCCCACGCTTGCAAACTGGGCTGATTTTGGCAATTTTTATACCTCACGGTAAATGCCCTCTTGCAGAGAATGGTTGAAAATTCTAAGCAGAATCGGTGCGAGAACATCAATATTGCGTTTCAGCGTTTTTACTGTTATCACGTTATATCTTGTGTCTTCATTATTTGCCATGTCAGCCACGATTGTAACTAGCTCGTCATTAGTTATATATCTTAAAGAAAATTTACTATCAATATGAGAAATATTGTCCTCATAGGAACTCGCAGAAATTCTAGAAGCTAATTGGGGTCCTATACTTGTAAAAAATGCATTCAAATTATCCACGATGTCTACAGTAACTTCGTGAGGCTGAACCTGTTTTTTAGGAGATTTACCAATCCCTCAATTTATTATACCCCACATTTGCTTAGTGTTCCCTTGGTGGCGTTTTATAAGAGAGCTGCTGTATTCCTTTTCTTTTTCTTATCAACGCTCAAACATGGTTGCGATGCGAATGGAACTGCTGTAAATAGTACAAATTCTGCTTTTGACGTTTCCACTTATGAGACCAAGTATCTTTCTCCGTAATGGCTTCCAGTATTCTATTCTTCATCCAGAGATATAAGGGTTCAGTATATTTAGTATGAACATGGGTTGTGCAATCACTTATGGCGTATGTAAATGTTTATAAAATTTGCATGTTCCCTGTGAACGTCAGAGTCATATACAAAGCCAGAATTTAAATTTCCCAATTTTATCTGAAGCCTGTTGTAATCTACACGCGGTTTCTTGGTTGATAGTGGCTTGTTAGAACTAGTGGGTTTTTCACAAAGAAAGGCAAAAATTGGGGAATTATCAGCAATGTTCAAGTCATAGACACCTGCAAAAACATTGTCACTTTTACTTACGACATGATCAGTTCAACTAGAAGAAGTGGCTCTAATTCTGGTGGGTTCAGTGATAATATTCTTCAAATTGAACGACTCTTGCAAAATAAGAGATAGTCATTGTTTTGCCAAGCACCGGTATCCATATTGAAATCCCCGCCTATTATAACCGGACCTTTGTGCTTGCGACTGATGACACCTAGGATGTCTTCGAAAGCGTCAATAAACAATGGTATACAAAAATTGGGGGTCGGTATATGACGCAGACTACTGTGCCTTAAGACAGGGCTACGAAAACACTCTCTATTACATTGTTATGGATTGTTATGTCATTCAAAAAGTATATTGTTGCGATAACATGATATAAAGGGCTACCCTTCGGCCTCGGGTGACAGTGTTTCGAAACGAGCAAACAACATCAAGCCAGCAATGGCGACAGTCTTATGTACTTTCAGTCAAGTCTCCGACAGGGCTCTGACGTCAGACGTAAATTTATGTTGCGATAAAATTGCTAACAATACGTCTTCATTTTTTCGAATGCTTCGATAATTACAATGAGTAATTGACAACAACAGATCTTCAGCTATTTTTCTACCAACTTGCTCAATGGAAAACATATTTCAGTAGCTTCGTGAACAAAAAAGAAAAAAGCAATGAAAAAAAGAAGCGGGTGTATGCCTAAACAATGTTCTCTAGTTCGGCATCACATGCGATATGAACGACACGCACGTTTTCTGTTTTCCGCATCAGTATCTTTCCATGGGACACCCAGGCAAACTTTTAAATGGCTTTGCAAGCAAAACTGTATACTCTGGGCACAAGTGCTCATTGATGGATACAGGTTCGTCCGCATCAAAACCAAGCAGGGATCCAGCCAACCTGTGTTTTTTGGCTTTCACAAGAAGCTCGTCCCGGGTTTCCTTGAAAGAAACTTTACAACAATGTTGCGGCGGTTCCTATCTTTGATGGGAACTCGGTGAATGACATCAATATGCTCAAGCCGAAGGCTTGATTTTAGGCAGTTGGCAATAGTGATCATAACATCAGGCAGAGATTTGTCAGCAGCTTGCAGAACGCCCTTTATCTCTTGGTTGTTTTTGCAGCTGCATTGCTTCATGTCAAATATTTCTTGCTGCATCTAAAAAACCTGCTGTCGAAGGTCTCGAACTTCGTTACTATCCTGAACCTGTTTACTTCACTTCCGCTAAGTCACAAACAGCGTTCTGAATCTCTGCCATAAATTTCTCTATCTCCAAATCCATGTTTGTCAGGAACCACGTTCTGAATCTCAGCCATAAATTTCTCTATCTTCAAATCTATGATTGTCACAGACTTTTTTAGTTCTTGCACCTCGGTGAGGGATGCCTTGCCATTACCCGCCACCACTTTATTGTCAGCTTGGATGGTCGAGGCTATTTTTTGCAAACACAACGTCACTTCACCCAAAACCCTCCCCTGCTTCATTACGGTTTTTGGGGACTTACCCGTCAAGGATTCCCCGAAGCCGTAAGAGAGCTTTTGTCAACAGACATGGTTTTACAGGGACAGCAGTAACAAAACCTGAGCGATCCAGCCCCACACATGTATTTTTGTAACCCCAAAAGCAGCGCACACGCACCTGCCAAACCAGACGAAGTATACTAGGAACGGTGTGGTTGCTTTCGCCTGCTTGAATCGCTCCAAAATGTGGTGGGATGTCGGTCCAGCAGACCTGATGAGCACCGAGCGGCTGCGCAGATCAGCAGGATTTGTTCAAGCCTGGCGCAGTCAGGAAGATTCCCGCATGGGATTCCGTCCAGTGTGGTTAATATTCCGTCTTGAGCACGGCTGTTGCAGGGCCATCCAACCAGAAAGTTGAATGAGGAACAGATGAGGCCTGTAAGACCTGACGAAGTTTCTTAGGAACGGTGCGGTTGCTTTCGCCTGCGTTAATCGCTCCAATAAAATCTTGGGATTTTTCGTCACGCTGTTTAGTTTTCGATAATCAATGCAGAAGCGTAGCATTTCCTGTTTCTTTCAAACGACATCCACTGGGAACGACAATGGGATGCTTGATGGCTCAACGATGTCATCTTCAAGGATTTCATTTACCAGTGTTTCGATTGCCTCCCACCCTTTTGAGGACACGCGGTAAGGCTGTTGTCGTATAAGGCTTGCATATTGTGTTATGATGCAATGTTTAGCAATAGGTGTTCGATATAGTTTGGTGGATCAGGCGAAAAGTTTTGAAACTTGGATAACAGTTCCCGGAGTTTTGTTTTTGTTCTTCATAAAGCTACGATTGATGTCCACGTTTTCAAGCGTGGGCTTCCTATTGCAATCACCGCGACCTCCTTCTTTGAATGCAAAGCATTCCACAACCTCAGTAATTTCGTCGACTTATGCTACAGTGGTTCGGCGAAAGAGACCTCGGTTTTCGTAGCTGAAACAGGTGACGAGTAATTCTGCCGGACCATCAGGAAGCTGCACAATGCCCCTCGCTACACAGACGTGTGCTGTGAGCAAACGCAAATGGTTGCCTTCCGCAATGGATTCACTGTTCGTCCTTTCAGCGCCTTCAACTCGAACAAGCATGCTCGTTCGTGGTGGTAAGTTTACCCTTTGTTCAATGACGCGAAGTTTCAGTCTGCAACCATGGTTGTCACTTTTCTCGGCTGCTTGCTGAGTGGCAAAGGTGAATCGGCATTGCCGAACGTTTATCACAGCAGCGTGTTCGCAGAGAAAGTACATGCCGAGTATCAGGTCGCGAGCGCATTCCGGAAATATGAAGATGGCAACGAACCTCGATTCGGAAATACTAACGTGGGCAGTGCACACGCCGAGTGGGGTGAGTATGTGCCACCAGCGGTAATAATTTGCGCTCCCAACTAGTGCTTCGTAATTATTTTCAGTCCCACAGTAAGCCTGACAGTCATGATGAAATAGTCCGCTCGGGTATCAACCAACGTACTTATGGTATCACCATCAATAAACACTGGTATATCCAAATACAACCTACCATTATCATTAGTTTTTGCCGTCGCCGTTACTGCGTGCTAAGTTGCAGCCATCGGTAGACGCTGTTCAACAACTATTCCTTCAGCGACCTCGCCTCCAAAGGCCGCTGCCCCTTCTGTTCTTGGGGAGGGCTTGGGCACTGTACCCGTCGGGTGCCTTTATAGCTTGAACGCCCTAAAGAGACCCGGCATGGAGATGGTGACCTTGATCGATGGCGCAGCGGTGAAAGTACGAGGCGCGGCTGTGTTATATACTCTGCAATGGCGTGCGGTCTTTGGACGGGACCCGGGCAACGCGAGTGGATGGCAGAGCCCCCCCAGTCTGAGCCGTCGGTAACGACACTTCTTGTGCAAGTGTCCGGCTTCACCACAATGGAAGCAGAGAGGCTGCAATTCTGGAGTGCGACAGACATTCTTCTCCCTTCGTCGGTCGCCAATGTACGCAGCCGACTTCGCCGACTGCAAAGGCATGCGGGGTCGGGTCTCGAGTACACTGAAAGAGCTGCTGCGGCGTGCGCCGAATGAATGGAGATAATGGATTCGGAGTATACAAGACGAGCTGCTTCGGTAGCAGGACGCCGGGGAGCGTCTCACTGGCGGATCAGCTGGACGGGAGGCGCTCGTGGGGCGTGTTGCACATCGTCACGAACGACGCTAGCAACAGAATCAATCGAGGGTTGGTGCATGTTGTGAAGGTTTTGTAGTTCCTCGCTGACTGCTGAGAAAAACAGCTCTCGAAATGCGTCAGGATTCTCGACCGCGTTGCCAAACCACCGGAGTGCGACGCAAAATTAGCTTAGCGCTCATACAGGCCTACGCGCTGCCGTATCGTCTTTTCGATCATAGTAGCTTCGGTAATAAATATTCTCAGTCTTTTGCAGGCTTCGAACAAGCCCTCTGAGCAGCCGTTCCTTTACCCCGCGCATGAGGTGTCGTACCTTTTTTTTTCTAAAGCCATGGCGGAATCAGCACTTCTGAACAGGCGCTTAATTTGTTCGGCGTACATGGTAATGCTTTCCTTCGATTGCTGAACCCGGTATTCTAGAGCGCGCTCGGCATTCTCTGGGTGGTCGCTATTGCCATGTGCTTGCAGAAACTCGCTTCGAAATTTTGTGCACGTCTTTACCCAAAGTTCATTTTTGTTAAACCAAATGTGAGAACCATTTTCTAAGCTGTAGTACACGTGTCTTGACCTCGCCACGTCGTCCCACTGATTAAAGGCAGCTACTCATTTGAACTGGTCTAGCCAGTCTTCTGCGTCTTCGAATAATTCTCTGTGGAACGATTTCGGGTTCCAAGGATTCTGGAAACTGATGCCGGGGGGGCCTTCACTTGCTGCTGGGTTTCCGGGGCAGCGGTCCTGGCTCTTGTTTCTTGGAGAAGTCGAAACACTGCCGACGATCCTTGAAGCCGCCGGCTCGCCCTGTGAATGGGAGTGTCCACAACAGGAGGCTTCGAAGGGCTCGCGTTGCGGGTCTACGGGGGTGGTCGAAGCAAGGGCTAGGGTACCCCCACATCAATACCAGTTTGTCACGTAGACAAGGACAAAAAGGTCTAATAAGACTGATTCATTTGGGGAGCACTTGGGCCTGCAGACAAGAGAACAAAAAGTCACGTTGCTCGCTCCTCGGCATATCACACACAACCCACGTGCACAGCGTCTGTGTAAAACTGCATCCCGTATGTGGCGGCACAGTTTAGTTGGTGATCATGCGACGGGTGGCGGGGTGTAGAATTTAAGGTTCGTGCGTCGCGGCTAAACCAACGCGCGCCTGGGGAACTAGCTGAGCTCTGAGGCGATGGTGAGCATCCGGCAATATATATAGTAAAACCCCGATAATACGACTTTGAAGGGATCACGAGAAAGCTTCATATGACCGGGTTGTCATACGAGCGGGGTGCGTGTAAATTCAGGCCTAGTACACGGTCCCACGTGACATGTAGGCTAAGAACGTAGTTAAACTGGTGTATTTTGCGCCTTATCGGGTGATTTGCCAATAGTTACCTGCAAACCCAAACAAAAAATGGAACACCTATGTTGTGCCCCATCCCTTCCATGGCGTGCAGCTAGCCCGCCAGTCAAGCGCCGCGTGCTACGTGACCTTTGTGCCACCCTGCGCTATTTCTAAGGCGCCTACCCCACGCCTGTGTGTGCGAAATAAGGTTGATTGTGGAAAAGGCGAGCGTGAAATTGCCAACTCCAAACGAAGCGAATAACACTAAACGATGGAGATGAAAAAAACGGCATTGCCGTAAATAGTGGATACACGCTTTGAACGCTAATGTGCCGCCGCAACTGTGTCGAAGTGCTCAACACCAGGCGGTTTTTGTTTTCCACAAAAGCCCAGCAATGCGGAATAGATAAGTTGATTGCAACATCGCGGGTAAACAATGTTTGGGCAAAAATCATTGCGGTGTTGCTACAGTGACTTGCTGCGGCAGCCAGGGAGTGACCCAAAATGGCAGTGCCAAGGAATATGTGTCTCCACCCTCGCAGCGAACGAGCGTGAATTTAGGCATTCTAACAAAGAAAGGAGCGGAGTGACAACGTGGCTTTGAATAACACTGATAAGGACAATGCTGAGATATGAGGACAGAGATTGCCGTGAAAGAAAGAAACATGGCTCGAGCGGAGGGAGAAAGCGGCTGTTGGGTCATCGCCTTGACGGTGCGTCGTGTGTTGTGGCGTTCGTCGGTGGTTTGAAGGGAGCTTCAAATTCACGGTCCGTCTGCTACCTGAACTTCGACTTCTCGCATTTGGCGCGTTGGCCTACTACAGCACTGTGGGGCCTTCGCACGTTAACACCCCGCTCAGAAGAACCCGCCTCTTGCTTGCGTCTGTTCAGCAAGTGGTCTGGCCCACCTGCGGACATTGCATCAAGCAGCGTCAAACGGGGGTTCAGAATAAAGAAGATCGGGATGAGAGGGCGAAGCGGTGTAAAATACTGGAAAACGCCGGTTTATCCGCGCTAGAGTCCGTCGTATAAAGCGGTCCGCATCCACCCGAGCGTCATTTTGTCGGAGTAATAAATACATTATTTCTACGGAGAGTTTGCCGCGGCCCACGTGATCCGTCGTAAGAAGCGGGTCGTTATATATATATATACAGAAAGATAGGGCAGCAGTCTACAACGCCAAAGGAGGCATAGGGGTGTGGTTAGGCTCTTTTGTTTTTCACTACGTTTATGAAGTAAACATTTTTTTTAATATACAGAAGAAAGAAAGAAAGAAAAACACGAGCCCAGATTGGGGATCGAGCCCACAACTTTCGATTACATGTCGAATGCCTTACCAATTCGGCTATCTGGGCGACTGTGTTCTCCTTCACTTTCTGGGCTATTTATATTTACTAGAAGTGTATCTGACGCTTGAGGGTGGTAGCCAGCGCCACTCTGACTACACGGGGAGAAGGGGACCTTCTTTTCAACCCCCGGGGCGTGACTCGAGCGTCTACAGCCTGTCATGAGCGGGTAACTGGCGGGAAGCCCTCTTATGCTGCCTAGGCATCACGGCTGCCAGAACCGAGATCCTCGCTAGGCTTTCGCTAGGCTATCCTTATATATATATATATATATATATATACTGAGGGACACGTCCAATGGAGCCGTGACCCAGGTAAAACGTCGCAGAGTAAGTCGAAACGGCGCGTTTATTCCTAGAGGCAACCGAGAATACCAGCCCGAAAAATGATGATGTTGATGGGTATGTGAAACAGATTAGGTACGACATGGTGATGATAATAGTCGTGAGAAGCAGACGGAGTGCACGGTGGTTTGCACCCAAAACTAGCAGGTGCTTCACTGTGTCCTTGAAGTGAGCACGATCCTAGCGCGCCCACAAATGCTGACAATATACATATTTGTAAGGCTGGTGGTAGGCGAAGGCAGACCAGTACACCCCAACCGCTTTATTCGCAGGCCCAGCTGGAAGGCAGCAAGATGGCGACCTAACCAGGTTACCGATGATGATAGTTCGAGAAGGAGAAAGAATTGGTTATGATGAGAAAATCTAGAGTTGAAGGAGCCGTGAGCGCAACCGGGCACCAGTGATGATTGCATTCTACTGGGACATTGCATTCAGCTGTCCGAACTTCCACAAACGAGGCTACCACTGGTCTTACAATTTTTCTTCCCTCGGGCGGGAGCGGCCGCGTGGCCGCGTTTTACTGCGGATTACGCGTGGTGAAAGCCTTGAGGCAGGAAACGTGGACAATCTCCGTGCCACAATAAAAGCGGTCCGAACTTCCACAAACAGGGTTGCGCGATATTTTACCGGACAGGCAGCCTCAAGAACCTTGTAAGGACCAACGAACCAGTGTAGGAATTTTTCGCAGAGGCCTGGATTTTGAAACGGTGTGAGGGACCAAGAGTTCGTCACCAGGTCGGAAAGAAACGAACCGCCCGTCAGCGTCCTAGGGCTGTTTGTGGTGTTGTTGGCTTGCTTCTGTATGCATGCGAGCCAGTCGCCGACAGTGGTCGATCGGAGACACGAATTGCTCCGGAAGCGATGGAGAAGCGGACACAGGAGCGGTAAAGAAACAGGTATCAAGCACGTGCGATAGATGACGGCCATGGACAAGGTAGAAAGGCGCGTACCCTGTAGTGCTTTGAACTTCCATGTTATAGGCAAAGCTGACTGAAGGTAATATAGTGTCCGAATTTTGGTGGTCAGGGAGTATGTACATTGATATCATGTCAGAGAGGAGCCGGTGAAAATGTTCGGTGAGCCCGTTGGTTTGTGGATGGTAGCTTTTGTGCGAGGTATTAGATGCACGAAGTACTTCGGCAGGGATCTCAGAAACATCTAGCCGCGGTCACTTAACATGACGCGAGGGGCTCCATGTTGTAGCAGGTTGTGTCGCAAAAAGAAGGCAGCGACAACGCCAGCGCTATTCCAGGGATGTGGCGCTGTCTATGCTTAGCGAGTGAAGTGATGAACGGCCGTGACGATCCAGCGGTGACCAGTGGATGTCGTCGGTTACGGCTCATAGAGTACCGACCACTTCAAACTGCGTAGTAGGACACGCAACAGGCTGGAGGAGACCAACAGGGGGTGCAGCGAACGCTTTCAGTGCTGACAGGGTGGACAAGACGCGTCGTATTCACAACCCTGGTCGAGAGTCCTGGCCAAAAAGAAGCGCCCTCGAATGCGGTCGTAGGTCTTTTGAAAGCCAATGTGGCCGTCGGTAGTGTCGTCAGGAAAAGCTTGCAAGATGCGACTCCGGCGAGAACGAGGCGGAACTGGGACCATTGTGGGGCCAATTGGATGGTGAATTCTGCGATACAGTGCACCGTCTATGAGCTGGAACGACCACATTTGGCGACATAGGGGGCTACCCGTTGACGATCGACCAAGTCGCGGCGGTCGTCAGCCGGTGCATAGTGGACAGGGCAACTTATGATGGCGGTACATGCGAAAGTGACGCCACGCCGTTTGAAGACGCCATCAGCGGGCACCGCGAGAGTGCGTCTGCGTCTACATGCTTCAGTCCAGACTTGTTGGTAACCGTAAAGTCGTGCTCTTGCAATCGCAGAATCTAGCGTCCCCGGCATCCCCGCAAGGTTTTCAATGAAGACAGCCAGCACAGAGCGTGATTGTCTGTGACGATGGTGAAATGTCGGCCGTAGAGATATGGCCGAAACTTTATCACAGACCAGACAACGGCCAGACACCCTTGTTTCGTTATCGTATAATTCTTCTCCGCTCGTGTTAGACAGCGGCTGGCATAAGCAACAACCCTCTCAGGGTGATTAGCATCGCGCTGCAACAGAGCGGCGCCAATGCCACGCCCACTAGCGTGTGTGTGGAGGATCGCCCATCCAGAGTCATCAAAGTGGCATATTACAGGTGCGGAAGTGCTTGCTTGAGGTCTTGAAATGCTTTTTGCAGCCACAACTCCAGTCGAATGGGTAATACAATTCATTAGATGGTTGAGTGGTGCAGCGAGGGTAGCAAAATTGCGGACAAAACGGGAAAAATAGGCCGCCAGGCCGAGAAAACTACGCAGGGCTTTTTGTTTCTGAGGTCGAGAAAAATTGGCTACAGAAGAAAATCTTTCTGGGTCGGGGCGTATGCCATCAATAATGACGACGTGACCAAGAACCTTTATCGATTTGCTAGCAAAACGACGTTTCTTGATGTTCAGAGTCAGACCGGCCTTTGCCAGGCAAGTCGACACCTAGCCGAGACGCTGAAAATGTTCCGCAAAACTTAACGAAAAGATGACGATGTCTTTAAGGTAACACAGACATGTTTTCCATTTAAGGCCGCGGAGGACCGTATCTATCATGCGCTCAAATGTGGCTGGGGCGTTGTATAAGCGAAAAGGGATTACGTTAAATTCGTACAAGCCGTCTGGAGTCACAAACGCCGTTTTCTCTTTGTCAGGCTCGTGGATGGGGATCTGCCAGTAGCCAGATGGCAGGTCTAGACTAGAGAAATATTCAGCCGCTTATAGACGCTCCAGCGCGTCTTCTTTGCGCGGCATGGAATATACATCCTTCCGGGTAATCGTATTCATATCCTGATAGTCCACAGAAAAGCGTATAATACCGTCTTTTTTTCTCACCATAACAACCGGGGAAGACCATGGACTCGAGGACCGTCGAATAACGTTTCGTTGAAGCACGTCCGCGACGTTTTTTCGATGAATTTCCGTTCATAAGATGGCAGATGATACGGGCGATGGCGAACAATGTGGGTCCCATCTGTCTCAATTTCTCTCAATGTCGATACAATGGCGATGGTCTCCCTGGCAAGAAAGCTGTTGCTACAGCTTGACGAGGCCAGGGAGCCAAATTGGCAGCTCAGTGACGACTGTAAAATGGGAATAAAAAGGGGATACGGCATGACAGTACCTTTCAGAAGGCCGATCAACACCACGAAAAATAAAACAATAAAATACTTGTATAGCGATATTGAACGCTAGGGTTCGGTGTAACATAATTATGTACAGGTCAGAGAACAGACCAGATAATTCACGCATATATATACAAAAATATAGCAAATAGAATTCAAAAACTATTATTTTTCACGAGCGCATTACGTAAGGAAGAACGTGTTAGTTTTCCATAATTGCCGTTAATTTCCGGTAATTTATTTATTATGCTTGGAATGTTGTATGCCAATGACTGCCAAAGATAATTTGTTCGTCGGCGTGGACGGAGCCATTGTACCGAGCCACGATTTGTATAAGTGCGAATTCGTAGATCTACGCCGCATAATTGTGTTAATTACTACTTATATTTATCATCTGAAAAGCGCAACTGATACAGTAGACGTAGGAATAAAGCTGCCTGATATTGATTATTCCATTCTGCTCAAACAATTGCTGAGTCGGATGAATATACGGGACGTTATTTATACATCTGATGGCTTTCTTTTCTAACAGCAGTAACGTTTTAATATTTTCTTGGTTGTCGTGGCCCAAACTAACGTACAGTAATTAAGGTGTGACCGAAAAGCGAATGGTATATTTTAAATTTTAATTTCAGCGGGAAGAAGATGCGGCGTCAGTACAATGCGCCCACTGCGCATGACAGTTTTCTTGCCAGTAATTCAACATGGGCGTCCCATGTCATGCGGTGTGAGAGCACCACTCCCAATACTTTGTGCTGCTTAAAAATGTCGATTTGCGAGATTCCAAAGATTTAGTCTTCGGTTTCAATTAAGTTTTTATTTTTGACGCGAATCAAATGCATTTGGCTTTCTTTGCATTAATTTTTAAACAGTTTTCGTTCGACCGAGTGTGTAATTGTGTTAACGTAAAATTGTCGACGAAAAACAGGCGGGTTGCACCAGCATTGCTATTAAATAAACTAGTATCATCTGCGTAAAACACAAATTCGGTTTGTTTATCAAGAGAAATTACACCGTTAACATAAGCATTTAATAAAACCGGTCCCAGAGCACTTCCCTGCAGAACACCGCACAATATTTTCTAAATGAAGACTGATAGCAATTGTGCACAACACATTGCTCCCTATTAGACATATTGGATTGAATAAGCGCGTGCTATACACCACGGATTCCATGCTTGTGAAGCTTTTTCAGAAGAATTTCATTACGCAGAGAATCAAATGCCTTGCTGTAGTCGATGAATAGTGCAAGTGTAAGTTTGGGTGCTCGATGCTCTGCCAAAGACGATGCTCTGCCACAGATGTATGTCCAAGGTTGGTGGAGATGCAGTCGATTGAGGTTTTTTGTTTAAGGACAGCTCAAAAAGGAGTTTTGTTTCGAACGCTGTGAGGTGTTTCCTAAGTGTGGCTTTCAGATTTGGAATGTATGGGCCAGAATCTAAAGATAGGGGAACGGAAAGTAGAGCAGAGCGGAACCAGAGACATTCTGTCATCAGCCACAACGGAAGCGAGCATGGTGCCTTCAGCGGGGAGTAGCATCGTCTAAGAAGTGGTATTTGTAGCGACCAGCGGTGCAGACCCACCTGCAAAACGGACAAAGCAGGTCGCGACAATTATTCTTTGGGGAATAAAACGCGCAGACCGAACGATTAACACATCACCATAACGAATTTGTGTTGAGTGAACTGAAAGGATTGTATCGTGGCCAGGGTAAAAAACGTAATCGGCCCTTGCTGTCAAATTGAGGTTTGGCTTTCCTTCCGGAATGGTGGTATCCTCCGTATCTGCGAGTTCAATTTGGGCTTGCGGGACACTGCACACTGAACGTGATGAAGAAGTTAACCGATTGAGATTCGTACCGCGCGCTGTCTGGATGGATTGATCATGCGGCTATTGGCGCCGTGCAAAAAAGGTCCACCGTAGGGTGTTCGAACCTTCTGAAGTCGTCCACACAATTCCATACTTATCACCGAAAGACTGGCACCGGTATCAAAAAGAGCATCTACACAAACACCTTCAACCAATACTGACAACGTGTTGGATGGACTCTCCGTAGGCATTGTAAGTTTCCCACGAGATGCAGTTTCCTCTCCCAAAACTGCATTAACTAGTTTTCCGAGTTGGGGTCGGTGACGTAGGTCGCCGGCCGAAGGGGTGACAGCGCCCGGCGGACTCGCGATGGTGAGTGGCGTGCCGCATCGCGCGGCCTAGGAGGAAGGTCGGTTGGGGTGTTGGGTGGTGATGGGGAACGGCGTGAGAAAGACGGGTGCGTACTATGCACGTATTCGAAGTAATTCCGGCGTACATATTCGTGTTTGAAGGCTGCGTAGCCGCGTTCGTCACATTGGCGCCTTCGACAAAATCGGAAGACGTGGTCCCGTATGCAACTAGATTTGCAGACTGGCCGGCCAACTTGGGGTCGGCGTTTGGCGGGAAATAAGTCGGCGTGATTTGCAACCGAGGCGTTACGGCCACATAGCCGGGCGAGGCCTGTGTCGTAATGGGAGTGAGCCGTAAAGGGTGCCGACCAGCCGTCCCCGATAAAGATGGCGTAGCCAGAGAAAATGGTTTGGTGGGAGGCGGAATTACGGGCATAGCTGCGAGCTCCTCGTTAACGTTTCACGTAGGCAAAGCACAGAAGGAGTCGTGGGAAATATTGGCGAGAATTTGCTCGCGAATTATAGTGCGTATCAACGCACGCAGGTCTTCCCTTTCTTAGATGGTGGGTAGGAGCCGTGTCTTGACGAATGCAGATGGACTGTAGTTTGTTGAGACGCTTACACGTGGAGATCCCATCCGAGACGGTTGTGGGGTTCTGCGTGGCCAGTGCGGTGAACGCGAGCTCACCGATTCCTTTCAGAACATGACGTACACGGTCAGCTTCCGTAATGTTATTGTCGGCGCGACGACACAGAGCCACAACGTCCTCGATATATGCGGTGTACGTTTCACGTGCATGTTGCACACGGGTCTCGACTTTCTTTTTCCCGCTTTCGCTCCGAGCTTCAGAAGAGCCGAAACGTTGGTATAGCCGTGGCGTTCGCCGATTCCAGCGTCATCGCTGTAGTTTCCGGCATTAGGCGGACCCGAGCGGAGCTCCAGTGCGGCAGCTGGAGAGGTGGATTACACGATCAAAACGCACCCCTACCTCTTGTAAGGCCGATGTTTGGCGAAGGCAGACCAGTACGCGCAAACCGCTTTATTTGCAGGCCGAGATAGAAGGCACCAAGATGGCGACCGAACCAGGTTACCCGTGATGATAATTCAAGAAGGCGGAAGAATCGGTGATGATTAGTATACAGAGATGAAGAAGCCGGGGCCTGCAACCGGGCACCACTGATGATTGGGTTCAACTACCACATTGCATTCAGCGCCCTGAACTTCTACAAACATGGCTACCACTAGTCTCACACTATATATATATATATATATATATATATATATTTATATATATATATATATATATATATATATATATATATATATATATATATATATATATATATATATATATATATATATATATATATATATATATATATATATATATTTATATATATATATATATGTGTGTGTGTGTGTGTGTATGTGTGTGTTTAGCAAAGCAGAAAAATGGGAAATGAGGGGCTAGGTAAAATAGGACAGAAAATAAGGGTTGGCCGGCCGTCAAGAAAACCTCAGGAAGCTAAGGGGGCGTTGTGGTGGGTGATAGAAACAGACGAAGAATGTTTTGAGTTAGAAAGAAAGTGTTGAAAAAATGCCCGCAGGTTGAGATCCCATCCCATGACCTCCAGAACACCAGTATGGTGCGATAACCACTACGCTACCGGCGGGGCTGTTCCCCCACCACTTTCTCGGGTATTTGGGTTAAGGTATTTTTTGTTTCCTGAACTTGGGGGTGGTAGCCAGCGCCCTTGGAATACTCGGGGTGAAGAGGACCTTCTTTTACATCCTCGGGCCGGGACTCCAGTGTCTACAACATGTCGAGAGTGGTGGACCAGCATTTAACCATCTTAAGCTACCATTATCACCATGACTACCAGAACAGAGGTCCTCGCTAAACATGTAGCGAATCAGAAAAAGGGAAATGAGAGGCTCGGTAAAATAAAGCAGAAACAAAGGAAATCAAAGAGGAGGATGTGGTGGGTCATTGAACAGATGAAGAATTTTTTTAATAAGGAAAAAAGTGGTGAAAAAATCACACCAGGCCGGTATTCCAGCAGTCGTTCGTTTGGATCCCACCCGCCGGGAATTTTTTCACCACTTTGTTTCTGACTCAAAAAAATCTTCTATTTTTATGATGACCCACCGCAACCTTCGCTCCCCTTTTTGACCTTTCCGGCGTTTTCGTGAGACCATAATTATAAATATATATATATATACACAAACATATGTCAAAACTTGGGTGCAGACACTTGGAAAACACTGAACAAGGGTTTTATTGTTTCCAACAGTTGCGACAGGAGAACCTTTCTTCTTCAGGGGTTATTTAGAATAGACAGAAAAACGCTTATACACATTTTGCCTCCGAGGGCTTCCCTTTCTCCTCACCCACGTCAATGAGAGCTCTCGGGGAGAGTAAAAGAGGGGGAGAGTAAGAATGAGATGTCGTAACTATACTACAGAAGGTGGGGAAAAGCAATAAATAAGGAAGGGAAAGAGGAAAGTTGTAAATGGGAAGGAAGCACAGTTGCGGCATTGATAGACAGAACACAGACGCATAAAGTTCAACCAATGTGTGTTTACAGAGAAAACGGCGTGCTGCGTTTGCGTGCGGAAAGAGAGAGAGAGAGGTACATAAATTTGGAGAGTCGAAGGTCAAAAACCTGAACGAAAACTCTGTGGATGGCGGACAAGCATGCCAACCTCTGCCTACTGATGAATGGTAAAAAAGAGCGAAAAAGAGGGATTTGTTAATGGCGGTTTGAGACCGTCGTTAGACAGAGAGAAGAACCACATAGCCGCAGGTGCCCGAAGGCAGCTGATCGGGAAACGAAACATTCGTGGACAGCCTTGAAAAAAAGAATCAGTGAGTCCCCAATGCGCGAGGCTCATACGGGGCCGTCTGAGTGAACTAGTCCGGAAAGTTTGCGTAGAAAACGATTTACGCCTTGGAAAGAACCACACGCGGAGAGGATTTATCACCTCACCGCCGCCGAGGGGCAGTCGCCACACCAACTGTCTCGCACCGCCACCCGCCCTCCCGCTACCCCCCCCCTGACCCCCTCGTCTCACAGATGCAGGCACAACGCGGTTCCCCTCAGGGGCGAAGGATGTGCTATACGAACTTAAAAAAGACAAAAAAAAACTATGGGATAATTATTCGTTTCGCCCTTCCTCAAAACTTGTCCGGGTACTTACGTCAGTTTCGAAAGCAACTCAATCCCACTTTGGTCTCATTTGTTCTTTCGGCAAACGTCCGAAATTTATGTATAAAAAAGGATTCTCTTTGTTCCCGCTCGTATGTGCTGCGGTAGCCAGGCTGAATTAAGACGGCCTGTATTTTTGCAAACGAGTGACCCGGGAGTCGGAGATGCCTGGACAGCGGAAGGTCGGGGAGGCCCTTCACGTGTGACTTGTGAAGGGCCTCCCGTGAAGGGCCTCGCCGACCTTCCGCTGTCCAGGCATCTCTGACTCCCGGGTCACTCGTTTGCAAAAATACAGGCCGTCCTAATTCAGTCCGGCTTCCGCAGCACATACGAGCGGGAACAAAGAGAATCCTTCTTTATTCATAACTTTCGGACGTTTGCCGAAGGAATAAGTGAGACCAAAGGGAGATTGAGTCGCTTTCGAAACTGACGTAACCACCTTGAGATGTTTTGAGAGAAGGCGAAACGAAACTTCATCGCATAGTTTTTTTTTGTGTGTCTTTTTTAAGTTCGTAGAGCACATCCTTCGCCCCTGAGGGGCACGGCATTGTGCCGGCATCTGCATCTGTGAGACGAAGGGGTCGGTGGGGGGGTGGGGGGGAGGAAGAGGGCGGGTGGCGGTGCGTGACAGTTGGCGTGGCGACTGCCCCTCCGGCGGCGGTGAGGTGATAAATCCTTCTACGGCTGTGGTTCTTTCCAAGGCGTAAACCGGTTTCTACGCAAACTTTCCGGACCATTTCACTCAGACGGACCAGTACGAGCCTCCGCGCATTGGGGACACACTGATCCTTTTTTTCAAGGCTGTCCACGAATGTTTCGTTTCCCGATCAGCTTCTTTCGGGCACCTGCGGCTATGTGGCACTTGTCTCTGTCTAACGACGGTCTCAAACCGCCATTAACAAATGCCTCTTTTTCGCTCTTTTTTACCATTCATCCCCAGTAGGCAGAGGTTGGTATGCTTCTCTGCCATCCAGAGACTTTTTGTTCAGGCTTTAAAGCTTCGACTCTACAAATTTTATGAATCTCTCTCTCTTTTTCCGCACGCAGGCGCAGCACGCTTTTTTCTCTGTAGACATACATTGGTTGAACTTTATGCGTATATTTTCTGTCTATCAATGCCGCAACTGTGCCTCCTTCATATTTACAACTTTCCTCTTTCCCTTCATAATTTCTTGCTTTTTCCCACCTTCTGTAGTATAGTTCCGACATCTTATTCTTACTCTCCCCCTCTTTTACTCTCCCCGAGAGCTCTCATTGACGAGGGTGTGGAGAAAGGGATGCCCTCAAAGGCAAAGTGTGTATAAGCGTTTTTCTGTCTATATTTAAAATAACCCCTGAAGAAGAATGGTTCTCCTTTCGCAACTGTTGGAAACAATAAAACCCTTGTTCAGTGTTTTCCAAGTGTCTGCACCCAAGTTTTGACCTATTGCTACGGTAGTCCGGAACTTCTTAACTGCTGTATATATATATATATATATATATATATATATATATATATATATATATATATACGGAATCAGAGTGTAAAATTTGAGCTCGTTGCAATAAAAATAAGGATTCGCAGCCAAGAATGCGAAGAATAAAAAGGGGAGCATACGGTAGGTCATTGGAACAGATAAAGAATTTTTCTAAGAAATTCTAAGAAATTCCATATATAATATATATATATATATATATATATATATATATATATATATATATATATATATATATATATATATATATATATATATATATAGTATAAGTAAAGAGTCGGATACACAGCAAGAACAATAACAAACAATGTTTACTTACGTAGCGGCAATGGGACTTGCCTTCATCAGAGTAAAGTTACATTTAGGCTAGTGTAAAATTTAGTGTAAAATTTAGGCTCGTTGCAATAAAAATAAGGATTCGCAGCCAAGAATGCGAAGAATGAAAAGGGGAGGATACGGTAGGTCATTGGAACAGATAAATAATTTTTCTAAGAAATTAAGAAAGTATAGACAAAAGGCCCACCGGAAGGCATCCAAACCCACGACCTCCCGAATACGCATCTGGTGCGATGACCACTACGCCACCAGCGGTGCTGTTTTTCCTCTCTAATTTGTGTGGTATTTATGTTAAGAAATTTGTTGTCTGCGTTTTGGGGTGGTAGCCAGAGCCACTCGGACTACTCGGTGTGAAGGGGAGCTTCTTTTTTGCCCCCTGGGCGTGATTCGAGCGTCTAGAGTGGCTGAGCAGCATTGAACCCATTTAAGCTACCTGGGGCAACAAGACTGCCAGAACAAAGACCTCCGCCATGCATGCAGGAAATCAGAATGGGATATTAGGGGCTGGTTAAAAAAATGCCGAAACAAAGATTGAACGCCGAGAATGCCAAGGAAAGCAAAGGGAGGATGCGGTAGGTCGTTGAAACAGATAAAGAATTTTTGGTTCAAAGAAATGGAGAAAGATTGCTCTCTGGGTAAGATCCGAACCTACCACCACCAGTATACACGTGTTGCGATGACTACTATGCTACCGACGGGGCTGTTTTTCCCCCACTTTCAAGCCACCAGAACTAATGTTTTGCCCACTGTTTTAAGATCGAGATTGTGTTGGACTGAGAGTGGGGAGGTTGTTTAGAACGAGGTTGGAATTAGGATAAGCCGAGTGGGTGAACTGTCGGCTGAAAAGAGCAAAAGAGTGAGAGGGAAACGTCAAGCGTCGTTATTGCGACAGGACCCCGCCAGCGAGAAAGAAAAAAGACGACAAGAGGGCTGGGGGAAACCGGGGGTGGTTAAAACTGTTCTGTGCTAGTGCCGCAATGACCTCAAAGGA
Source organism: Haemaphysalis longicornis (assembly GCF_048455015.1). Taxonomy (NCBI): domain Eukaryota; kingdom Metazoa; phylum Arthropoda; class Arachnida; order Ixodida; family Ixodidae; genus Haemaphysalis; species Haemaphysalis longicornis. The sequence goes on along the minus strand of NW_027526233.1, from coordinate 67,842,600 downwards.
GGCTTCCGGGATGTGTGGGGCCAAGGGGGGCGTCTTGCGGGTGCAATTACAAGGTTACTCAACTGAGTGCCAGAGAGAGATCTCGTAAACAACAACGCCCGTATTGTCGGAAGAGTTCCTGGTGGAGAGGGCGGTGTTCACAAAAAGATAGAAGGGGTATGCGCGGGTACAATCTACGGGGAGCTTTGCGGTAGATTCAAGGACATCTTTTTTTGTGTTATTTATTTTTCACTTTTTTTGCATGTGTGTTTGTAAAGCAGGTAGTAAGACAAAATGCCGAAGGTCGAGGGGGGCGAGGGCTCGTCGTATGTCGAAAAAGGGCAGGAGCCGTACAGGAGAAAATAAAAAAAAATAGAAACGAAAACAATTTTTGCAGGTAGAGGTTTTGTGATGGGAAGGTAGCGATGTTGCGAATCGAGATGCCCAATTTTCGTAAGAGCATTATTATTCCCTTCTATTGAGACTCTCAGGTTTCTAAGCTGCCTCAGGTTTCTAAGCTGCCTAAGCTTAGAAACTCTCAGGTTTATAAGCTGCCTTTGGAAGCATTGATTCCAGCCGGATCAAGGCAATTGAATTGATGGATTAAGTACGATTCGCTGATTTTTATATCCCTTGGGGACTTGAAGTTTGACTCCAGAACATAGAGCTTGAGATCATTGAAATTGTGTTTCGGCTGGTTGAAATATTGCGCGACTGCTATAGAGGCAGTGTTATGAGTGTCGGCCCGATGTCCATTCAGGCGTAAGTTAATAGATAGACTCGTTTTACCAATGAACATTTATTTTTTTGTTTATTTTTACGTATTTTTTGTTTATTTATTTATTTATTTACGTACTTATTTATTAATTTATTTATTAGAGCACCCTCAGGGCCTTTACTGCGCTTCAGAGGTGGTGGGTACAGTGCATGGAACAGGTAACAGTGAGAAGTATAGAGAAAAATTGGACACAAGAATATTTCTGGAAAACAAGTTACTGCATTACATGTACAGAAAGTGCATTCTTGAATGATGCAGGATATTCAATGGACACACTGTGTTGGGGAAGGTGGTTTCGTTCCGGAGACGTTTTTGGGAGACATGAATCGGAGACTGCGTTCGTGTGGCTCGATGGATCGGCAACCTTGTACGGATGCTAGTATTCTAGGAGCTCAATGCGGTTTTGGCATTCCCATTCCCAAGAATCAGTGGACAGATCTAACATTATTTCAGCGGGTGGAGATCCCCAGGAAAACTTGGGATGAATGGAAAGGACCCTATTGAGTAAATCCTGCAGTAGGGATAGCCCGGTTGACGGGCCGACCTCAACGTGACCGTGCGTTTCATCCTCTTGGGCAGCCCTACTCGACAGGGACCCCTTTGCGGAGTCCGTGCCTTTGGAGCGCCTTGAGAACCTGCTGGATGACCCACTTTTGATCCGACTTGTTGGTTGAGCCGATGGCGATTTGGAGATCTGCGGGGTATTCTGTGAAGCTGACGCCATATTGTATGGCTGCACAGTCCCATAGGATGTGCCAGCGATTGGCCGTACCTTGTTTGCAGATGTTGCACTGTGCGCTGGGATAATCGTCGGGGTACATGTGATTGTACCACGTATATTAAGGAAGATTTGAAGCTCTGCAGGAACGTGGATTCACAGATGTGTGATAAAGTTAATGTATCCTATTGCTTAAAGGCATTCCCGAGGATGCCTACAACTTTGTGATTATTCGAGATAATTTAGACAAGACTTCAGATATCAAACAACTCTGAAGGCATTTCTAAAACCTAGAGACAAGCCCCATCACTCAAATAATTGATAGACTTCCCAATGTGACTAGTATTTGAAGCTGTGACTACGGTGGTCCATCTGACCTGGCAGAAACCGTACGCCACATTGTCCGGACAGAATTGTCCCATTTTCGTGAGGCTACGAGCGGCAATAGTGGTCCGCATGGAGGAGAAGCGCACCACGAATACCATGAAACCTCTATCTCCACGGAAAGCTGGTGCTGTGAAGAACCAGATTTTCCAGTATAATGGTTTCCCCACGTTTCAACCCCAGAAAACCAGAGCAGGGGGCACGTACGAACGTGCGAATTCGTGCGGAAAACTCGAACTTGGGTGCGCGTTTTATAAACCGGTAAAGCTGCTCTGATTTGTACAACTACCACCTAGAGAATGTTTGCACCAGTGTCAGAATGACAGGGTTTGCTATTTTTGCGACGCGATCGGGCACTTTTCTCGATATTGTCAATGACGCCGACAATGTCGCGCTTTTAACCCGCTAACACCGTTTCCTGGCAATAACGCTATTACTAAACTTATTTCCGGTTGTCGTCGGGACGCTTTGAGAAAAAGCTGCTTTCAGTGCCTGATCCTCCGCGCACTAGGTCTGCAGCGTCCGACCAAAATGTAACTCCGTCTATAAGCCACCGCTCTCGGATGCCACGACACCATTCCCTGCCTCCGGAAAGCTACTGTCAAGGCCGATTGTGGTGAGGCCCAGATTGAGCACTGACACAATATACTTACACCAGCACTCATGCTAAAAAACACAGTTTTGTGTTTATTCACGGCGTTCCTAAACTAGCGTTAATGGACATGGGAGCAACAGTTTCTTCTACAAGTCTTACTTTTAAAAAGAACTTGACGCAAAGCGATTTTTGCCTGGGAGCGTCCAGCAAGTTTTCGGGGTGCTTTGCTGCGAATGTTAGCGTTCGCAAAGTGATTGTGCTATCTTAATGTCGCTTTTAGAGCATGCGCAGCCAAACACTGCTCCGAAGTAATTCGGCGATATTATTTAAGGTGTGGACGTGTTCTGAACTAAGAAAAAGATTGTTTTTCCTCGCTGCTTTGCTTCGCTTGAACAAAGCTGCTCTGCGCTGTGGGCGATACATTATTTACTTCAGACGACAGCTATACCGTGCGGATTGAAACTCGCCCACTTCGACGAACACTTGACGAGCTCAGTAGCTATGATAAGCGAACCCACTAACAGTCGGCACACCCTTCTACCGAAGGTTCTCAGTATTCGCACACGAATAATGTTAGTTCACGCTGCTGCAAACCACCTGCCGTTGCCGTGGGTTATAAAATTTCTAATAAGGCTTCAGTATTCGACTACTCAATTAAGGAAGAGCAGTCGGCCGTTCCACCCATTCGCACTATCCACTCCATCAACCACGGGACCGCACAGCCAATTAGACTGAAGCCAATTCGAGTGTCTCCGTCAGAACTCAGGCTGACCAAACTCTGTGGCTCAGTGGCTTAACAGTTGTGCTGTTGGGAACCAGTGCGCGGGTTCAAATCACGACCGCGGCAGTCGCTTTTTTGCTGGAGGTGACAAGCAAAGACGCCTTTGTGTACGAATTTGGGCGCACGTCAAAGATCGCCAGTTGGTCAAAATCATTCAGGAACTCCCACTACGGCGTGCCTCCTCGCCTGCGTTGTGTAGGAGTGTTAAAGCTTAGAATCAATCAGAATGCGGCTGAATAATGTGCAAGAGGAAGACATCTTGAACCTGGGTCTCATACGCAGATCTTGCAGTCAGCGGGTAGCTCCCGTTATATATCTTTGGTGATTCGCCAAGATTTTCTGTCGATTGTCGGCGATTGAACACTATCACCAAGGAAAAGAAGCACCCATTTATACAAATTCAAGCCGCCATCGACTGCTCGCACTACGTTTCTTACTTTTCGTCAATCGACTTGCGATCGTAACAATACTATATCCCAGTTCATCTAGGCGACAAGAAAAAGACTGCGTTTGTAACACCAGACGGACCGTATGAAGTCAACGGATTGCCGTCCGAGATTCGTAATGTGCCTCTCATTTTCGAGCTATTTATGGACAACCTTTTGCGCAGTTTAAGAAGAACGCTTGCAAATGCTACCTGGTTGACTCGGTGAGATTTTGACGGGCGTTGAAGGAGTATAAAAAGCGCCTGCCATGGTACTTCACTGTACGGAGAAGGCGAGATTGACGCGCAACTCTTAAAACTCTCTTTTGGAGAGCGAGAGACCCACGTACTCGGTCTGCTGATGGACAGTAATTTTGCTCATCCTGACCCCATAATATTAAAGCCATTACCTCTTTCAAGCCGACAAAGTGTCTCAAAGAAATATGCAGAGACCATATCATCAACGGTTAGGTGAAAACGTTCTGTTAAGCTGTTTGTTTGGAGATGGTAACATGCTGTAGTCTTGCGCACAATGTAGGAGTCACGGAGGAGCTCCTAAACATAGGTGGCCAGGAAGATCCGCCGTCGGTCGCTAAGAAGTAGGCGCGGTGCACCATGTCGCTAATTTATGTGGTGTAAGATTAAGTCGGTGACTTCTGACTGTCACGGAGCATATTAGTGCACTCTCAGCTTATCTGGTCAAGTGATCGACTGGCATCACTATCCACCGGTGACCAGACTGTGTGATGGAAAACGTCCATACTAGTCGATTCGGACAGTCTAGAAAGGCACGAAGGGACAAGGTAAGGGGCTGAAGCAAACCGGGTGGGGGAGCCATCGAATGTTCACCAAGATGGCAAGATGTACAAGAGGAGACTATTAGGCGTGAGTTGTTTAGATCCCAAGCCAGAAGTAGTGGTTGTGGACTCTGTCATAAGTCTTCGCAAATTCAAAGTGCTTAGCCATGGCATCATTGTGACCAGCCTACCAAATAGATGTGCGAATGGAAGGGGGACCCATTTGTGGTCGGTAGGGTGGTAGTTTCGACGGTGAAGCATGCCAAGCAGGAGCTAGAACTTGTCGATTTGGCGGCGAGCAGGTCAGTTAGGAAGCGGTGTGCGGCCAGTAAGGTGGTCAATGACAGAACCACAGTGTGCGTCCACCCTCTTCAAAGAAGGAAGCTATTGAGGCTCTTCTACAGCAGGAGACGTCACGGGGGCTCTTGTGAGTACGTTTTCGCGACTGCCACAGCAGGTGACGTAATGAAAGTCATTGGGATTGGAGATGGGGCGTCGGCATGAAGAGGTTTCTGAGCGAAAGTAGTTTCCGAAGAAATATACCGCTGGAGGCGCAGAACCCAGCGGCCTAGGCCTCAAGACAAGTTCTTCAGGGACGAAAACCAGCACGAAGAGTTGGGGCCAGTCACGACGATGACGTGGTCCTCGTAATAGTTTGGACGTAATTTTTGAACAGCCCACACCTCTGCGGGACACCCTTGCTCCGTGATGGTTTAATTTTGTTCATATCTTGTCAGCGAATGACTCGCATATGCAACTACTTTTTTTTATTCTGGTTCGATTATAGTCCGAAATAAATAACGGCTCAGTCCGCATTTCTGTGGGATATCGGGTGCCTAACAAAATAAGTAGAAAAGACGTTAACCCATGCCCGAATTTGAGGACGCTCTCGACACTTTGCACGGCGCACAATACTTCTCGAGCCTTGATGTTCGATTAGGATATTGCCAAATCCCTATGATTGAGTCAGATAAAGAAAAAACAGCATTCCCCTCACTCGATGGCATTTACAAGTTTATTAATATGCCATTCGGACTGCAATGCTGCAGCCAATTTTTAGTGCATGGTCGACACCGTCCGACATAGACTGAAACGCCAGATCTGCCTTGGTTCCCTCACGACATCCTTATCTTCTCGTCGACGTTCGATAGCACCTCCAACGTGTTAACGAAGTACTAACCTGCGTTCGCAATGCTGGTCTTCAGCACAACACTAAAAGGTGTTGTTCTTCAGAACATCAATCAATGTCTTGGGTCACATTGTATGCAAGGACGGAATACGACAGGCATCGAGGCAAAAACAACGCGGTTCATAACTTTTCTCGGCCGCTCCATCTAAATGAACCTCGCCGTTTTTTTCGATTGGCTTCTAATTTCCGTGGCTTCATGTGTAATTTTGCAACAATGGCCTCGCCCCTTGACAAACTATAGACATCTGGATCCCCATTGCTCAGGACCTATGACGCGAAATAGCTTTGAAAGCCCTCAACCAAGCACACAAACCAGGACCTGTTCTGTGCCATTTCGGTAAGCCGGCACCGACAATTCTCCATACTCACGCCAGTGGGCATTGTCTTGGTGTGGTCCTTCTACAGCGCAACGATTCGTGATCGAAGCGCGTCATCCCCTATGCAAGCCACAAGTTGACACCCACTTAACAGAACTACACAATAGCTAATAAAGAATGCATCGCAGTTGTCTGGGCTCTGCAAAAAATTGCCCTTACGTATACGGGCGCCACGTCTTCGTAGTAACAGACCATCATGAGTATTGTTGGTTACCCTCGCTCAAAAGCTTATCGGGGCGTCTTGACCGCTGAATTCTGCGTTTACAGGAGTACGAATTTACGGTGACTTAAATGTCGGGCAGACCCTCACTCACGCTGTCAATGGCTCCTTTCGCACCGCAGAGCAAGATATTCCATCAGACCTGCTAAATTCGAAGGTTCCGCTTCAGGACCTGATGGTCGCTCACACCGTTGACTGAAAAACATTCGCCTCTTGAAAGGTGGAGCGCTTTACCATCATAATTACCACCCTAACTGTGACCGATGGGTTCGAGTTATCAGGCCGCTGTCTACGGAACAAAATCATGGAAGTCTTGCACGACAACGCCATGGCTGGCTATCTTGCTTTCAGCAAAGCTTACGGCCGCATTAGCAGCCGACTCTTTTTTGCCAGGCCCTTCCAGCAGCGTCGCAAAAAATATTGCATCATGTCCTTCCTGTCAGCGTCGTAAAGCCCCGACCTCAGCCTGCACGGATGCTACAGCCTCTGAGTTGCCCTCCCGGTGATTTCGAACTCGTGGAAATTGACGTCTCTGGACCTTGTGTTAATCTTCGCCTGGTCATCGTTGGGTTCTGACCGCTGTAGATCATTTGACTCGACTGCTTCTCCACGTACCGGCTCCGATTCCGAAATCGCAGACATTTTTTTACAAGCCACCATTTTACGTCACGGCCCACCTCGCATTCTTTTAAGTGACTGAATACGCACATCCCTCTCAGCAGTCCTTGCGGAAGTGTCTGGGCTCCCGGTATCATCGACATGACAACGTCAAGTCTTCATTCGCAGACTCATACAAATGGCATGACAGAGCGCTTTCATCGTACTCTGTCTGATATAATTTTTTCTATATTGTTACGATGCGTCAGGACGGAGATGAGAAGGACGATGGTAGATGAGGATGGCCAACAATGTATTTACATTATTTACAAGCGGAGAGGACAGTGCACACGCAGGCCGCACAACAGCCAATGTCCCATGGTGTCATAGCCCGCCATCCACGCCACCGAGGGCGACGACGACGACGAAAAGGTGGCGGGTGTGCAGCCTGCTTGCACACTGTCCTCGCCGCTTTTAAATATTGTAAATAAATTATTCGCCATCTTCTTCTACCATGGTTCGTCTCATCTCTATCCTGCCGCCAAGTAAAAATATCAACCCCCACCACAGAAACAAGGCCGCCATTTTTCTTTCTCTAACATACGCTTACAACATTGCTTTCCAGTGTACCATTGAATATTCGCTGTTTCTTATTGTGTATGGCCGGCATCCATGATACGTTCTGGACCGAGCTCTCTTTTGCTGCCCGGTTTGCTCAACAGTTAAAATGATAGACGAGTTTGTTTCTCGTAGCGCGCATTGTCGGAACCTTGCCCGATTGATTAGTTAGTCCTGCCTGAATGTCCGGAAATCTCGCTCTGATACAGAAGCCCTGAACGTCACTTTTGAACGAGGGGACAAAGTGCTGCTTTCGACACCTCTACGTTTGCAGGACTTTCTGACTATTTTTTGCTCAGCGTCATTCGCCCGTACAAGGTACTTCAGCATACCTCTCTTGTGAACTACTTAGTTACTCCTAGGTGTGGTGCTGTGGTGGCGCCACACGTAAGGGTAACTGGTGCCGTGCCGTTGAGGCTGTGCATGTTTTGCGTCTAACATGCTTTCTTCACTGATCGCCATTCTTTTTGCTTGGGGCCAGTTTGGCCACTACGACCGCTGGGGACGTTAGTGTGAGCGATGTTTTCATACCGACCACTGCAGAGGTAATTCTCCGCACTCGTAGCATCCAGAACCACTGCCATCGCCAGTATCATTTCATTAACGCGCCACCGGCTGCCACCCTGACAAATCGTGCCTTGCGCGACCATCATTCTCGAGCAAATTGACGGTCCTTTCGATGGAGCTGGTGGCTCTATTCGGAAAACCGAAATAGATGGTCTGTTCTTCACCGTGACTTTTTGTTGAATATACATATAGATATATGTGTATGTTTATGTATATAATTATGTGTGTATGTGTGTTTGTGTGTGTAAGAGGTGGCAGACAAAAAAACTTCGCCACGAAACGGGAAGATTGTGGCAGGTCGTTGAAACAGAGGTCGAATTCTGAAAGAGCCCCAGCAGGCATTTTTTCTCCCCTTTCTGCCTTTTTAAAATTCATTCTCCCCTTTGCTGTCTGAGCTTTTCTGGACTGCCAACCATTATTTCTTCTTAATTCAACAAGCCCCTCATGTTCCCATTGTGGTTGCCTACATGCATAGCGAGGGCCTCTGTTCTCGCAGCCTTGGTGCAAGCGATAGCCTAAGAGGGTTCAGTGCTGATCGACCACTGTTTACATGTCGTAGACACTCGAGTCACGGCCCTGGGGTTAAAACGAAGGACACCTTCACCCCGAGTAGTTAGAGGGACTGCGGCTACCAGCCCAAGATCAGGAAACAAAAATAAAGTGACATAAAAACCTGCGAAGGTGGAGGGCAAAACAGCTCCGCTGGTAGCATTGCGTTCATCGCACCAGACGCGTGTTCTGGAGGTCGTGGGTTCAGATCTCATCCGGCGGGCAGTTTTTCTGCACTTTCTTTTAGTCTTTGAAAATTCGTCATCTGTTTCATTGACTTACAGCATTCACTACCCTGCTTTCCGATGTTTTCTTGACTGCTAACGCTTATTTCTGTCTTTATTCAACCAGTCCTTTATTTTCCCATTTTGATTCGCTATACTTACGTATATATATATATATAAACCGGTATTGTGGAGGTCGTGGGTTCGGATCCCACCTGGCGGGCATTTTTTCTCCGCTTTCTTTCTTTCTTTCCAAATTCTTTATCTGTTTCAATGATTTACCACAACCTCCCCTTTGCTTTCCAAATTTTCTTGGCTGCCAACCCTTATTTCTGCGTTATTTATACGAGCCCCTCAATTCCTATTCTGATTCGCAACATGCATAGCGAGGCAGTCTTGGGGCCATTGGGAGCTTATGAGGGTTTAACGCTGGTTGACCACTCTTGACATGTCGTAGACACTCAAGTCACGGACTAAAAAGAAGGTCCCCTTCACCCCGAGAAGTCAGAGTGGCGCTGGCTATCACCCCCAAGCACAGGAAAAAATTACATTGACATAAATACCCCAGAAAGCGGGGGAGAAAATCGCCCCGCCGGTAGCGTAGTGGTTATCTCACCAGACGGGTATTCTGAAGGTCGTGGGTTCGAATCCCACCGGCGAGCATTTTTATCCGCTGTCTTTCTTTCTTTCATTCCAAATTCTTTCTGTTTCAATGACCTACCACTACGTCCCCATTGCTTTCCGAGGTTTTCTTGGCTGCCAACCCATATTTCTGCGTTATTTATACGAGCCCCTCAATTCCTATTCTGATTCGCTATATATATATATATATATATATATATATATATATTGTAATGGAGATACTACGAGCAGCAAGGGCACTTCCTTAAATGGGTATGTGCGTAGTATCGGGATAATTCCCCCAAGGCGAGTATGCGCTCGAATATGGGACAATCCGCCACAAGCGTGTATGTGCCTGGATCTGGGACTGGCAGCCCCACCGAGAGTGCTGTGCGCGAGACTGCTTCTGAGACCCGCCGAGAGCTCGCTCTGACCCGTTTTGACTTCACGGCAGTAAGACATCGCTATAACGCCCTGTAAAAGAAACCCCACTATAATATATATATATATATATATATATATATATATATATATATATATATAGATACTTAGAAATACAGTAAAATCTCGTTAATTCGACACCCTTTAATTCGGGAATTCGGATAATTCGGACGGCTCTATTGGTCCCGGCCAAAGCGCATGTTAGTCTATAGGACCAAACCATCGTTATTTCGTCAGAATTCTGCCCCGCACCGCTTAATTCGGACAAATGCTGACGGCTGCCGCGGCACAAAAGTGTGGTAAATTAGCAGCACTGGAACCACTGGAGTGAAAGAGAAACCTGTGAGGCATCGCCATCATCAACAACCACGACTCTGACGAAGATCATGCAGGAGGTGCCCCCCCTCTTCGCACCTCACGAGAAGTCCCGGAGGCGCTTTTTATATTGGAGGACGTTTGCCTGAGCAGTTCAAACAGTTTGCGTGCTGTTGGCCACTTGGAAGAGTAAAGAAAAATTGTAATGTCAGCCGGAATCTGCGCGAAAAAGCAGACGACTATTTCAAAATACTTCAGCAAAGAAAGGCATGCTGCTCCAACGTGATTTTAATGTTGTGTTCCTTGTTCATTCATTAATTCGGAATTCGGATAATTCGGACATTTTTCCCGGTCCGGTGAGATCCGAATTAACGAGCTTTTACTGTATATATATATATATATATATATATATATATATATATATATATATATATATATATATATAAATATATATATATATATATATATATATATATATATATATATATATATATATATATATTTATATATATATATATATATATGTATATATATATATATATATATATATATATATATATATATATATATATATATATATATATATATATAAATATCTACAAGAGAAGAAAACTTCGCACAAGGCAAAAGCACGATTGTGGCCTATGTTTCAGCAAAGAGAAATTGCTTATTCTCTTTGCAAGTTCTCTTTGCTGAAACGTAGGCCACAATCGTGCTTTTGCCTTGTTCGAAGTTTTTCTTCTCTTGTGTTCTCTACCATCTTCAAAGTTCTACTACTCCCTACATATATATATATATATATATAAATATATATATATATATATATATATATATATATATATATAGGATAGAGATGTCAAACTGAAAAACATAACAACATTTTTTCTAACGTTTCGACCGGGGACCGGTCTTTTTCAAAGATACAAATAGTGCAGATCAGTTGGCTTAAACGCATTTCATCTGTGGGTGGGGCAAGGCGATATGTCAAGAAAAAACGTAGGCTCCTCCCCACACAAAAAAGCATACGAAGCCACAGAACGCAAGGGGTGGGGCGTTGAGTGCTTCCCGAGAACAGAGGGGAAAGGGGGCCTAATCAAAGCAGGCGAAGGTATAGGATAAGAGGAAAGCATTGCAAGGTCTGAGGTCACGATGGGAAAGCAAGAAGGTGACAACTAAGGAGGGGCTCGTTTCCTGCTTGTTTGTTGACCGGTTTCTGGCGGAAGGTGCCTGGTAGGGCAACCTGCAGGGTGTGGGAGTTTCAAAAATACAGAAAATATGCAATATTCCAGATGGAATTGTCTGGTGGGGAGCAAAGGTGGGAGAGCGCAGAGGTAATTACAGATGCCTAGTGCAAGCGTTAACAACACACACATAAAGGGGGAAAAAGAAAAATAGAAAGCCAGGGAAGGAAGAGGGGGATTGATATAACCGGGAGGGACGCGGAAACCGCAGGGGGGGAATGCGGGAATTAAAGAGGTTCGAAGAAAAGCCCCAAGCTACACGTGGTTTCACATGGCGTGTAATGGCGAAACGTTTTCCTGTGTGAAACTCGGCAGGCGTCCACGAGGCGTCCACGAGGTCATGCAATGCAAGGACAATACAATGCAAAGTAACGCTAATTTATGCTTCATCACATAAATACCGAAAATATATGGACATAAGGCTAAAAACACATACAAAAAGGAGACGTACAGTTCCACATCAAGTTTTTGATGAGCATTCATGCAAGATCATATTTCTTTACATACCCGCATACAGACACACAGAAAAAACTATAAACAGAAAATCACCCCAAAAAAGACAAGCGGTTTTATCTACCCGGTAGCAATTGTTCAGTGCAAAAGGACACAAAATATTACTCATACAAATGAAGAAAAATATAAAAAAATATAAAGCAACGGGGTACAATGGTGAAATCTATGTACAGTCGTGCCTATGTGGTACGGCAACTACACACAAGCAATACACTGATACAGTACAAAGTACAACACGTACACTCATTTAAAAAAAAGAGAAAACGAAACGAAGAAGTAAGAACGCTTCTCTTTCAGAACAAAGTTTCTTAATTCCTCGCTTAGTTTCTTAGGCCGCGGACAAACAATGCTGTGGAGGCTTGGCACCGTGGACTACAGTTGAATTGTAGTCATCATCCAAGGTCTCCTCAATTACTACTGCAACATACGCTGTTTACACCTTCGGTTAGACTCTCGCTGTATTTGTTAGCTTCTTGGTGCTATTTCCCATTTTGTTAAGCAAGCATTAGGCACGAATTACATGTTCCATAATTTCAGCGTGTTTTATGTTTTTATTTGAGAGCAATGTGGGCTGCACCTCACCGAACATCTCGACCTTCCTGGCCTGCCTCAAGAGAGAGCAAGCCCTCAGTGAGATGAAGCTCGCTCAAGCAGAGGGGGGCACAAGATCATCGATGGTATGAAAGAAGCATGCCGACTGCAACCAGCGACTTCAAGCTGTGATCAGCCATTACAGCAACACTACTCGGTTGGCAACATAACAGCAGCCTTCAGGAACATTGCGTTCTGAGTTGTAAAATGTTTGTAAAAATTGTTGTAAGAGTTGTGAAATGTAAATTAAGAAATATTTTTTTTTTGTTCACATGGGCCACTTCGTGTGACTTATTAGTGGCTTGATACAAGTGATGCAACTAAATATTTGATGGAGCTTTCTCCAGTAGCCATCTGCGCCTGCTCGGGGCGCCGGTCCGACATTCTTGGCAGTAGCTCTCGGGCAAAATAAACAAAAGGGCGCACCCTCAGCTAGCTGCTTCGGGAGCGGATATGCCTCCTACAGGGCAGCACGTTGTCATATCCTCCCATCCGACAGTTCGAGTCAGTTCTTATGTGCCCACAAGAAAGCCTTTCCAAGGAAAGGGGCAAAAATGTCCACTCTGTGAGCACTTGGTTACCACTGAGGGAGCAACGAAAACGGAAAAAAGTGAAGAAAAAGGAGTGCTACGGCCAAGCGTGCATCAGCTACCGTGACATTCATGTGAAAGGCAAGGGGGACGGGTGGGAGCGGTATGGACTGCAAGACCAGGATACTTCGTGCACGGGTTCCTTGAAAGCCAAAGATTTTTCGGGGCGGGCCTTACTGGCAATTTAGGATCGCTGTGGGGGCCGCTAAGAGGACCGGCACTGCGAAAAGGTGTGCAAAGTAGATATAGTCATGCCTCATCACCACTTACGTTTAAAAAAAGGCACGAATTTTCTTTTTGCGTTGCTGTGACGAACATTTCTAAGTGACAAACCGGCCTATGACGAATGATCCTATGTGACCAAACGGCCTATTACGAACCCACCTGTGACAAAACGCCATGTGACGAACGGGCCTACACCCGTTGCGGTACCACATAGGCACGAATGTACATAGATTTCACCATTGTACCCCTTGCTTTATATTTTTTATATTTTTCTTTATTTGTATGATTAATATTTTGTGTCCTTTTGCACTGAGCAATTGCTATCGGGTAGATAAAACCGCTTATCTTTTTTGTGGTGATATTCTGTTTATAGTTTTTTCTGTGTGTCTGTATGTAGATATGTAACGAAATATGATCTTGCGTGAATGCTCTTTAAAAAATTTATGTGGCACTGTATATCATCTTTTTTCTATGTGTTTTTAGCTTTATGTCCATTTATTTTCTGTATTTATGTTATCAAGCTTAAATTAGCGTTACTTTGCACTGTATTGTCCTTCCATTCCATGACCTCGTGGACGCCTCGTGGACGGCTGCCACGTTTTACGCAGGAAAAGGTTTCGCGACTTCACGCCATGTGAAACCACGTGTCGCTTGAGTCTTGTCTTCGAACCTGATTCATCCCCGTATTCCCCCCCTGCGGTTTTCGCGCCCCTCCCGCTAATCTCAATCCCCCTCTTCCTTCCCTGGCTTTCTTTTTTCTTTTCCCCCCTTTGTGTGTGTGTGTTGTTAACGCTTGCACTAGGCATCGGTAATTATCTCTGGGCTCTCCCACCTTTTCTCCTCACCAGTCCGTTTCCTCTGGTTCTTTGCATACCTTCTGTATTTTTGAAACTCCCACACCCTGCAGGTTGCCCTACTAGGCACCTGCCGTCGAAAAAACGAGCAGGAAACGAGCCCCTCCTTAGTTGTCACCTTCTGGCTTTCCCATCGTGACTTCACTACCTTGAAATGCTTTCCTCTTATCCTATTGCTTCGCCTGCCTTGATTAGGCCACCTTTCCCCTCTGTTCTCCGGTAGCACTCCGACGATCACCCCCCCCTCCTTTCCCCCCCCCCTTGCGTTCTGTGGCTTCGTTTTTTTTTGTGTCGCATAGAGCCTACGTTTTTTGCTTGATACATGTTCTTGCCCCACCCACAACTGAAATGTATTTAAGCCTAACTGATCTGCACTATTTGTACTTTGGAAAAGACCTTTCCCCGGTCGAAACGTTAGAATAAATGTTATTATGTTTTTCAGTTTGACTTCTCTATCGTACTGCTAACCTCATAGCCAGGAACGTTTCCTCTTAACTTTATATGTGTATATATATATATATAGCGTGAGCGCTGTCTTCACATTGATTGCTTGAGTGGTCATTCTCCCTATTGTGTCCAAACACACTATCATCAGCATCGTCTCTCCCACGCATCGTTTGGTGTTATCATCGTATCGCTGGGCTCACGCGATCGTAATCATCATCGGAGTTCGCTGGTTCGGCTGGCTGCTGAGTAACGATCGCCGGAATAAACACCGCCTTGCATTAGGCCTGCTTTCCTGCTTTCCTCTCTCAAGTGGTGGAGTTGCTTGTCGGCCCCGTCCTCTGCCGCTCCCAGCTACACCCCTGGAGCTCTGTTCGGGTCGACGTCTCCCGCTCCACGAGCCAACGATGCAACGAGAAAGCGCGTCAGAACACAGCGCTCCACCGCCCTCGGCATGGGTGATCACAGGCCACCAGCGCGACCCTCCCTCCTTCGCTGGTCTTCGGGGTGAAGACGTTGAAGATTGGCTCGACCAGTATAATCGAGTCAGCCAATTTAACCGGTGGGATGATGCTTTTAAACTGCGCGATGTTCCATTGCACCTAGACCTGGTCGCAAAGACATGGTACTTCAACAACGAGGCAACCTTCGAGAACTGGACCGATTTTACTCAGCGTCTACGCAAAGCATTCGGCACCCCGTCAGCTCGCGTCGATGGCGCCAAGAAAGATCTGGGTTCTCGCGTCCAACGTCCTGACGAAACATATGCGGCTTACATCGAAGACGTCCTCGCCCTCTGCCGCCGGTTGGACGAAAGCATGCCAGAGGCTGACAAGGTGCGGCACATCTTGAAGGGCATTGCTTCATTTGCCTTTAACGCCCTCGCTATCCAGAATTCCCTGACAGTCAGCGATGTGCGGGAGACCTGCCAACGCCTTGATCGGTTGCAGTCACTTCGCCTTCAGCCTGAGCTGGCTCCTCTGCATGGGAACACAGATTTGCTTACTCTGATACGCGCAATCATTCGTGAGGAGCTAGGCTCCCGTACCTCACCGTGTCTCCAACGCGATCACTGCCACCATAGCCCATCTCCGCGGCGGGATTTAATCAAGGAAGAACTGGCATCTATGACAGCGTACCCACCAGCAAATTCGACTCCTCCTGCCCTTCACATGACGACATACGCAGAGGCCGCTTCAAAACACCCCTTGTTCGTGGAATCGCCTCCGCTTTCGACTGCTCCTGGACATTTGACGGCCATTGCCCCCTCTCGGGGTGACCAGGCGTACTACGCGCACGTGCGCCCCGACCACCAGCTTTTCTCTCGGGACCGCCCGGTTTGCTACTACTGTGGAATTCGGGGCCACATTTCCCGTTTTTGCCGAAGACGCCAGCAGGATGAACGCCGAAGGTACGCTCCTGATGAGTGGGACAACGCCCGCTTTGCTTATGGTACCGGTAGAAGCACATACGTCCCTCGTAATCACCGTTCTTCCCCGCCTCGCGATTCTCCTGAGTTTTCTCAGCGTAATATGCCAACCCGACGTAGATCGCCTTCGCCCTACCGTCGCTCGCTGTCCCCTCTTCGTCCTGCCTCACTTCCCAATAACGACCCTTCAGAAAACTAGCACCTGCAGTTTTTGGGGGGGAAACTGCATTGCTCGAAGACGCCACAACTCCTCCTGAACGTCCGTGGAACTTAATATTGGTGGAAGTGGAAGGTTTGCGTATTGAGGCACTTGTTGATACGGGGGCTAGTGTGTCAGTTATTAATGCCCAGTTATGTTCACGTCTGGGGAAGGTGAGAACTCCTTACTCCGGGCCATCCTTGTGTGGGGCAAATGGTGATGCGATTCGGCCTTCTGGATATTGTACAGTGCGGATTACCATAGACGGGCTCCTACATTACGTTCAGTGTGCGGTGCTGACTCTGTGTTCTCATGAAATTATTTTGGGCTGGGACTTTTTATCAGCATCGTCTGCAGTAATTTCCTGCCGCGAGCCTGCGATTCACCTCACTGAGACAGGAATGGACTGTGTATCCGATCCTTCCGTACCGCGGTTGGTCTCTGCCGAAGATTGTCTTGTGTCCCGGCCAAGAAACGGTGTTTTCCGTAACGTGTGACAGTATCGACGATGGAGATTTGTTTGCCATACCAGCTGGGAACTTCGCTCGCAAAGGAGTTATAATACCGCCTTGTGTCGTTCGCTTTTCACAGGGATCAGCTTCTATCGCCGCACTAAACATTGCCTTTGAGCCGATTCTGCTTCCTAAAGGCACTAAGGTTGCTTCTATTCTAAACGAGGAAGTTGACCGTCTTCCGCTTTGCCCCATAGCATCACTTCAGCATGCCTGCGGACAGGCGATTACGTCTTCGAGCCTTACATCCACCATCAGCACTGAACTAAGCGAGGAAAATCAAAAATCACTACTCGCCCTCCTTACCAAGCACAACGCGTTGTTTGACAGCCATTCCCTCACTCTTGGACGAACATCAGCAGCGACTCATCGCATAGAAACCGATGGTTCTTGTATCGTCCGCCGTCGTCCCTATCGCGTTTCATCTGCAGAACGCAAAATCATTCAAGAAAATGTGGACGACATGCTTCAGCGGGACATTGTTCGCCCTTCGAGGAGTTCCTGGTCTTCGCCGGTTGTCCTGGTCCGGAAGAAAGATGGCTCAGTGCGCTTTTGCGTGGACTACAGAGCGCTTAACAAAATAACCCGGAAAGACGTCTATCCTATGCCCCGAATTGACGACGCTCTCGACACGTTACACGGCGCAGAATACTTCTCGAGTCTCGATCTTCGGTCAGGGTATTGGCAGATTCGCATGGCCGAAGCCGATAAAGAAAAAACAGCCTTCGCCACACCAGACGGCCTCTACGAATTTAACGTGATGCCGTTTGGACTTTGCAACGCTCTGGCCACCTTTGAGCGTATGATCGATACTGTACTTCGTGGCTTGAAGTGGAAGACTTGCCTATGCTACCTAGATGATATCGTCATTTTTTCGTCCACTTTCGCTGAACACCTTCAACGTGTGGATGAAGTCCTCACCTGCCTTGGCAATGCTGGTTTGCAGCTGAACACCAAGAAATGTCGCTTTGCCAGTACCTCAATCAAAGTCTTGGGCCACGTTGTAAGCAAGGAAGGTATACGCCCAGATCCAGACAAGATCAATGCGGTCCTCAATTTTTCCCGGCCTCTTCGCCAGAAAGAGCTACGAAGTTTTCTGGGCTTGGCTTCCTATTTCCGTCGCTTCATCCGAAATTTTGCAGCAATAGCCTCGCCCCTTCACAAATTACTCACATCCGGAATTCCATTCATCTGGACCCAAGACTGTGAAAAAGCTTTCCAAACCCTGAAACAAGCTTTAACTTCTGGACCGGTCCTCTGCCACTTCGATGAGTCGGCACCCACTATTCTTCACACCGATGCAAGTGGTCACGGTCTTGGTGCTGTCCTTCTTCAGCGTACGGATTCCTCCTCGGAGCGAGTAGTTGACTATGCAAGCCGCACTTTGACTCCCGCTGAAAAGAACTACACCATAACTGAAAAAGAGTGCCTCGCCGTTGTTTGGGCAGTGCAAAAATTTCGTCCTTACTTGTATGGCCGCCATTTCTCAGTGGTAACAGACCACCACGCCCTGTGTTGGTTATCCTCCCTGAAGAACCTCTCGGGGCGCCTTGGCCGCTGGGTACTCCGTCTACAGGAATATGACTTCACTATGACTTACAAATCGGGGAGAAAGCACAGTGATGCCGACGCTCTTTCCCGTTGCCCACAGCCGACCACCCACTGCCCACAGCCATCGTCTCAAAGTAACTCATCGCCTTCAACAACTCCGCTCGCGTTGCCCATGGCCCCTTTGCAAACCGCCGGTCAAGATATACTACAAAACCTTGTTTCTCTCCAACGACCCGACCCGTACTGCAGACGATTACTGGATCTTCTCGACGGTTCAACATCCCCACCTAACAGCCGAACGCGCCGCCAACTAAGTAAATTTCGCCTTTCCATTGGTGAAGCCCTTTACCGCCACAATTACCACCCTACCGGAGACAGATGGGTTCCAGTCGTCCCTCGCTGTCTTCGAGCCAACATCTTGGAAGTTTTCCACGATGACGCCACAGCTGGCCATCTTGCTTTCTACAAGAACTACGACCGCATCAAAAGCAGATTCTTTTGGCCAGGCCTTTCCTCAAGTGTCGCTAAATATGTTGCGTTCTGCCCTTCGTGCCAGCGTCGTAAACGCTCGACCTCGGCCCCTGCCGGTATGCTACAGCCGCTGCCATGTCCTTCTGCCCCATTCGAAGTTTTGGGCATCGATTTGTATGGATCATTGCCTCTCACTTCGACTGGTCATTGATGGACTGTGACCGCTGTCGATCACTTGACACGGTATGCAGAAACTGCCACTCTACGTACCGGCTGCGCTTTTGAGGTCGCAGATTTCTTTCTGCAAGCTATCTTCTTACGGCATGGACCACCTCGTATTCTTTTAAGTGATCGTGGCCGAACCTTTCTGTCAGCAGTCCTTGAGGAAGTTCTCCAAGCTGCTGGTACTGCCCACAAAACCACGTCGAGCTATCATCCGCAGACAAATGGGCTAACAGAACGGTTCCACCTGTACTCTTTCGGATATGATTTCTCTCTATATAAACCCCGACCACAAGAACTGGAACGTCATACTTCCCTTTGTAACATACACCTATAATACCGCCGTTCAAAGCACCACCGGATTTTCATCGTTCTTTCTCGTCTACGGCCGCCACCCACCGTCCATTCTAGACGCATCTTTCTTTTCCTGTCCCGTGGATACCACAACCAACATCACCGACCAATTGGTTTCTCGACTAGCGCAGTGCCGAAACCTCGCACGATTGAACACCGAGTCTTGCCAAAATGACCGCAAGTCGCGCTATGACGCAGACCGACGGGTAGTTATATTCAACCCTGGGGATGCGGTACTGCTTTCGACGCCGCTCCGTGCGCCAGGACTCTGTGAAAAGTTTATGCCGCGCTTCATTGGTCCGTACACCGTAGTACAGAGAACTTCTCCAGTCAACTACGTCGTTGCTCCCACTTGTGGAGTCGCTGACTGACGGTGCCGTGGCATCGAAACTGTCCATGTTTCGCGCCTAAAGCCCTTTCGGCGCAGATCATCCTCCCTTTGACGGCCAGGATGGCCGCTTCAGCCGCCGGGGAAACTATTGTGAGCGCTGTCTTCACATTGATTGCTTGAGTGGTCATTCTCCCTATTGTGTCCAAACACACTATCATCAGCATCGTCTCGCCCACGCATCGTTTGGTGTCATCATCGTATCGCTGGGCTCACGCGATCGTAATCATCATCGGAGTTCGCTGGTTCGGCTGGCTGCTGAGTAACGACCGCCGGAATAAACACCGCCCCGCATTAGGCCTGCTTTCCTTCTTTCCTCTCTCAATATTTATATATATATATATATATATATATATATCTAAATCTATATATAGATATATATATATATAGATATAGATAAAGATAAAACTCACAGCGCGCAGAAACAGCATAAGTAAAGAGTCGGATACACAGCAAGAACAATAACCGACGAGGTTTACTTACGTAGCAGCAACGGGACTTGCCTTCAGCAGAGTAAAGTTACATGATTTTGCTGTCACAAACATTTGTAACCCATTTCTCCAAAGCATTCCTGAAATTTGTGTTTCGGAAGATGTTTCGGAAACGGAGAATATGAATGCATTGGGGCTACGCCGATGGTAAAACAACAACAACAACAAAAAGAAAGAAAGAAAGGATACAGAGCGAGAAAGAGAAATGGGTCGTGTTAACGAAGCAGCGGTCAAGGTTGCACAATCATAGGGCAACGTACGCGGAGAGGGCTGCAAGTTCAGACAGTGCGGAATACTGGACAATGGTGGTTTCAAACGGAAGGGAAGAGTATACAGTAAGGTATTCAGTGGTTGGGGAGACTGGTTGGGGCACAAGCGAAGATGGGTGGGCCCCCCGCAGGTGGAATGAATACATACCGGGCACAAAAGAGCATTGCACTGAAGCTAGCAACTGAACAGGAAATAGGTAGGGTCTATAGATCACAAAGGGTTAAACATTCCTAAGTGTTTGTGGGAACGCACCCTCCTTCGCATCGACAAATGGCATTGTTGAGCCGCATTAGGCTAATCATGCTGCTGTATTTTGAGAGTTTCTGCGAATTCTGATGTGAAACTTAAGGGCAGGATTGATGAACATTGTTATAATGATTGTGAGGCTGCCATTTTTAATCGAGAGGTAAGCACGTTAGTTTTCCGTAACTTTCATTAATCCCAAGAGTAACTGACTCAAACTTATAAATGAGATAAGATTCCCGATCCTCGCGTTCGTGGTTTGTTTTGAAGGCGAATAAGATGTTCAAATGCATACCCGGGACTGTTCACATGTTTTGACAGAGGCAAATAAGGGCAGCTTTTTACATGAGAGCGGTGAATATTGAACCGTATTCGGAAGGGCGTTTCAGTTTGGCCGATATATTGTTGCCTACAAACAGTGGACTCTAGAAGGTATTTGACATTAGAGGATTCACAGTTGAAGTTGCCTTTTATATTTACGTAGTAGTCTGAAGCCGTGCTGGTGGCGCGCTGTGTAGTGGTCATGTGTGGGCACACTTTACATCGGGGTTTATTGCAGGGCATGCAGCGAGTAGTTGACGGTCGGTTGATACGAGAGTTAGTAAGAAAGCCACCTAAATTCTTATTACGCCGGTAGACAACGCGTGGTGGTTTGGGAATATGCTTTTTAAGGGGTCACTTTGCATTGGGATATTGTGATGCATTTTTAGTACTGTTGACACTCTTGGAGTGGAGGATAAGTGGGTTAAAACTAAGTTATTCAGCGGGTTATCATTCGGGGCTTTCTTGTTACAGATTTTATTATGGTTTAATGGGTTGGCTCGCACAATAGCCTCATCGATAACTTGTTCCGGGTATTTTTTATTCAGGAGGGCGGTCTTGAGTTCTCGACAGTTTGAGTCAAAGTCGGCTTGCTTTGAGCAAATTCTCCTAAATCGGTTGGCTTGGTTGTAACGTATTGCAGCGTACGGGCCTTAACGCAGCCCACAACTGCCGTCCTATCTTCCTCCAGCTTCCGACAGCGCGTATCAGCCGCCACCGAGTTTACCCTCCCGCTGACACCTACCGAGCTTCTGCCTACGCCGAATGGGTTGAACGACCATGCAGCAGTGGAGCCATCGCGTTACTCTCTTTCATCAGAGTCACCGACATTTAAGAACCGCAGTTCAACATCCCCGCGTCATCGTTCCGTGTCCCACATGCCAAGTCGCCCCGCCACTCCCCAAGAAAACTAGTCGCCGCAGTTGCCGAGGCAAGAACTGCGACGACCACGACACATGCCAGCCCTCATATTTATCCAACGAATGCGATTGACGTTTTTGTTGAACAAGTCGCCGCCCTTGTGCTTGCTGACACTGTTTCCGCAATTTCAGTCATGGACCCAAAACTACGCCGCAAGATTAGAAAAGTGACGACCCCTGTTTCCTGTTTCCCCTTCGCACAGCTAGTGTCGAAGAAGTTGACCCTCTCGCACCATGCACAGCCCGGGTCGTTGTACAGGATGCCTTTTACTTCATTGAATTCCTCGTGCGCACTTGATGCTCTGATGATATCATCTTAGGATGGGACTTCGTGTCAGGCCATCAATCCATTAAAGATTGCGCCCGCGCTGAGGTTGCGTTGCTGCCCGTGTGTGATGCCCAGTTCAACAATTTGTCTCTACCCTCGCACAAGCTCGCTTTTATGGAAGATGACGACATTCCTCCAAACTCAGCATTGGTAGTACCAGTGTCCTGCACTTCCATCGACCGTAATATTAAATCCATCACAACTGTTTTCCCGACAAAAGAACATTCCTCTGCCTTTCTCCGCCTTTTCCCCTGAAAATGTCTTTTCCGGTGTGTACATCACTAACCCATCCACATCGGCGTTTACTGTGCTTCGCGGGGAGTCCATTGGTTATGTCGAGCCCGTCGACACAAACCTCCTAGCCAAAGTCCCCGACGATCCATCATCGCTCCTAGTTAGTGATCTCACACCTTCGGCATCAGCGCCAAGTTCCCAAGTTCGATTTCCCTCGGTCACCTCTGAACTTTCCGCTCCGCAGCGTGATCGCCTCCTTAGTCTACCTAACCGGTTCCGAAACTCTTTCGACTGTGAGAAAACGTCTCTGCACCGCTCTTCCACCGTCAGCCACAAACTTTCAAAAGGGGTAACGGCGTAACGGCAACGACCTTACACGTGTCGGCCACTGAACGTCGGGTTATAGAAGAACAAGTCGACAACATGCTTCATCGAGGTTTCATAGACCTATCAAAGAGCCCATGGGAGTCATCCGTTGTCCTCGTTTAGAAGAAAGATTCTGTGTCGATTCTGTGTCGATTAACGTCGTTTGAACAAGATCACCCCCAAAGACGTATACCCTCTGCCCCGCATAGATCACGCTCTCGACACCTTGCAAGGTGGTGGCTTTTTCTTCTTTGAATTTACGATCTGGGTATTGGCCGGTCCCTATGGCAGACTCTGATCGTCCCAAGATCGCCTTCGTCACCCCTGACGGGTTGTACGAGTTTAACGTGATGACGCTTGGACTCTGGAACGCTCCGCTGCCTTTGAGCGAATGATGAACACTATACTACGAGGAATCAAATGGAAATTATGTCTATCTACTTATACGACATCGTTGTGTTTCCCCGATTTCGACACACACCTCGAGCGGCTCGAACAAGTATTTAAATGTCTGACCGATGCCGGCCTCCAACGTTATCCTAAGAAGTGCCATTTTGCTTCCAGGAAGCTCATTAATTTGGGTCATGTTGTCTCGAAAGATGGTGTTCTCCCTGGTCCAGCTCAACTTCAAGCTGTTGCTGCGTTTCAAAAACTGACCAGCATGAAATAACTATGGAGTTTTATTGGACCATGCACCTTTTTTCGACAATTTGTCCCTAATTTTGCCGCCGTAATATCACAATAATCAAGCTTCATAGCTGAGACAAAGACATTTCTGCTTATTCACCGACATGCGATGAAGCATTCTCTACGTTACGCTGCCTCTGGACCTCTCCAACTATTCTCCGGCACTTCTACCCGCGTGCGCCGACGGAAATTCATACTGACGCCAGTGGTGTTGGCTTGGGTGCTGTGCTTGCCCAGCAAAAAGGAGAGTTTGAGGAGTAATTCGTCGCTTACGCAAGCCGTAGTCTTACGAAGACAGAATCCAACTAATCCGTAAGGGAGAAAGGGTGCCTGCCATTGTATGGGTCTTCGACAAATGTCGCCACCACCTATACGCTCGCCTATTCGATGTCGTGATGGACCATCATGCTCTTTGCTGGCTGTCCTCGTTAGGAATATATCCGGCGGACCTGGGCGTTGGCGTTGTTGGGCCCCAGGATTAGGATATCCGTGTGATATACAGCTCTTGCGGCAAGCGTGCCGATACTGATGCGCTATCTCGCTCACCTGCAGCGGCGCTATCTCTCACCACTGCAGACAGTGTTGGCGAGCCCATTCCTTTTGCCGGAATGCCAGCCAAACAGGGCTAAGTTCCGTGGATTTCTCCAATTTTTGCACTCCTTTCACGCTCGGCTACGACATCAGCACATCGAGACCTCCGCCGTCAAACGCGCCGCTTCGTCATTCGTGAAGAGGTTCTCTACCGCCGTGGCTACCTCTGCGAAGGCCGGAAGTGGCTGCTTGTCATCCCTTGCCACTCACGCTCTACAATCTACAACTCTTTCACGCAGATGCGCAGTGTGGCCACTCCGAAGTGCTCAAGACATAACAGCTAGTCCGGCTACGCTACTACTGACGCGTAGTGTACACGTTTGTCCGCAAGTTCGTCCGCTCTTGTACCGACCTAAAGCGACGAAAGTTACGACCGGTCCTACAGGCAGGTGCTTTGCAGCCGTTGCCATGCCTAACCCGGCGGTTTGATCGCGTTGGTATTGACTTGTATGGGCATTTACCGTTAACGGCTACTGGCAACCGCTGGATTATAGTCGCCGTCGACCACCTCACCCGATACGCTGAAAAAGCCCCATTACCAGCCGGCACTGTGCGCGACGTAGCAAAGTTCCTTTAACATTGTTTCGTGCTCCGACACGGTGCGGCTCGTCAACTGCTCAGCGACAGGAGCCGTGGATTCGTCTAAGACGTCATCGAAGCCCTACTCGCAGCATGCCGCATTATCCACAGGACCGCAACAGCCTACCACCCACAGACTAACGGCCTTACGGAGCGTTTCAACCGTACCCTGGGCGATATGCTAGCCGTGTATGTATCTTCGGACCACAAGAATGAGGACCAGGTCCTCCCATTTAAAATGTACGCCTACAACACCGCTCAAGGGGCCACTATAGGCTTTTCCCCATTCTTTCTTCTCTACGGAAGCGAACCGTCGTGTCTCCTGAATTTCATCCTTCTGTAACGACCAGACGCTTCAGAATACGCGGTGATTTCTGAGACTACTTCTCACACCGAGGACTGCCGACAGCTTGCCCGCGCATTCACTACGGAGGAGCATTCACAACAAAAATACCGTCGGGATGACTCCAAGCCATCAAGTGAATTTTCTCTCGGCTCTCTTGTCAGGCTTTATATACCCTTTACTACTGCCGGCCTTTCCAGCAAGCTTCTTTCTCAGTACCACGACCCATACCGTGTAGTGGAGCGTACCTCTCCCGTTTACTATGTCGTGGAGCCACTGACGCCTTCGACGGATCTTCGCCGCCGCGTACGCGAAATTGTCCACTTAACGCTTCAAGCCCTACTACGATCCTTTTTTTTGTCATGTCCCTAAGTAGCCAGGTTGGCACTTTTCGTCGCGGGCGGTGATTGTAACGAGGAAGACTAGCCACCACCGACGTTACGCTACACAGCGGTGAAGTGGACAGAACAGCCAGCAGAGCGGATTACCTGATGCGACCTGCATCATCATCATGGCAAGACTCAAGAACATCATCACCAGTGTGTTGGCACGAGGGCTGAGCGCGCACGGCAGCACACCTTCGGACTCAGATGAGCCTCTGCATTTCAACGCCTTGCTGCCGTCGTACCAATGAACCTAGTTATAATATATATATATATATATATATACATATATATATATATATATGTATATTTATATATATATATATATATGTATATATATATATATATATAAAAATATATATGATTGCGATAAGGGTTATCTTTGGTTACCGTAGCAAATAGTAAAAAATGGATATAGCTTCTAATAAAACTGTTTATTGGTCGACGTTTCGATCGGATGCCGATCTTTCTCAAGACAACATTTCGTATTTCTGTGCACGCATTTTAAGCTAGTCGTCCAACGACGAGGAAAAAAGACAGAGGGGGATTTGAGGAGAAAGGGAGCAACAAACACACTCTCGGTGAGGTGAGGTGAAGGTTTGCAAAAAAGAGAGAGAAAAAAAAGAACAAAAGAAAGAAAACGAAAAACAAAGACAAACCTAAACATGCAGAAAAGAGAGAGGAGTACACAACTCTTTCAAAACGCTGTCCTCCATCGTTCGTCAGCTTGTAGAACGGGTGACAGGTAGCGCCCTCTTCAGAGGGGGGCCGCTCTCCTTAAGAAACGAAAGTGCAAAGCAGTAACAGGAACGGTCTCACACCATCACTGGGAGGCACAGCATTGTAATGGTCACTGACATTACGGGAAGAGTTGACAGGAAGCGGTCGCAGCCGCACACATTTCTCAGTGACGCCAACCCTGCAAAACAAACAGGCAGGCTCGTTAAGAGTGTAGGTACGATCTCCGCACTGTGGCTCAAAGCATGCACGATTCCGCCTACCGGCAGGCTGGGCGAGCACCATTCATCATTCTTAGCTGTATTCTTCTGCCCTGTCCGGACAGCCGACAGGGTCGTCCCTGACCATGAACCAGGTAAAAGGAGCTTAACTAATCCTCTAACCGCGCGTGGGATTCGCGCGGGTCCTTTGTTAGAGTAAACGGCAGCGGGCGCCTCGTTGTTGTTTGTGGCATATGCCGCCTGTGCAGAAACCCCAGGAAGAGAATAAATAAAATAAGAATAGCTCGATTACTTGTTTAAACAACACAGAGACTTACAATTTAGATAGAGGAATATTCTGCAGCCAGATTCTCAACTGCAGGTATAGACGACATAATGCCCGGGCTAACATTCATTCCCGCCTTCACGGTATTGAATTTGTAAATAATGTGAGACTCACGTTTTCGCGTTCTCTTGTAGTAGAAAATCCACTCTGTAAAAGTGTGACCCTGATGGAGTCGAACGGGTGGTTTACGGAGTTAATATGTCGTGACAAGGCTAGATCCGGGAGTGAACGAACATGTGCGCGATGGTTGTTGAAGCGCATGCGGAATCCGTGTCCGTCTGGCCAA
Organism: Haemaphysalis longicornis; assembly: GCF_048455015.1. Classification (NCBI taxonomy): domain Eukaryota; kingdom Metazoa; phylum Arthropoda; class Arachnida; order Ixodida; family Ixodidae; genus Haemaphysalis; species Haemaphysalis longicornis. The sequence goes on along the minus strand of NW_027526233.1, from coordinate 67,815,516 downwards.
TCTATTGGATGCCACAACCACCGCACTCCAGAAGGACACCACATTAGAAGAGTCGCAGTGGAGTGTCGCGTGAATTAGATGCTTGAAACGGGAGTTGGTGCTTTCTGCCACCGTGCTTGTCTGCATGTGTTTACATACGCGGCACCGTGCCTTTCCTCATGGTCGACACCCACCCTTGGGTGCCCTCTCAGTTTTGGCGTGTACAAGTTAATCTTTAATATGTTTGGGGTGCCTGTATACGACCCGAGGAGGAGTGGGGAAGATTTTCGAAAGCCGTTCACTCTGTTGTAGCATGTTGAAGTGCTTTTTCAAGATTTTGTTTATGTTTGAGGAATTGGCCCCGAACGTCAAAACTAGGTTGCCTCTCCCCTTCTGGTTTAGTTCTTTTTCATGGTTCAGCAACTCTTGGCGTTCAAGGTTGACCGCTTTGCAAATAGCGTCGTTGACTATGGGTGGTGGGTATTGTTGCTTCGCGAGTACATTGCGCAAGTTTTCGGCGTTTGCCTCGAAGTCCTCGGTGCGGGAACAAATTCTCCTAAATCGGTGGGCCTGCGAGTTTGGGATACTCGTTTTGCCGTGGCGCGGATGACAACTGTCGATATGCAGATACTGCTGCCTATCGGTAGGTTTTTTGTACACTGTAGTGATGAGTTCTCTATTGTCTGTATTTATATGCACGTCAAGGAAACTGATTTCCGTGGTTGAATAGGTATAAGTTAATGCGATGCTTAGATGGGCCTTGTTGAAACACTCGATGAAGTCGATTAAGTCGTCCTCCGTACCGGTCGAAATAAGGAATACGTCGTCCAGAAAGCGTTTGTAGAAGAATGGCTTAATTTCACGGGTTGATAGAAATTTTGTTTCGAGATCGTTCTTGAATATATTAGCGTAGTTGGGTGCCATTCGAGTACCCATCGCAGTGCCGTTTATTTGTAGGTAATACTGATTGTGGAATTCAAAGCTATTTAATTCCAGCACTACCTTGGTCAAAGTTCCAATGACTTGTGGGCTTGGCGACTCATGGCCCCGATGTATGCTATAAGATTCAACCAAGGCTTCAATCCCATTTCGGTGAGGGATATTTGTGTACAGAGAAGTTACATCTAGAGTTACAAGGAAGGCGCCATCAGGGATTTTGATGTTGTCGATTTCCCATAGGAAGTGGTTAGTATCATGAAGATACGACGAATGGGTAGCGGGTATTTCCTTAATGAGGGAGTCTATGTAGCTTGATATTGGTTTAGTGAGAGTGCCTCTCCCCAAAATTATTGCCTGCCAGGGTTCCCTTCTTTATGAACTTTAGGCAGCATGTAAAACCTTCTTGGCATTGCGTGTGGTGCTGTAAGTGCTTTATGGAGGCGTGGCTCTATTTCTCCAATTTTGACAAGATTATTTAGTGTTGTTGTTATTATTTCCTGATGTTCAACCGTTGGATCCGCGTCAAGTTTTTGGTAGAAAAATTCGTTATTTAACTGACGGTGGCCTTCTTGAATGTAATCTGGTTTACTAAGTATTACAATATTTCCACCATTATCGGCTGGTTTTATGACAATGTCAGTTCGATCACCCAGTGCCTTAAGTGCCTCGCGCTCCTCTTTATAAAGGTTCTGGGCCCCTGGTTTGCGAGCGTTATAAGCCCGCAGGACGTCTCTTTGAACGGCCTCAATGTACGAGTCCAAGTGTTTTTCCCTGCAGGCGATTTTATTAAAGTCTTCACTCACTCACTCCCGCTCCGATTTCGGTGTCCACTGTCGCCCTACATTGACGGAGGTTGGGGCAGTGCGCTCTTTGTCCGGCTTATCGAAAAAATATTCTTCTAGGCGTAAATTTTGTGAAAAATCGTCCAGATCTTTCAGCAAGCTAAACTCATTGTATCGGCCGGCACGTGGGCAAAATGTCAGCCCGCGCGCGATTAACAACCGCTCATGAATAGTAAGCTGTACCCCGGAGAGTTTAATTATGTTTTCATCTACGTTCTTTTGAGTTTTTGACATTTCTTTCGACTTGCAGGGTGGAATAAGGGTGTAATTTTGGGATTTCTAATGTCCGTGTGGTGCGAAGCTGAGTTGATATAAGAAAACTCGCTTTAGTATGGAACTTTATCCCTGGACAATTTTTTTAATCTTGATTCTCGTTATTTTATCTGTCTTCTTTTTCTCGAAAAGTTCCAGTTCGCTGGCCTCCAGCGCAGAAAGAACAATATCATTACTAGCACGAAGCTCATCCGCCCTCAGAGACCCGAGTGTGTTATCACAATGATCCACTACAATTTCAGTTAGCTGAAGTGATGCGGATTGAAGAGTTTCGTTCCAATTTTGTGTTTCACGTTTGTTAAACTTTATACCTCGATGGTGTTAATGATGGAAGAAGGCCCCGGGGGGCGATCCCAGCCTTTAATACATTTTGAGTGTACGCACATGTAGATCATGGCGCACCCGCTTCTCAATTGTTTTCCTTATCTTAAAAAAATGAGGCGTCAGCAGCTGATCACGCGTGTCATCTGAGGGAGAGAAGGTCGGAACATTTGCGCGGCCAGGATGTCAATTCATGTAAATACGACGTGCAGAGCCACAGTGTTTTCGGAGATCGTACCTTTTGACTGGGGGGGTGGCAGGGCTTTTCTCGTTTTCTGGACTGGGTTCCAGAATCTCGCAGTCTCTCTCGCTCGGCTGGGGGTCAGAAGGTTGTGGGCTCGTTGAAGTCCGTGGGTGTAGTTCGGATTTCCCGGGCTTGGGCTTGATCGTTTGCAGGTTTTCCGACGGAGATGCGCTGGTGGCTGAGAGCCCTGGGTCCGGGCCTTGGGGTTGTTCAGGTGGTGCGTTGTTTGATCCGGCGATGGGTTTGGCTGGTTGCGATGCTTTACGAGGCTTTTGGGTTTTTTTGTTGATAGCCCCAGAAAGAACGCTGCAAGGTGTGTCGCTGGGTTTTCACGTGGAGTCCGCAGACGCTGCGTCACCTTTCTGGGGGGTCACAGTTGTACGCGCACTCCGAGCTGTAAGCCTTCGTGTACTACCGTGTACAACAAACCTAGCGATAGGCAGCAGTACCTGCACTTCGACAGTTGTCCTCCGCTCCACTGCAAAACGAGTATCCCATACTCGCAGAGCCACCGATTTAGGAGAAGTTGTTCCCGCACCGAGGAGTTCGAGGAAAACGCAGAAAACTTGCGCAATGTACTCGCGAAGCAACAATACCCAGCACCCATAGTCAACGACGCTATTTGCAAAACGGTCAACCTTGATCGCCAAAAGTTGCTGCACCAAAAAAAAGAACTAAACCAGAAGGGGAGTGGCAACGTAGTTTTGACGTTCGGGGGCAATTCCCGAAACATAAACAAAATCTTGAAAAAGCGCTTCAACATGCTACAACAGAGTGAACGGCTTTCGAAAATCTTCCCCACCTCTACTCGGGTCGTATACAGGCTCCCCAAAAATATTAAAGATTACCTTGTACACGCCAAAACTGAGAGGGCACCCAAGGGTGGGTGTCGATCATGCGGAAAGGCACGGTGCCGCGTATATAAACACTTGCAGACAACCACGGTGGCAGAAAGCACCAACTCCTTCAAGACGTTCAAGTCACGCCCCGGGGGTTGAATAGAAGGTCCCCTTTTCCCGTATAGTCTGAGTGACCCTGACTACCACCCTCAAGCGTCAGATACAGTTGTACTAAATATAAATGCCCCAGCAATTGAAGGAGAACACAGTCGCCCAGAAAGACGAATTAGTAAGGCATTCGAGATCTACTCGAAAGGCGTGTGTTCAGTCTCCACTCTGGGCGCGTGTTTTTCTTTCTTTCTCACGTAATTAATAAAAAAATATTGTAACGTCACTAACGGCAAAAAATAGTCTATTTCCCTATGCCTTTTTTGGCATTGTAGACTGCCGGCACTTCTTTCTGTATATATTATATATATTGTTACGGGACTAAGGTGGACATTGCCTGAGCTCCTTGAACTAACGACGATGACGACGACGACGACGTAGTGCCTGGCGCGAACTTTGCGCGAGCTCTGTCATGGCCGCACTGTACATAATGTGAATAGATCGCTTCACCCCATCGCATCGTTCCTCTCATCTCGGTCCTGCCGCCACGTTACATTTTGGTGGAGTGTGCGGTGTCATCCTCATCCTGTCGTCCACATCGCATCGTCTCGGCCCGGGTGGAATCGTCGAGGAAACGCCGGCTGCGTCGGGCAGCCCCAGCCCACTGCGACGAGCATTCGACCACGTCCCCCGCCCTGTGACCCCAGCCCGTGACCAGCCGATGAAGACGAGCCGCTACATGCCGAGACCAAAAGAACAGAAGCCGCGTCCCCAGCCCTCCCGTCCGACGTGGTTCGAGTTCCTCCGACGGTCCGCTTCTGTCTTCAAGGCATCGCTTTCGTGGGGCCAGGCATCACGTGCGTCATCGTCATCGGTGGCGGCAGGCACATCTTCACTGTACCTTGTCATCGCATCGCTCATCATCATCGCAATCCTCGCGTTCCCTCGGCCACGACCGGGTCGGTCGTGCTCGACCCGGGGTGTGATGTTACGGGACTAAGGTGGACAATGCCTGAGCTCCTTGAACTAACGACGATGACGACGACGACGACGACGTAGTGCCGGGCGCGAACTTTGCGCAAGCTCTGTCATGGCCGCACTGTACATAATGTGAATAGATCGCTTCACCCCATCGCATCGTTCGTCTTATCTGTGGTCTGCCGAATATATATATATATATATATATATATATATATATATATATATATATATATATATATATATATATATATATATATATATATATATATATATATATATATTGCCGCGAACCATACATTGGGTTTGTTTATTTGTGTTTTGCTTTTACCGCCCGGCTGCGCCGGTCTGTGTTATCTCCGTGCCAAGGGAAGGGCGTGTTCCATTCCTTCTTTCTGTGCCGCATGTGTTATCTGTTGTGATAGGGAGAGCATTCCGATTTACGTGAACAGCCCGGAATAATCTTCTTGCATCTACAATGTTCTCGATGCGAATCGACGGTTCCAGAACCACGCGCGCCGAAAGATAAAAAGCCTGCAGAGCAGACGCCGGGGCATTCGATTCTGCGACGCTCGCCGAAGCACGTACTTTGTTGACCACTGCTTCGCCGCCTCTAAATTCTTTTCAGTTGTTAGGGGAGCACAAGTTCGCTCCAATAAACTTGTTTCTTTTCCAAACAACTGCTTCGTCCTTGGCTTCGTGACATCTGGTGGAGGTACGGGGTACGCACCCTTCATGCCCACTACAACCTCTGGAAGCCGCCAAGCCAGCCCAACAAAAGCCAGCCTCCGCGTGCAAGATTTACCACCAGAGTTCGGTCTACTACCGGAGAAGACGAAGAAGAAAAACGTCGCAACCAGCACCATGCTCAACCAAGCCAATCCTCCTGTCGTTCTGCAGCAGCCACGGGAACCGCCATCATTCCGAGGAGCCCCCGCAGAAGACCCAGAAGAATGGTTGGAGAAACTGGAGCGCGTCCGGAAATTCAACAGGTGGGACGACGCAGAAACGTTCCGGCACGTTTTCTTTTACTTGGAAGATTCGGCTCGCACTTGGTTCGAGAACCACGAGAGCTCCTTGACAAACTGGGCTCAGTTCAAAAGCGAGTTCACTAAGACCTTCACTACCGTCGTGCGGAAAGAAAGAGCCGCCCTTTTGTTGGAAACGCGCACGCAACACCCCAACGAAGGGGTCGTGATCTTCGTTGAGGAGATGAAGCAGCTATTTCGCCGCGCGGACCCCGAAATGACGGAAGAAAAGAAGTTGCGCTTCTTAATGCGCGGAGTGAAGGAGGAACTGTTTGCCGGACTTGTCCGAAATCCGCCCAAAACCGTCGCCGAATTCGTTACCGAAGCCAGCACTATTGAGAAAGCCCTCGAGATGCGTGCTAAGCAGTATGACCGCAACTTTGTTGGCGCGGCCAATGCGAACGACTTTGGCAGCACGCGGATCCCGGCCGACAGCCTATCCGCGAAATAGTGAGGGAGGAGCTGCGGAAACTGCTCCCGACGCCGCCGCAACCACAAGTCGCTTCTCTTACCGACGTCATTAGAGAAGAAGTGCAGCAAGCGCTGGGAACTCCAACGACGCCAGTAGCACCTCGCGAGCCGCAAGCCATGACCTACGCAGCTGCTGTACATCGCCCTCCCCCACCTGCACCCTATCGTCACGAGGCTCCGTACCGTCGTCCCCTCTCGCCGGCCCGACCACCTGCGACGCAACCCCCTGCCCCAAGGAAGACCGACGTGTGGCGAACGTCCGACAATCGTCCGCTGTGCTACCACTGCGGAGAGGCCGACCACGTCTACCGTCGCTGCCCCTACAGGAGGCTCGGTTTGCGAGGGTTCTCCGTCGACGCACCCCGCCCCCGAACTAGCCAGCGCCCATCGGAGATCGAAGAGTACCTGTCCAACACCAGCCGTCGACCAGCCCGTTTCAACCGTTCGCCGTCCCCCTACCCATACCAATCGCCGAACCGCCGTAGCAACGCTGACTTCGCCCGTGGAAGGTCCTCCAGCCCACTTGGGGGAAACTAAAAGCAGCAACTTCTGGAGGTGAAGTTGCTCTATGGCGAAAAACCGGAAACCCTCCAACGACGCAAGGACTCGCCGAAGACAGTGATTCACGACATGCCCTCATCCCGACGACCCGACCTAACCCTGACGAGACTCCCGAACACGACGACAGCTATACGCCGCGACGCTTACCCGACCTGACCGAGACGTCCGCTGAGAAGACGTGGACAACGACGACGCACAGTGCCCGACCGTCAACACGCACAAGCCGAGATGCGACGCCCCGACGCACCCGGAACTCGAGGAAGGCGGCATCCGACGTCAAGGTGTCCATCGACGGTTTTGATGTAGTCGCCCTCGTAGACACGGGAGCCGACTACTCCGTAATGAGCGGACCATTTGCGTCTAAGCTGAAGAAAGTTATGACCAGATGGGACGGTCCGCACATACGCACAGCAGGAGGCCACCTCGTGACGCCAAGTGGAACGTGCACATCGCGCGTCACCATAGACGGCACAACGTACCCTGCGGCGTTCGTCGTTCTGCCTAACTGCTCCCGCGACGTGATTCTCGGAATGGACTTTTTGACGGACAACGGCGCAATAATTGACCTGCAGACCAAGTCGATAACATTTTCCTCCGATCACTCCACGACGCCGCATCCGAACCCCGATCACCGTGCTGCTGTCAGGATCGCCGACGATCACATCACCCTGCCACCCCGCGCAAGCTTGATGATCGCCGTCTACTGTGAGGATGCTGCTTCTGACATCGACGCTATCGTAGAGAGTGATCGAAGGTTGCTTCTCGACCACGGTGTCTCCGTCGCAAGAGGCATTGCGCACTTTAAGCAGCGCAAAGCCCACGTTTTGGTCACCAATTTCACCGAGGAGTACCAGCATTTAAACAAGGGCGCTGCAATTGCGTTCGTCGAAGAAATGCAACAAGCAAGTGACGTGTTAGCAGTCGCCGACTTTGAACGCGCACCCGACGATACCTTCAAGCTTCCGCACCCCTTCGACGTGAATCCGGCGCTACCGCAAGATGAAAGGAACAAGTTATTGGCTTTGCTGCGTCGCTACAGCGAGTGTTTTTCGTCGAACTCAAAGTTACGTCAAACACCTCTGGCGAAGCACCGGATAATAACCGAGGATGGAGCACGACCTACCCGACAGTCACCGTACCGCGTCTCTTCACACGAGCGTGAAGCCATCCGGACTCAAGTCGACGACATGCTCAACGGCGACATTATACAGCCTTCGAAAAGTCCGTGGGCTGCGCCGGTCGTACTCGTGAAGAAAAAAGACGGCACGCTGAGGTTCTGCGTTGACTACCGGCGATTGAACAAGATCACCAAAAAGGACGTATACCCCCTGCCACGAATCGACGACGCCCTCGACCACCTGTGCCATGCGAGGTACTTCTCATCGATGGATCTGAAGACAGGCTACTAGCAAATTGAAGTGGACGAGAGAGATCGAGAGAAGACTGCATTCATAACCACGGATGGCCTATACGAGTTCAAGGTGATGCCGTTTGGGCTATGCACGGCACCAGCAACGTTCCAAAGAGTCATGGACACTGTGCTAGCTGGCCTGAAGTGGCACACCTGCCTGGTATACCTCGACGACGTTGTGGTATTCTCTAGGACTTTCGACGAACACCTCGCAAGGTTGCAGTCTGTACTCGAGGCCATCCGTACGTCGGGGTTAACGCTGAAGCCTGAAAAGTGCCGCTTCGCGTACGAGGAACTGAAGTTTTTGGGCCATGTCGTCAACGCCGCAGGAGTCCTGCCTGACCCGTTGAAAACTTCAGCCATAGCGAACTTCTCAAGGCCGAAAGATAAAAAGGGCGTGCGCAGGTTTCTTGGACTGTGCGCATACTACCGGCGTTTCGTCGCAAACTTCGCACGCATTGCAGAGCCGCTCACGCGCTTGACGAAAGACAGCACCCCTTTCAGCTGGGAAGACGACCAAGAAAAGGCATTCTGCGAGCTGCAAAAACATCTGCAAAGCCCGCCCGTGCTCGCTCATTTCGACGAAAACGCCGACACGGAAATACACACGGACGCCAGTGATATAGGCTTGGGTGCTGTCCTTGTCCAAAAACAAAGCGGGTGCGAAAACGTAATCGCCTATGCCAGCCGTGGTATGTCGAAGGAGGAGAAAAACTACTCTGCCTCCGAAAAAAGAGTGCTTGGCTATTATATGTGCCATTTCAAAATTTCGCCCATACGTGTATGGCAGACCGTTCAAGGTTGTAACAGACCACCATGCGCTGTGTTGGCTCGCCAATTTGAAGGACCCCTCTGGCCGTCTTGGGAGGTGGAGTCTGCGCCTGCAAGAGTTCGACGTTACAATCGTCTACAAATCCGGGAGGAAACACTCCTACGCCGACTGCCTGTCCCGCGCCCATGTCGACCCGCCACCACAAGACTCCGATGAAGACAGCGCGTTCTTCGGGGTTGTTACGGAGAGCGACCTAGCCGCCCAGCAGCGTGCCGACCCCGACTTGCGCGTAATGAACGACTACCTCGAAGGACGAAACGTCGCCGTGCCTAGAGCGTTCAAGCGTAACTTACCAGCATTCAGCCTTAAAAACTCCGTCCTCGTGAAAAAGAATTTCAGCCCCGGAAGAAGAACGAATTATCTACTTGTCATCCCCGCAGACCTTCGTGACGAAATTTTGGAAGCGTAACACGACGACCCGTCTTCCGGACATCTCCGCACAGCTCGCACTATTGCAAAAATTAAGGCGAAGTACTTCTGGCCCCGGCTTACATCCGACGTCACCCACTACGTTCGGAGTTGCCGGGACTGCCAGCGACGAAAAACGCCGCCGACAAGACCCGCCGGACTTCTGCAACCGGTCACCGTCCCGTCGAGGCCCTTTCAACAGATTGGAATGGACCGCCTAGGCCCGTTCCCGACGTCACGATCGCAGAACAAGTGGATTGTCGTAGCGACAGACTACATGACGCGCTACGCAGAGACCGCCGCTCTTCCGCGGGGGACTGCACAAGAAGTCGCCAAGTTCTTTATAAACCAAGTTGTGCTGCGACATGGAGCCCCTGAAGTCCTAATCACGGACCGCGGAACGGCCTTTACCGCGGAGCTGATGCAAGGAATCTTACGCTACAGCAACACGGATCACCGAAGAACGACGGCGTACCACCCCCAAACGAACGGACTAACAGAACGTCTGAACAAGACGATTGCGGATATGCTGTCCATGTACGTCGACGTTAAACATAAGACTTGGGACGAAGTCCTCCCGTATGTCACGTTTGCGTACAATACAGCGGCGCAGGAAACTACGCAGATGACACCATTCGCGCTTGTCTACGGAAGACGACCGACTACGATGCTCGACGTCATGCTTCCGCATCTAGAAGACGACGACCTCAACGCCGACGTCCAAGGATACCTTCAACGTGCGGAGGAGGCCCGCCAGCTCGCTCGAGTTCGTATAAGGGACCAGCAGCTGGTGGATGCCGGCCGCTACAACCTCCGACGCCGAGACGCCGAGTACCAACCAGGGGATCGTGTGTGGGTTTGGACTCCCATCCGACGACGCGGACTGAGTGAGAAACTTCTGTGACGGTATTTCGGACCCTACCAGATTCTGCGACGTGTTGGCCAACTTACCTACGAAGTGATCCCCGATGGTGACTCCGACACATCACGACGACGTACGCGGCCCGAAGTCGTCCACGTGGTTCGCTTAAAACCTTTCTACGAACGATGACGAACTTTTATTTTTATTTTCGGACTGTCGCTTATGTTAGCATCGGGTCGATGCACTCTTAGAGGGGGGGTAATGCCGCGAACCATACATTGGGTTTGTTTATTTGTGTTTTGCTTTTACCGCCCGGCTGCGCCGGTCTGTGTTATCTCCGTGCCAAGGGAAGCGCGTGTTCCATTCCTTCTTTCTGTGCCGCATGTGTTATCTATTGTGATAGGGAGAGCATTCCGATTTACGTGAACAGCCCGGAATAATCTTCTTGCATCTACAATGTTCTCGATGCGAATCGACGGTTCCAGAACCACGCGCGCCGAAAGATAAAAAGCCTGCAGAGCAGACGCCGGGGCATTCGATTCTGCGACGCTCGCCGACGCACGTACTTTGTTGACCACTGCTTCGCCGCCTCTGTATTCTTTTCAGTTGTTAGGGGAGCACAAGTTCGCCCCAATAAACTTGTTTCTTTTCCAAACACAACTGCTTCATCCTTGGCTACGTGACAATATATATATATATATATATATATATCTATATATATACATATATATATATATATATATATATATATATATATATATATATATATATATATATATATATATATATATATATATATATATATATATATATATATATATATATATATATATATATATATATATTGTAGTAAGCACATTGCGGCCATGAGAACTGTGATGAGCATCAGCCACCATGGGCAAATCCCCCTACGTGGACATGCTGCGCCGGATGCGGCTCGAGAAAGAGGACGCGCTCGTTCACCGTCTATCTCGCGAAAAAGCTGGTCGTTTCGGCTCACCCCGTCTGCGTCAACGCCTGGTACGTGAATAAACGAGCCCAGTCTTCTACCGGAACGCCGACTACCTCCTTTACAATTTTTGGTGGAGGTTGCGGTGCTGCTCGGGTCCCCATTTATCTATCCTGGAGCTCCGCAACCGGACACTTCCTTCGAGGATGTCTAGGATGGCCACCACAAGTCCACACCTCCTGGGGCACCTATCATCTGCCCTGGCACGGTCTGTTCGCGGGATCCCCCCTTCTTCAACGGCGCTAATGACCAGGATGCTGAGGATTGGCTCACCACCTTCGAAGGAGTGAGCACCCATAACAATTGGGACGACAAACTAAACAAAACAACGTCAGTCTCTCATTCACCAGTGTCGCAGAGACCTGGTATAAGAACCACGGGGCTGATCTACGCACATGGTCGGACTTCAAGACCGAATTTACCAAGGTCTTCGGGCACCCCGCTCTTCGGAAACTATGCCCTGAACGGAGTTTGCGCGAACGCGCTCAGCGCTTGAATGAGACCTTTACCTCTATCATCGAGGACATCCTTGACTTGTGTAAGCGGGCAAACATCGCTATGACCGAAGAGGGCAAAATCAAGCACATTCTTAAAGGCAGAGCCGACGATGCCTTCCAGACGTTGCTCGCGAAAAACCCTCGGACGGTTGCTGAAGTCATAAACGCTTGCCAAGTGCCTTTGCAGCTTGGCATCTGAGGATAGGGGTGTTCTCTTCGCCCAAATTCCGCAGTTTGTTCGCGAAGAGGTGGCTCGTCAGCTGTCTCTCGTTAGCGACGTAGCGAAGCCACCTCAGTCGGATTTAGCCCCTACCCTCAGGAGTGTTATTCAACAACAAGTCGCTGACGCACTACCAAGCACTCGACCGCCCAATTCCGCGGTAGCTCTAGTGGTATACGCCGACATAACGCCGCAGCCTACGATGCAAGCCCCTTTGACCTTCGTTGACCCAGTGCCACATAGGCCTTTCACCTATGCCGAGACCGTGGCACAACCTTACACTGGAACTATGCCGGGACACTTCTTTGCGCCTGCTGCAAGCCCTGGGAGTCATGCCACTGCCGGTGTTCAACGCGTCCGGTCCATGCGTGTCTCCCCGCATCCAGTGTCTACATTCGCGAATCCTTGGCGCACGGTGGATAACCGCCCTATCTGCTATTCGTGTGGGATTGCCGGACATGTTGCACGCTACTGCCGTCATGGCATGACGGGTGGGCGCAACGCATCGTGGCCCTTACCCTATACGCCAACACCGCCCATGGAGCACGCTCCGACCCGGCTGCCGACGACTGCTCCGTCTAATAACCGCGACTTCATCAGCCGTCGTTCGCTGTCCCCACGACGCCGCTCACTCTCTCCGATGCGCCGTCGTACTACCAACGATGTCCCGGAAAACTAGACGCCGCAGTTTCGGAGGCACAAACTGCGTCAACGTCGAAATGCCTAAGTCCTCATTGTTCGCCGTCCAATGTAATCGAAGTTTGTGTTGATGGTGTTGCTACCCTGGTGCTTATTGACACTGGATCTGCGGTGTCTGTTATTGACGCGAAACTTTGCCGAATGCTACGAAAAGTGACAACACCTATAGGTGCTTTTACTCTCCGCCCCACTAGTGCGCAACCGTTAAAGCCGCTGGCCGCATGCACTGCTCGGGTCACAATTTAAGGGGTTGTATGTGTAGTCGAGCTCATCGTTTTGTCAGCGTGCTCTCACAACGTGATTCTCGGATGGGACTTTTTGTCGCGCCACCACGCCATCATTGACTGTGATCGCGCCGAAGTTGAGGCAGAAAACCCAGAGGTAGAAAACCCGCAGGACGAGACAACCGCCAAGTTGCGTGTCAATGACGACACGCACATTCCTTCTGGCTCATCTGCGATTGTGCCGTTGTCGTGCAACAGTATTTCTGACGCCACCGTCGTCTTCAAGCCATCCGGTCTGATTTGTGCTCGCAAAGGGTCGTCGCTGCTTATTTCAAACCCGACGTCGTTCCCTACCACACTTTTTCGCAGCGAATGCCTTGGCGTTGTAGAAGAAGTGCATCCCGGTCTACTTGTCAGTGTATTTGAGGAATTGACGCCCGTTGACATCACCGCGCTTGGTCTTCAGTCGCCACCTGATGACACCCTTTTGAGAAGCGCCATTGACGACGACCTTCCTTCGGCCGAACGTGACGAGCTACTTACTCTTCTACACCGCTTCACTTCATCCTTCGACTGCTACGACACTGCTTTGGGCCGCACGTCGACTGTGCGTCATGAGATCGACACTGGCACGCACGCACCTTTCCGACAGCGACCCTATCGCGTGTCCTTCACCGAACGGCATGTCATTGATGACCAAGTCGGGGACGTGCTAAAACGCAACGTCATTCGACCATCCGTGAGTCCTTGGGCTTCTCCTGTGGTTATCGTTAAAAAAAGGACGGCTCTATTCGATTCTGTGTGGATTATCGCCGCCTGAACAAAATCACGCGCAAGGACGTTTTCCCGCTGCCTCGCATAGACTACGCGTTCGACTGCCTGCAGGGAGCCGAGTTTTTCTCGTCATTAAACTTGAAATCCGGCTACTGCCAAGTGCCCATGGCCGACGCTGATCGTTCAATGACGGCTTTTACGACACCCGATGGCCTTTACGAGTTCAACGTCATGCCGTTCGGACTCTGTAATGCGCCGGCCACATTCGAACGAATGATGGACAACGTACTGCGGGGCTTGAAATGGAAAACGTGTCTGTGCTATTTAGACGACATTGTCGTGTTTTCGCAAGATTTTGCAACCCATCTCACACGGCTCGAACAAGTGCTAACATGCCTTGCCTCCACTGGTCTGCAGCTGAACCTTAAGAAGTGCCGCTTCGCTGCTCGAAAACTCACCATTTTAGGACACGTTGTCTCAAAAGACGGTGTCCTCCCGGACCCGGGAAAACTTCGTGCCGTGTCGGAGTTTCCGGAGCCAACAACGCTGAAGGACCTGCGAAGCTTCATCAACCTCTGTTCGTACTTCCGCCGCTTTGTACGAAACTTTGCCTCCATCAATGCGCCTCTCACACAGCTTCTCGGCGGAAGTAGAGACAATTCAGAATGGTCCCTTGAGTGTGAGAGCGTTTTCTTAACGTTACGTCGAGTTCTTACGTCATCACCGATACTGCGGCACTTTCACCCGAATGCGCCCACTGAGGTCCACACTGATGCCAGTGGTGTTGGCTTAGGTGCTGTGCTCGCTCAACGAAAGGACGGATTTGACGAATACGTGGTGAGTTACGCGAGCCGTACACTCACGAAGGCCGAAGTCAACTACTCCGTAAGAGAGAAAGAATGTTTAGCGATTGTATGGGCAATCAGCAAATTTCGTCCTTACCTGTACGGTCGCCCTTTCGACGTCGTAACGGACCACCACGCTCTGTGCTGGTTATCGTCGCTGAAGGATCCCGCCTGCCGTCTTGGCCGCTGGCCACTCCGCCTTCAAGAGTACAATATCCGTGTTGTGTACCGATCTGGACGGAAGCATACCGACGCCGACGCTCTTTCTCGATCCCCGCTTGCGTCGGATATAGATAGCCTGTTCGCAGCAGACCACAGCCTGACCTCTCTGGCCATGACGGACATGGTTGCTGAGCAGCGCAAAGACCCTTGGGTTTCTTCGATCCTCGAGTATTTGTCGCACTCACGGGCAGCTCGTGTGCCTCGATCACTGCGCCGTCAAGATGCCCACTGCACTATTCGTGACCAGCTCCTATATCGCCGGTACTTCCCCGAAGGTCGAAAATGGCTACTCGTGATTCCTCGCCACTTGCGCAAGGACATTTGTACCACGTTTCACACCGATGCGCAAAGCGCTCACGCTGGAATCCTTAAAACCTACGAGTGCCTCCGACTCCCCTACTACTGGCGCGGAATGTATACCTTTGTCGCCAAGTTTGTTAGATCTTGCTAGGACTGCCAACGTCGCAAGTCTCCATCGCATCACGTCAGTGGCCCACTCCAGCCATTCCCTGCACGGCGCGGCCTTTCGACCAGGTAGGCATCGATTTCTACGGCCCACTCCCGCTGAATCATCGTCGCCGTCGATCACTTAACGCGGTATGCCGAAACAGCTGCGCTACTGGCCGCCTCGGCTCGGGACGTTCCGTCTTTCCTTCTACGCCGTTTTCTTCTTCGGCACGGTCTCCTCGCGAACTACTGAGCGACAGAGGCCGCGTCTTTCTATCTGGAGTCGTGGAGGCCCTTTTAGCCGAGTGCCACGTGGTCCACCGAAAGAGCACGTCCTACCACCCCCAGACAAATGGCCTGACCAAAAGGTTTAACCGCACACTCGGCGATATGATCGCCATGTACGTCTCCTCAAACCACTCTAACTGGGACCTCGTTCTTCCTTTCGTGACTTATGCTTATAATACGGCCATGCAGGCGACCACAGGATTCTCGCCGTCTTTTTACTCTAAGGTCGCGAGCCCTCTTGCATGCTAGATACAGTACTTCCGTACCGACCTGACGCCTCCGAGTACGCACCACTGTCTGACATCGCTCGACACGCCGAGGAATGTCGCCAGCTAGCCCGACCATTTACATCTGAAGAGCAGAAACGCCGAAAGGTGCGTCACGATGACTCTATTACAGCTCCAACATTTACGAAAGAATCACTGGTCAGGCTTTCAGTACCGTGCCCGGCTCCCGGTCTTTCGTCGAAATTTTTTTCTCAATACCAAGGGCCTTACCGAGTACTGGAACAAACGTCACCAGTGAACTATGTTGTCGAACCCGTAACGTCCATAAGTCGCCAGGATGGCTCCCCTTTCCGCCGGGGGTATTGTAGTAAGCATGTTGCTCCCATGAGAACTGTGATGAGCATAAGCCACAACGGGCAAATAACCCTACGTGGACATGCTGCGCCGGATGCCGCTCGAGGACGAGGACGCGCTCGTTCACCGTCTGTCTCGCGAAAAAGCTGGTAGTTGCGGGTCACCCCGTCTGCGTCGACGCCTCGTTCGTGAATAAACGAGCCCAGCCTTCTACCGGAACACCGGCTATCTCCTTTACAATATATATATATATTTATATATAGGTATATATACAGGTGAAAAAGACACTTGGAGAACACTGAAGCAGGGTTTTATTATTCCCAAAAGTTTCTAAAGGAGAATCTTTCTTCTTCGGAGGTTACCTTAGAATAGCCATAAAAACGCTTATACACACTTTGCCTCCGAAGGTTTCCCTTTGTGCTAATCCTCGAGAATGAGAACTCTCGGGGAGAATAACAGAGCGGGAGAGTAACAATAACATCTAACTGTACTACAGATGGTGGGGAAAAGGAAGAAAAGAGGAAGGGGGAGATGAAAGTTTCAATTGGGAAGGAGGCACAGATGCGGCATTGATAGACAGAAAACAGACGCATAAAGGTCAACCAATGTGCATCTACAGAAAAAACGGCTGCTTCATCTGGGTGCGGAGAGAGAGAGAAAGAGAGATATACACACCATTTGGAGAATCGAAGCTCGAAAGCGTGTAAGAAAAGGCTCTGGATGGCAGAGAAGCATGCCAACCTCTGCCTACTGGTGATTAATAGTAAAAAAGAACGAAAAAGAAGCATTGGTAATGGCGGTTTGAAACCGTCGTAAACAGAGACGAGTACCACATGGCCCGCAGGTGGCCGAAGGGAGCTTATAGGGAAACGAAACTCTCGTGGACATCCTTGAACAAAAAAGGATCAGTGAGCCCCCAAATCGCGGAGGCTCGTACAGGTCCGTCTTAGTGAAATAGTCCAGAAAGTTGGCATAGAAACCGATGTATGCTTTGTAAGGAACCACAGGCGGAGAAGGATCTTCACACCACCGCCAGAGGGGCAGTGGCCCCGCCGACCGTCCCGCACCACCGCCCCCCACCATCCCCCTTGTCTCCCAGTTGTCAGCACAACGCGGCTCCCCTGAGTCGCGAAGGATGTGTTCCACAAACTTAAAAGAGAAAAAAAAAACTGTGGCATGATTATTCGTGTGGCCCTCCCTCAAAACATCTAAGGGTGGTTACGTCAGTTTCGGATGCAGCTCAATATCCCTGTGGTCTTATTTATTCGTTTGGCAAACGTCCGAAATTTATGCATCAAGAATGATCCGCTCTGTACCCGCTCGTATGTGGTTCGGAAGCCGGACTGAATTAAGACGGCCTGTATTTTTACAAACAACGAAAATCCTCCTCCACTTCGTCCTTGAGTACCATCACTTTGAATTTGACAATAGCCACTGCCTCCAAATTACGGCACAGCCATGGGTACCAAAATGGCACCTACATACGCCAATATCTTTATGGCATCATTAGAAACAGAGTTCATTGAAAAATGCTGTCTAAAACCTATCATTTATCAACGATTTCTTGATGACATCTGCTTCATTTGGAATAATTATGAGGCAAGCCTTAGGGACTTTTTCTCAGAAATCAACTCTTTGCATCCATCAATCAAACTGACGTATCAGATATCAACTGAAACCACAAATGTTTTGATGTCACCCTCATATTGGACCAAGGCAATGTCTCAACAACATTGTGCAGGAAGCCCACTGACCACCAACGATATATTTACTTCTAAGCAGCCATCCCCTCCATTGTAAATTAAAGTATACCCTACTCACAAGCACACCGGTACCGCGGGATATGATCTGGACGGGAGGATTTCGAAAAACACGCTTAGGAGCTAAATACCGCCTTAATGGGTCAAAAATATCAAGATGAAATTATTGAGGATGCGAACAGCCGAGAGCACAATGTACAAAGAGAAGACATTCTGACCTAAACCCCAAAAGAAACCCACCATGAAACTAACTTAGTCCTTACGTACTCGTCCAAAGCTTCCCAAGTAAACAACATCCTGAGACGACATTTTAATATCATAAGGCACAGTGAGCGCTTGCCGGGTGCTTTTTAGCTGTGCCCCGTGCTTTGTAGAGACGGGCCAGAACATTGAAGGACCTTCTAGTCAGGGGAAAAACAGAAGTACCTGAGCCAACTCTAGGCGGCCGGCCATGCGGCAAGCCGCGCTAAAATCTTTGTCCCCAAATGAAGACCACTGATGTTGCCCAGGACACAAGGTCCAACTTTAAATATGAAAACAAATACAACCTCAACTGTGACACCCCTAATGTAATCTACAAACTCCGCTGCCTTGTCTGTGAGGACGAATATATTGGCCAAAGAAAAACATCTTTCTGCAAAAGGTTTACCAATCACAAGTCACACGTGAAGGGCCTCCCCGACCTTCCGCTGTCCAGGCATCTCCGACTCCCAGGTCACTCGTATGCAAATATACAGGCCGTATTATTTCAGTCCGCCTTCCGCCCCACAAGCGAGCGGGCACAAAGGTAGTCATTCGTTACACATAAATTTCGGATGTTTGCGAAGAAATAAATGAAACCACAGGGAGTTGCTTTCAAAACTGACGTAACCACCTTGATATGTTTTGATGGAGGGCGAAACGAATAATCTTACCATAGATTTTTTTCTCTCATTTAACTTTGTAGAACACATCCTTGGCCCTCAGGGGAACCGTGTTGTGCCGGCATCTGTGAGATGAAGGAAAGAGTTGGGGGGAGAAAGGGGCGGTGCGAAACGGTCGGCATGGCAACTGCCCTCCGGCTGCAGTGAGGTGATAAATCCTTCTCCGCCTGTGCTCCTTTACAAGGCATAAATTGATTTCTATGGAAACTTTCCGGACCATTCCACTCAGACGGACCCGTACCAGCCCCCGCGCATTGGGGACTCACCGATCCTTTCTTTCAAGGCTGTCCACGAATGTTTCGTTTCCCGATAAGCTTCCTTCGGCCACCAGGAAGCAATGTGGTAGAACGGTGGTCTCACACCGCCATTGACAAATGCTTCTATTTTGTTCTTTTTTACAATCGATCCCCAGTACGCAGAGGTTGGCTTGCTTCTCTGCCATCCAGAGCACTTTCGTTCAGGCTTTCAAGCTTTTACTCTCCAAATGTTATGTATCTCTTTCTCTTTCTCTCTCTCTCTCTCTCTCTCTTCGCACCCAGCCGCAGCAGAATGTTTTTTGTGTAGTCGCACATTGGTTGACCTTTATGTGCCTCTTTTCTGTCTATCAATGCCGTAACTGTGCCTCCTTCCCATTTACAACTTTTCTCTCTCCCTTCGTCTTTTCTCCCTTTTTCCCACCTCCTGTAGTATAGTTCGGACATGTTACTGTTACCCTCCTGCTCTTTTACTCTCCCCGAGACTTCTCATTGCCGAGCGTGATGAGACAGGGAAGCCCTCGGAGGTAAAGTGTGTATAAGCGTATTTCTGTCTATCCTAACATATAACCCCCGAAGAAGACAGGTTCTCCGTTCGAAACTGTTTCGAACAATAAAACTCTTGTTCAGTGTTCTTCAAGTGTCTGCACCGAAGTTTTGACCTATTGCTACGGTAGTCCGGAACTACTCCTCACCTGCTGTATATATATATATATATATATATATATATATATATAGATGTGTGTGTGTGTGTATATATATAAATTTATATATATATATATGAGATATATAAGGTTAGTAGAAACAGAGACAAACGAGAAAGACTTAGAAAATAAAAATAGGGTTACTGACGTTTCAGGGAGAGGACTCCCTTTCTTCAGAGTACAAAATAAGTTCGTTTCAGAGCTATATATATACAGAAAATGCAGCACGCGCGAGGGAAAGGTAAGAGGAGGGAGAGTTTGTACAAATGGATCATGGTTGGTGGGTAGCAAAAGAATGAAGGGAGAGCGGGAAAATTGATTACAACAAGGATAATAAGAACACACATTCACGCGGTACGAACTTGGAAAAAAAGAGAGAAAGAAGAACCAAACACAGAGAAAAAAATATATTAAATAATAAAAAAATAAAAAATAAAAATTAACAAGGTAATTTTTCTCCCCTGTGGCAACGGGGGTGAAAGAGGGGAGCAAAACAAGATATGCCCATGCCCGTGTTTGAAATGGGCAAAAAGATTAGTCACGCGGAACGAAGACGTTCCAAAGAAGATATGCACACAAAGGGCGAACATCTGCCCATTCGCACCCGTTCTAGGAATCCAAGTAAGGTCATTGAAATCAGAGATACGTGGCTTCTGTTGGTGGGAGGCGGGGGTCACGCCCAAATGCAGTAGGACAGGCAGTTTCGACAGGAAAGAGTTTACATTGGTATACAAAGAGCGAAAAAAAAATAAATAAAAAATAACCAGGTAATTTTCCTCCCTCCTGGCAACGGGGGTGAAAGAGGTGTAAAAACAAGATATGCCCATGCCCGTGTTTGACATGGGCAAAAAGATTAGTCACGCGGAACGAAGACGTTCCAAAGAAGATATGCACACAAAGGGCGAACATCTGCCCATTCACACCCGTTCTAGGAATCCAAGTAAGGTCATTGAAATCAGAGATACGTGGCTTCTGTTGGTGGGAGGCGGGGGTCGCGCCCAAATGCTGTAGGACAGGCAGTTTCGACAGGAAAGAGTTTACATTGGTATACAAAGAGCGAAAAAAAATAAATAAAAAATAACCAGGTAATTTTCCTCCCTCCTGGCAACGGGGGTGAAAGAGGGGTAAAAACAAGATATGCCCATGCACGTGTTTGACATGGGCAAAAAGATTAGTCACGCGGAACAAGGAAACGAAGATATGCAAATGCACACAAAGGATGAACATGTGCCCATACACACCCGTTCTAAGAATCCTCGTAAGGTCATTGAAACGTGAGACACGTGGCTTCTGTTGTTGGGAGGCGGGGGTCGCGCCCAAAAGCAGGACAGGTAGTTTCGACTCGAAATGAGTGTACATTGATAGGGGAAAAAACACAAGGTCAATAAATCATAAGAAAAAAGTCATAAAATAGAATTAAAAAAAACAAAAAAAAAAGAAAACAGGCAGGTGCACGCGTACGACGCGGCAGGAAGTGGTATTCATCTGCCCGGCGCATGGTGCTAGTTAAGGGAATGCCGAGGCGGTCAGCAACGAATATTAGAAAACAACAATACAAAAAAGAAAGAGGACACGAAAACAATCACACACGCTCGCCTTCACAAATTAATTACAAGGTGAGAAAATCAAAGCTAAACATGGTACTGCAGCCTTCTCCCCAGAACAGAATGTCCAGACTTGTTCATCAAATTTGGTTCAGTGAAGCCATTGTGCTTAAAAACGTCGTGCTAGCACGAAACTATACCCAACTACGAGAGCTCGCCAACTAATGGGAGAATATTATTGAGGGAAAGAAATGAACAGGCATAACACTAGCCTGAGAAATGCAGCCGAAATTTTAATCGGAGGAAAGACAGATTAATTTCCCATAACTTTCATTTATGCCAAACGACGCTGAGTTAAACTTATAGATAAGGTAAGACTCACGAACCTCGCGATCGTGATGCGTTTTAAAACTAGATTCAAGAATTGTGGCCTTCAGTTGTTCAAAAGAATGACCAGGAGTGTTAACATGCTTTGATACAGTCAAAGAAGGGCAGGTTTTTGCATGGGAGCGGTGATTGTTAAACCTCAAACGAAAGGGTGTTTCAGTCTGGCCAATGTGTTGTTTGCAGCAGAGGGAGCATTCCAGCAGGTATACGACGTTGGCGGAATCACAGTTAAAGTTCCCTTTTACATTAACATATTAGTTTGAAGCTGTGCTGGCGGCGCGCTGTGTGGTGGTCATTTGTGGGCATACCTTACACCGTGGTTTGTTACAGGGCATGCAACCAGTAGTCTGTGGTCGGCTGATGCTGGATTTAGTGAGAACGTCGCCCACATTTTTGCTGCGTCTATAAACAACACGTGGTGGCTCGAGGAATATTCTCTTTAGGCGTTCACTGTGAGCGAGGATATTGTGATGTTTTCTTAGTATGGAAGCAACTTTCGGAGAAGAGGCCGAATGGGTCAAAACGAGGTTTGTTGTTGATTGGGTTTTGGAGCTTTTGTTCGGAGAATTTCGGTGCGGTTCAACTGGTTAGCTCGAGTAATCGCGTCATCGATCACCTGCTCTGGGTATTTTTGATTTAAGAGTGCGGTTTTAAGTTCTCTGCAGTTAGAATCGAAATCCGCCTGGCTTGTGCAGATTCGCCTAAAACGGTGAGATTGCCTGTAAGGTGTTACAGTCTTGCAGTGCCTGACATGGCTGCTGTGGAAGTGCAAATACTGGCGCGTGTTCGTAGGTTTCCTGTAGAGATTAGTCTGAAGTCTGCCCTGAGAAACTGTGACAGTAACATCCAGGAAATTTATGCTTTGCGTAGAGTAGGAATGAGAGAGGGAGATGGTAGGATGCGCAACGTTAAAAGCCTCAATAAACGCAAGAAGTTCCATTTCACCGTGCTGCCAAATCATGAATATATCATCTACGTACCTTTTGTAGTACAGTGGCTTCAAACTTTGGGTTGCGAGGAAGTTTGTCTCTAGACATCCCATAAAGATGTTCGCGTAGTTGGGCCCGATTTTGGTTCCCATTGATGTTCCGCTGACTTGCACGTAATTGACACCATCAAACTCAAAATTGTTAAGTTCAAGGATAAGGTGAAGGAAAGTTTCAAGGGTGAGAGAATCGATAGGTTTGTCACCCGCCGACCCCTCATACGCACATGATAAAGCGGTGATCCCATCGGCATGCAGAATGTCAGTGTACAGCGACACGACATCTAGGGTAACAAGTAAACAGTTGTTGGGAATTTCCATCTTCATGATATCTGAGAGAAAATCATTTGTATCCTTAATAAAGAATGGAAAACTGGGGGAATGTCGCGAATGAGAGAGTCGACATACCGCGAGAGGTTCTCGGTGACAGTACCAATGCCAGAGACAATGGGGTGACCTGGGTTGTTATTTTTATGAATCTTAGGAAGAAGGTAGAATCTACCGGCTACTGGGCTTAAGGGGTTAAGAGAACGAGCAGTTGTTTCAGTTATTTCCTGATTTTGAACAAGTTCAGTGAGTTTTTCTTTTACAATTAGCTTATAATCATTAGTGGGAACGCTAGGGAGTACTTTGTAGAACGCAGATTCTGATAGTTGTCTATGAGCCTCGTTCACATAGTCAGCTTTGTCGAGGATCACGATGGCGCCTCCTTTATCGGCCGGTTTGATTACTATTTCGGGGCAACCTGCGAGTTCCTCCAGGGCTTTCTTTTCCTTGTTGGTGATGTTACAACGGAAAGGGATTTGCTTTTGGTATGCTGCTCGTACATCGCGATGAATGGCTTTAATATACATGTCGAGGCATGTATCGCGCTGCGTGGGAGGGGTCCAGTGCTTATGGCTAGGTAATGCGGTTCGGGCTTCGTCGGTTGGAGGACGGTCATGGAAGTACTCTCTCAGTCTCATATTTCTGGCGAAGTTGTCTAAGTCCTTAAAAAGTTGAAATTCGTTGAAACCGCCAGTTGCCGGGCAAAAATTCAGACCTTTTGACAAGGCGCTCATCTGATCTGGTGACAGGGTAATACTAGAGAGGTTCATCACATTTCCGGTGAGATTTTTGTTAGTTTCAGTAGCCTGGGGAGAGGTTACAGAAGGGGAATAAAAATTTAGGTTTGCGTTGGGAGACTCGCTAGTACTGGCACTAATGAGAGCTTGTGAATGGTTAGTATCTGGCGCGTTTAAGGGGCGATTTTTATGTGCATTTCCAGATAATGGACAGCCATTAGTAATGGGGCTAACTTTATTCTTGTGGATGTTGTCATTGCTAGGGATATTATCTCAGGAAAATTTACGGACTTTTGTTTCGGATATAGCGGATGCCTTTTTGGATTCGTAGGTGCGTAGAAGGCCTGGTTCTCTTTCGTTTAGATCCTTACTAAGAATTTCCTCTTCCTGGCGGAGGGAATGGGACATAGTCTCGTAGTGATCTAGAATTATCAGCGTTAATTGCAAGGATGCGTTGTCTAGTACTTGTTGCCACTTTTTTTGTTGGAAGGGGACAGTTCGGCAGTTGCAGGTCTCAGTCTAACCCTCAAACCCATGGGAGCTACCTCGGCAGACAAATACTGTGAAAGTGTGGAAACGGGCATTTGGGAACGTTTGCGTTTTTCGGTAATCTTTCTTAATTTTAAGAACTGTTTTGATACTGCGTAGGAAGCTGCATTACCGGGTTTTTTGGAGCTTAGTCACTTTGTCGACGCAGAAGACGAATGGGCAGATGTTCGCCCTTTGTGTGCATATCTTTGGAACGTCTTCGTTCCGCGTGACTAATCTTTTTGCCCATGTCAAACACGAGCATGGGCATATCTTGTTTTGACCCCTTTTTCACCCCGTTGCCACGAGGGAGGAAAATTACCTTGTTTATTTTTATTTTTTCATTATTTATTATATTTTTTCTCTGTGTTTGGTTCTTCTCTCTCTCTTTTTTTCCAAGTTCGTACCGCGTGACTGCCCAGGCGGCACAGAAAGTGTGCCCCAAGACCGGCCCGTCTATGGCCGCTTTTTGCCATGTCCGGCCAGCATCTAGGTTCTGGCAGCCACTGATCATGCGTTGAACGGCCAACATTCGGTAACCAGCGCTTCGGTATTTTTCCGTCCGGCCGTGTCCGGACGCACAACGGCAGCTAACCGGCTGCCAGATATTCAGTTCTCTTACGGCTGCCGATGTGGAGAAAGAGAACGGCCGAAGTACGGCCTTAGGGCATCCGTTTTTTCTACGGGAAGCGGTAATCGGCCGAAGCACGGCAAGCGACCGGCCACAAAATAGGCGTATTCTTGAGGCAGTTGGGGTTCGAAAGGAGACCGGCCGGAGCGCGGCTGCCGTGCATTCGTTGTTTCAACGGTGAACCGCGCGTCCGGCGGTAGAATATTCCTTTTCTTCGGGCAACCAGTGTTATGAAGGATACCGGCCGACGTACGGCCCCAGAATATACGTTTTTCATTCGGTTAGCTGTCCTCGGCCGAATTACGGCAAGCGAATGGCCACAGAATATTTGGCAACCGGTGTACAAGAGGAGACCGGCCTACGTAAGGTATCTGGTTATACGTCATTTTTTCGGCAAACGGCACACAGCCGAACAACGGTACGCTCCTGGGCGCCGAGCATTCATGCAGAGACGTGTTTGGAAGGCGACCGACGGGTTTTTTCCTGGGGGGAGAAAAAGCCGTTAGGGAGCCGAACGACGGGGACGCGTTTTCCATCCGCTCCGTGTTTCTACGTTTTAAATGAACGAACATCGTTTGTCAAACAGTAATGAGTGTTCTCGGTGAACGGGCAAGGTGCAAGGACTCACTGGAAATTAGCAGGGAACCTTTTAGGCCATCGGAATGTCATTTATTGCCATATGAAGACTGTGCCAACCCGACGGGTGAGCTAAGCCTCGCCAGTCATCGCCGCTACCACGCCTCTGAAGCCGGCTTCGTCGGCGCATCAGCTCGAGGCTAATCGCCCCCTCAAAAAATGGAGACCATTGGAGACATCGAACCGGCAGAGATGTCCGATCCGAGATGAAGATGGTTCACCAAAATAACTGGGCTTCAAGGGCGTCGAGCAAGCGGCCACCACGCAGGAGCTAAATTGCCACCATGTCAAGGACTCCCCACCAAAGAAAGGCAAGTGCGGGCAAAAGCGCAAGTTATTCTGTTTACGATTAAACTGCAACAAACAATGTTGCACTATGTTGTTGGTGATAAACGTAGAAGAGACTCGCTCGTGCATTGGTAGGATCAACTTCATGCCCTGCACTATGTTACTTCATGGGATTTTACGACTGCCTATTTAGAAAAAGAATTATTTTAAATTTGCGATAACAACAGAGCCTTGTCACTGACGAAGCCTAGCTGTTAATTTAGTTCCGATGTTGGAAGGTGAGCTTAGCTATTCTTGGGATATGACTCATTTGGTTAAACACAATCGCCACCATCCTAGCAAACACGGATTTTGTCAGGATTTCCTTGCTCAACGCAGATTGTTGAGTTCACGCACGATTTGGCTATTGCAATAGATAAGCTTAAAGTGGTTGACTGTATATTCTTGGACTGCAAAAAAGCAAATGATGGTGTTCCATATCACCTTCTGCGTAGTACATTTCATCCTATGAACTGAATGAATCAGTTTTTGCATTGTTATCACTATTGGCCCTATAGCTTTGTTCAAAATTACTGTTCAGTTTACCGGACTATAGCGAATAAACGTGATTCCGTATACCTGCAGCTTTATTCCAATATACTAACATCCTGGTGTGCTGATTCAGAAAAGTTTTTGGATGTTAAACAGTGTGTTAACGGCACCTTTACAAGAAAACCTTATTCCAATTGAATACGTATACCGTAAATTATGCTGCTTTGACAACGGCCGAGGAATATAAATACCTAGGAGTTTATTTAAGGAGTGGTTAGAGGTTAAATAGGCAGGTTCACACCATCAAAGTTGCGGCTGCATATGTTTTTGGCTTTCTGAGAATAAATTTCAGTGAACCTCCATCTAACTGAAAAAAACAACCGTATTTCACTCATGTGCGCTCAATCTTGGAGTACGGATGTGTTTTCGTGGATCCCTACACCAAAGAGCTGGTTGATACGCTCGAAAACATACCGAATATGTCAGTGTATTTTCGTATTAGGTAATTTGCACGCTCAACTTAGCATGAGAGAAAGTAAAAGTAAACTGAAATGGCAGGACGTGAAAGATCACAGACGAAACGACAGGTTGAATTTTTTTCGTAATATCTATCATTCGAAAACTGGGGTAGAAGGGGGGAAGTATGACCAAGCGCCATTCTACATATCGCAAAGTGGGACCGCTAGCTTATAGAAAGTGATTAACTTTCCT
Organism: Haemaphysalis longicornis; assembly: GCF_048455015.1. Classification (NCBI taxonomy): domain Eukaryota; kingdom Metazoa; phylum Arthropoda; class Arachnida; order Ixodida; family Ixodidae; genus Haemaphysalis; species Haemaphysalis longicornis. The sequence goes on along the minus strand of NW_027526233.1, from coordinate 67,788,668 downwards.
TTAAAGGTGATGCCTTGGGTGATTCATTTATTTTACATCAATACTGCAGTATAATTATCTTCCACGTATGACTGAATTAACTGTTTATATTGACGATTTTCAGCGCGCTTTGTAGAATTATTTTGTTATTTTGTCTCATATTTAATGCTTAGTGTTATGTATCTCGCTTCTGTAATGCATGCATAGGCAAGCAAGCATCAAATAAATAAATAAATAAATAAAACAATGAATGAATAAATGAATAAAAATAAATAAATAAATAAATAAACAAACTTCCAGAGGCGCAAGTTTTCCTCCGACGGGTTGAGAACCCTATTGCAGTATGCAGTATGCAAGGTTTCCTGTATGCATGCTACCATTGCTATGTTATTGGTTTGAAACAAATTATGTAACTCTAATTTTACGCATTTCCTTGCGTGAAACACAGAGGGATACAACTGCAGCCACCTTTAGCAGGGCGTCATTCGCAACGCGTCTACACTTTTTTGAACGTATTATGACATTAGAAGAAAATTAAGTTATTTTGGACTATTAAGTCGTGTGGACGTATACTCATGAAAACAACATTAACATAGATTGAAAACGAAAGTACCTGCTCGCTCCTTCTTAGGATCAGCTCTGCGCAAGATCATCAGAAAAGTTGATCGAGTAGAAAAGGTCTTTGCAAGAGAAATGGGCAAAGACTGGACATACGTTTTTGTGAAGGAGTTCTATTAAATGCTTCTGAATGTTTTGTTGAGAACCAAACCGCTTCGTAAAGGCATTCACGCCAGTTTTATATACGTCAAAATTGGTCAAGCAACTGTTATACAAATAGTTTATGTAGTCATAGCATGAAAGTGTTCCGGAATATTGCTCTAAAAGACATTGGCTAAAAGCGGCGCAATATTTCTGTCTGAAATTCAACACACTAAAGTATGCGCCCTCCGCCGCCCCCCCTCCCCTTTCCCCGTTTATTACAGGTAAGCCACCCCACAGAGGATACCAGGACCTGGACAATACATCTATTCAAGCTCTACAAAGAACTGAATATTTTCTGTGTTCGGCAGTAAAAGACACACAGCAATTAAAGGAACGACCATTTGTGAGCACTGTTTAATAAATGAATTTTGCTGTCAACTGAGGCTGGTAATTAAGCAAGGCTGCGCTGAACACTTGACGGCTGGTGGTTGCGCACGAGCTCACTTTGATGTGGCTGCATTGGACCCAAAATGCTGGGTTTGTGCTGCTTCTGCACTGCGCGAATGAGTCATCTGCTTGCGCGACATTCAGTGACCAGCCTCAGTACAGTTAACGTACTACGGCTGAACTCCAATGCCCGTAGCATGGCCGTATTTACAGTAGCTTTAGTCCGGCTGAAGTCCGACGACCGCATCTCAGCTGTCCTCCGGCGACCGTACTTCGGACGTACACGGGTTGCTTTGGAATGGCCGGAGCCCTACGGCTGGAATCAGGCCATATGACCGTAAGCCGGTCGACTGGGCGACGGACACTGGCCGTTGGACAGCCATGGGAGTACGGCCGTATACGGCCAAAAGGCCCACATTTGGACATGGGCCGAACATGGCTGCCGGAAAACGGCCGGACAGGAAATCGCCGGCCAAAGTACACCGGCCTGTTTTAGGATGAACAGTCCTGTGCTGCCTGGGTGTGTGTTCTTATTATCCTTGTTGTAATTATTTTCCCGCTCTCCCTTCATTCTTTTGCTACCCACCAACCATGATCCATTTGTACAAATTCTCCCTCTTACCTTGCCCTCGCGCTTGCTACATTTTCTGTATATATATAGCTCTGAAACGAACTTATTTTGTACTCTGAAGAAAGGGAGTCCTCTCCCTGAAACGTCAGTAAACTTATTTTTATTTTCTAAGTCTTTCTCGTTTGTCTGTCTCTACTAACCTTATTTTTTCGCGCTCTGTGTGAGTTTTTATCTTTTCAGTATATATATATATATATATATATATATATATATATATATATATATATATATATATATATATATATATATATACAAAGTAGAACTACGCTCTTCGGCGACTTTATTTCCAACGTTTCGACCTGAGACAGGTCTTCCTCAGGAAGACCTTCCTGAGGAAGACCTGTCTCACGTCAAAACATTGGAAATAAAGTTTCCGAAGAGCATACTTCTACTTTGTGCGTATTCCTGCAGCAAGTAAGAACCCCACTTCACAACTATATATATATATATATATATATATATATATATATAAATATATATATATATATATATAATATTGACAAAATGATTTACTCACTTGAAAATCAAAATCAGTGGTGTACTTATGTTCCAACTGCAGGACCAGTATTCATCTGAGTTACTCAGATAAAACCTGGTCCTCCAGTTGAAAGGTGAGTAAACCACTTTTTTTATTACTCAGATGAACACTGGTGCTACAGTAGAAATGTCAGAATTCGACGGTTTTTGTTTTGCATCTTGAGTCAATCATTTTTTCAAATATTCTGGCTCCTTGAGAAGGTTCTTGTACTGCTTATAAATATTCTAAGAGATATAGTTGACCCTCCGGTAGTAGACCAAACGTCGTTCATTTGCAGGAGCAGAGCGGGAGAGTAACAATAACATCTAACTGTACTACAGAAGGTGGGGAAAAGGAAGAAAAGAGGAAGGGGGAGATGAAAGTTTCAATTGGGAAGGAGGCACAGATGCGGCATTGATGGACAGAAAACAGACGCATAAAGGTCAACCAATGTGCATCTACAGAAAAAACGGCGTGCTTCGTCTGGGTGCGGAGAGAGGGAGAAAGAGAGATATACACACCATTTGGATAGTCGAGGCTCGAACGCGTTAACGAAAAGGCTCTGGATGGCAGAGTAGCATGCCAACCTCTGCTTACTGGTGATTAATAGTAAAAAAGAACGAAAAAGAAGCATTGGTAATGGCGGTTTGAAACCGTCGTAAACAGAGACGAGTACCACATGGCACGCAGGTGGCCGAAGGGAGCTTATAGGGAAACGAAACTCTCGTGGACATCCTTGAACAAAAAAGGATCAGTGAGCCCCCAAATCGCGGAGGCTCGTACAGGTCTGTCTTAGTGAAATGGTCCAGAAAGTTGGCATAGAAACCGATTTATGCTTTGTAAGGAACCACAGGCGGAGAAGGATTTTTCACACCACCCAAAGAGGGACAGTGGCCACGCCGACCGTCCCGCACCACCGCCCCCCCACCACCCCCCTCGTCTCCCAGTTGTCAGCACAACGTGGCTTCCCTGAGTCGCGAAGGATGTGTTCTACAAACTTAAAAGAGAAAAAAAACTGTGGCATGATTATTCGTGTGGCCCTCCCTCAAAACATCTAAGGGTGGTTACGTAAGTTTCGGATGCAGCTCAATATCCCTGTGGTCTTATTTATTCGTTTGGCAAACGTCCGAAATTTATGTATCAAGAATGATCCGCTTTGTTCCCGCTCGTATGTGGTTCGGAAGCCGGACTGAATTAAGACGGCCTGTATTTTTGCAAACAATGAAAATCCTCCTCCACTTCGTCCTTGAGTACCATCACTTTGGATTTGACAATAGCCACTGCCTCCAAATTATGGCACAGCCATGGGTACCAAAATGGCACCTACATACTCCAATATCTTTATGGCATCATTAGAAACAGAGTTCATTGAAAAATGCTGTCTAAAAACTATCATTTATAAACGATTTTTTGATGACATCTGCTTCATTTGGAATAATTATGAGGCAAGCCTTAGGGACTTTTTCTCAGAAATCAACTCTCTGCATCCATCAATCAAACTGACGTATCAGATATGAACTGAAACCACAAATGTTTTGATGTCACCCTCAAATTGGACCAAGGGAGTGTCTCAACAACATTGTGCAGGAAGCCCACTGACCACCAACGATATATTTACTTCTAAGCAGCCATCCCCGCACTTGTAAAACAAGTATACCCTACTCACAAGCACACCGGTACCGCGGGATATGATCTGGACGGGAGGATTTCGAAAAACACGCTTAGGAGCTAAATACCGCCTTAATGGGTCAAAAATATCAAGATGAAATTATTGAGGATGCGAACAGCCGAGAGCACAATGTACAAAGAGAAGACATTCTGACCTAAACCCCAAAAGAAACCCACCATGAAACTAACTTAGTCCTTACGCACTCGTCCAAAACTTCCCAAGTAAACAACATCCTGAGACGACATTTTAATATCATAAGGCAGAGTGAGCGCTTGCCGGGTGCTTTTTAGCTGTGCCCCGTGCTGTGTAGAGACGGGCCAGAACATTGAAGGACCTTTTAGTCAGGGGAAAAACGGAAGTACCTGAGCCAACTCTAGGCGGCCGGCTATGCGGCAAGCCGCGCTAAAATCTTTGTCCCCATATGAAGACCACTGATGTTGCCCAGGCCACCAGGTCCAACGTTAAATATGAAAACAAAGACAACCTCAACTGTGACACCCCTAATGTAATCTACAAACTCCGCTGCCTTCTCTGTGAGCAGGAATATATTGGCTAAAAAAAACATCTTTCTGCAAAAGGTTTAACAATCACAAGTCACACGTGTAGGGCCTCTCCGCACTTCCGCTGTCCAGGCATCTCCGACTCCCGGGTCACTCGTATGCAAATACACAGGCCGTATTATTTCAGTCCTCCATCCACACCACATGCGAGCGGGCACAAAGCGAGTCATTCGTTACTCTAAATTTCAGATGTTTGCGAAATGAAACCACAGGGAGTTGCTTTGAAAACTGACGCAACCACCCTGAGATGTTTTGATGGAGGGCGAAACGAATAATCTTACCATAGATTTTTTTCTCACATTTAACTTTGTAGAACACATCCTTGGCCCTCAGGGGAACCGTGTTGTGCCGGCATCTGTGAGATGAAGGAAAGAGTTGGGGGGAGAAAGGGGCGGTGCGAAACGGTCGGCATGGCAACTGCCCTCCGGCTGCAGTGAGGTGATAAATCCTTCTCCGCCTGTGCTCCTTTACAAGGCATAAATCGGTTTCTACGGAAACTTTCCGGACCATTCCACTCAGACGGACCCGTACCAGCCCCCGCGCATTGGGGACTCACTGATCCTTTTTTTAAAGGCTGTCCACGAATGTTTCGTTTCCCGATAAGCTTCCTTCGGCCACCAGGAAGCAATGTGGCAGAACGGTGGTCTCACACTGCCATTGACAAATGCTTCTATTTTGTTCTTTTTTACAATCGATCCCCAGTACGCAGAGGTTGGCTTGCTTCTCTGCCATCCAGAGCACTTTCGTTCAGGCTTTCAAGCTTTTACTCTCCAAATGTTATGTATCTCTTTCTCTTTCTCTCTCTCTCTCTCTCTCCGCACCCAGCCGCAGCAGAATGTTTTTTGTGTAGTCGCACATTGGTTGAACTTTATGTGCCTCTTTTCTGTCTATCAATGCCGTAACTGTGCCTCCTTCCCATTTACAACTTTTCTCTCTCCCTTCGTCTTTTCTCCCTTTTTCCCACCTCCGGTAGTATAGTTCGGACATGTTACTGTTACCCTCCTGCTCTTTTACTCTCCCCGAGACTTCTCATTGGCGAGCGTGATGAGACAGGGAAGCCCTCGGAGGTAAAGAGTGTATAAGCGTATTTCTGTCTATCCTAACATATAACCCCCGAAGAAGACAGGTTCTGCGTTCGAAACTGTTTCGAACAATAAAACTCTTGTTCAGTGTTCTTCAAGTGTCTGCACCGAATTTTTAACCTATTGCTACGGTAGTCCGGAACTCCTCCTCACCTGCTGTATATATATATATAAATATATATATATATATATATATATATATATATATATATATATATATATATATATATATATATACAGCAGGTGAGGGGTCTTCTGATATGGGATGCATGGGATGCAACAACGACGGCACCCGGGTGGTCATCAAAAGCGGCCACTGCCAGCAGTCCCTCGCATTACCAACCGGCAACCCAGACCAACAGAGTTCCGGTTCGCGACGCCGCGTCAAGTGAGCCACGCATCACCGATCATCATGCCAACCAGGAGAACATCAATGCAGCAAGCCCTGCCCTCACAGCGGAGAACCCCGAAGACCGCCACTACACCCCCATTGTGAACACGGTTCAAGTGCCATTTCCCGGAGGTTTGGCTGAAAACATTGACGTGGAGTTTCCGACAATCGCCCAGAGCATGACGCCCGGAACACCTGTGCAACAACGCCGCTCCATATTGACGACCGATAACCTACGCCAGCCGCCCACACCTGCTCCCCGCATTAGGACCGACTGTTGTGTAAATGGTGAGTACGGTTCTGTGCCTACATTGCACAGCGCCACATTCTTAAAAACAAGGAACCTTTCTGACAAACGAATTAGACATGATCTTTATAAATCAACGCTTCAAGTGTACCTAAAAGCTGGAGTAACCCCTAAAGGTATCACGCTCTCTCACGCGCCTTCCATAACGAACCTTGATCATCACGACCGACTAGCATGGCAGAACGTTCTCTCAAGTGCTTCTCTCGAACTTGTAAAAATCGCCATCAATCATAGCGAAAAATAGGTGAAACAGCTAACTGCCCAAACCATAGCTCTTATCCGCTCCAACGGGCCCCTGTCACCTGACGAAATATACTCCTTAGCGGAGTTCGAAAAAGCGTGACCTCGAAAAAAACACCGTGACCTCATAGACACAAAAATTCGCAAACTAAGACGAGATAGAGTTCCCAACCTTACTTTGCCTGAAATTTCGCCTTTCAACTATAGCCCCGACCCTCAACCACTTTCTTGCATAGTGAATAACCAACCTACTTCAGAACCACGTGGCACCGCTATCGTAAACTTATCTAGTACTGCCCTGTCACCTGATTAAACAAAACTACTCTCGAAGGGGCTGAACTTCTGCCCCTCAACCGGCTGCTTTAATGAATTCCAGTACTTCAAGACCTAGGTAACTTTGCAACAAATTTAAGACCAAGAGAATACTTTTTAGATAAGCCTCCTAACGTTCAAGATGCGCAGACACGCCCAAACAGGGATTGGACGCCAAGCACTCAACGTGACGATTGCCTGAATCTGTACATCGCCGTTGTGCAAAAAGATGTCATGCGGGAATATGAAATTCACAAAGGTAAACGTCAAAATGTAACAAAATCTGAAAAAGCGTGCTTGAAGGGTTTGGAAAATAGAACTGACATAACAATTAGTCTGCCGAAAAAGGAGGAGCGATTGTAATCATGAATACTGTGGATTACATTCGAGAAGGGCACCGGCAACTTGATGATTCAAACTTTTATGAGCACCTTGCGGAGGATTGAGCACACCAAAATCGTAACTTCAGTATTAAAAGATCTCTTGGATGGGGGAAAAATAACCTCCAGTGAGCACAGTTTAATGCGACCAGTGCAACCCCGTCCGGGCCGATTTTACATGCTTCCTAAGATCCATAAAACTGGCAACCTAGGGCGCCCAATCATATCCGGCATTGGCACAATCACCGAACCCATATCGGTGCTTGTGGACAAACTAATAAGGCACATTCCCAGCGTCCTGGACACGTACATAAAGGACACCACGGATTTCCTAAAAGTTATTTCGGATCTTCATGTACCAAAGGACTCGTACCTAGTAACCTTTGACGTATCTTCCCTTTATACTAACATCCCCCATGACGAAGGAATACCCGCACTCGCCAGCATGTATGCGCTCCATAAACAGCCAGATACCCCAGACTGCCATGTAGTTGCGAGGTTAGCGGCCCTCGTCTTAGAACTAAATTCATTTGAATTGAACAATGAGTACTTTCGGCAAGTTAGTGGAACCGCCATGGGAACCAAGATGGCACCAAGCTACGCCAATCTGTTTATGGGGAAGTTAGAGGCCACATTCCTGTCTGAATCCCACCTAAAACCCCTCCTGTACAAAAGGTACATTGACGATATCTTTTTTATTTGGACCTACAACGAGGATGAGCTCCTCCACTTCATCGACTGTTACAATTCTGCACACCCGAACATAAATTGTACTCACACCTACTCTCAGGAGAGCATAAACTTCCTGGATGTGACCGTGACAATTGAAGACGTTGAACTCACGACAAAGCTGTATCGGAAGCCAACAGATCACCAGCAATATCTACATTACCAAAGCGATCACCCACGTCACTGTAAGAATAGCATTCCTAATAGCCAGGCCCACCGTTTCAAACGAATCTGCTCAAAATCGAAAGATTTCACTACCAACGCCAAAAAATTAAAAACCAAGCTGGAGGGGCAGGGGTTCCCAGCGCGTGTAACTGATGACGCCATAAAAAAGGCCGAAGCACTCAACCGCGTGGACCTAATTGCGAACCGTCCCCCACAACGCGACTTACAACGAACAGACCTATGCTTAACGTACAGCACCAACTTTCCTAACGTAAAAAACATCTTGAAGCGGCACTACGACATTCTCAAAGTGAACGCCTCAAACGGGCGTTTCCGTCCGTTCCAGGCGTCGTCTACCGACGATCCCGGAGCCTCAAAGCCACACTCGTGAACGCAAGGACAAATTCATTGTCCGCGCATAATGAATGCCGGCCATGCCTGAAACCGCGGTGCCTTGTCTGCAAGGCAATGCAACAGACAAGCACTGCTCAAAGCTACAACTCAGAGTACTCTTTCAAAATTCGCGGGAACATGACGTGCGACACTTCCAGTGTGATTTATTTGATTGAATGCAATGTGTGTCGAATGCAATATATAGGGCAAACCGGGACCTCTTTCGGGCTCCGGTTCAATAATCACAAAGCGCACGCCAAAATTCGCCCGACCCTGCCCCTCTCCAGACACCTCAGCCTTCCAGATCATTCTTTCGATAAACTAAGCGTCACGCTCTTAGAGACGGGGTTCAGGTCAAACCGGGAACGAGAACAACGTGAATCATACCTCATATAAAGATTCAATACAAAAAAAAAGGTATAAATGAGGACCCAGGCACACTTGTAGCGATTAAAACATTGTCATCTACCTAACCGTATCAGTGGCGCTGTGGGTGTAGCCGGAGCCGGACATTCGAAATCACATGCACGTGAGCGTTTGTTCAGTGGATTTTTCCCACATTGCTGATGACTTTCCGTTTCTGTTTTCATTTTTATTCCTTCTCTCCTTTTCTGCTCTTCGTGTTCACTACTATCCTTTTTTTTCTTTTTTTCTTAATTCTCTCTTTTATATCATTGTGTTATAACTTTGGAAACCTTTTCTAAATCTCCGTCACAATCTTACAATTAGGTAATGTTGCTTAGTGTCGGTGCTGTTTCAGCAATAACTTCTGTTTACCTTTTCTCCAAAACACGTGTTTGAAAATTGGTTGGGGGATTTACACGTTTGGATATGGGGCATAACCCGGAAGATAAGCAATACAATTCTGGGGTCTGCGTTATTACTCGAGCGCACATATCTTTGCCGCTGTTATCACTTTTCGCCCCCGCGGACTGGTTACTTTTTTGACTGCTTGCAAATCTATTTTTCCCTCCCTTGCACCTGAAGTCGTCTTCTAAGCCCGGCTACCGAACCATCATTGTTTATTTTCTCCCTTTCCCCCCCCATCCCCCACTCAGCGGAGGGGAGACACCGACGACGCACGGGTTGTCGCTGAACTGCAAAGTGGCAGCTCTTAACAAGGACCTGAAAACTCGTCCTAGCGCCCCGTTCACGGAAGGCGTCCGTCCGGCGAGGGAACGGTGGAATGGTGGCGGACCGTTTCCTTCTGCACGACCACTAAACGTAATTTAATTGTCTCAGCTCCGGGAACGGGCCCATGAACGGGCTGTAAAATGCCTTGTTCGCACTTTCCGAACATATGGCGGGACACTCACTTTCAATCAACGGAAACGCGATCCCTCGTAGCGTCTGGGCTTTAGCATGGTGACGGCTAGCGGTGGAAGATATATTGCCTTCTCTCCTTTGTTCTACAACAGCACTTTCGGACGCTGTTGAGCTTTTCGCGGTTCCGCCACCACTCGAATTCCTGTTCAGTGCTCTTTCATCTCCCTTCATGCCTTTTTTTTCTCCAACTATCTTGGCGTCTCTCTCTTCGTTGATCCTTTTTTGTTCATTCTTCCAATAAGGAAGATTCCCGCTTCGTGTTTGTGTTGTTCACGTATGTTTGTGTGTGGTATCGTTGGCCATTCGTAAACCCGCTGTCCACTTTCGACATATATGCTCTCTTCCGAAACGACCGAAGCCATCATTCCTGTAGAAGACTTGTCTCGAAGTCGAAACGTCGAAATAAACCCCCCGCTGTTGCTGTTCCCGAGGTTTCTAACTTGATATATACATATATATATATATATATATATATATATATATATATAGTATAAGTAAAGAGTCGGATACACAGCAAGAACAATAACATACAATGTTTACTTACGTAGCGGCAACGGGACTTGCCTTCATCAGAGTAAAGTTACATGATTTTACTGTCGCAAACATTTTGAACACATTTCTTATATAGGTGAGCATAAAACTGTGAGAAAGAGCGGAAAATGTTTCGGAAATGGGGAGTGTGCATACAGTCAGGCTACGCCTATGTTACAACATCAACAAACAAAAAAGAAAAAAAAAAGGGGGGGGGGGAGCGAGAGAGAGAAAAAGGGGTCGTATTAAGAATGCAGCGTTCAAGGTTGCACCATGACGGGTCAACGTATGCCGCGCGGGCTGCAAGTTCAGACAATGGGGGAAACTGGACAACCGCGGTTTGAAAAGAAAGGGAAGAGTATACATTTCCGAAACATTTTCCGCTCTTTCTCACAGTTTTATGCAAACCTATATAAGAAATGTGTTCAAAATGTTTGCGACAGTAAAATCATGTAACTTTACTCTGATGAAGGCAAGTCCCGTTGCCGCTACGTAAGTAAACATTGTTTGTTATTGTTCTTGCTGTGTATCCGACTCTTTACTTATACTATTTCTGCGCGCTTTGTGAGTTTATCTTTCTCTAGATTTATATATATATATATATATATATACAAAGTAGAACTACGCTCTTCGGCGACTTTATTTCCAACGTTTCGACGTAAGACAGGTCTTCCTCATGAAGGCCTTCCTCAGGAAGACCTGTCTCAGGTCGAAACGTTGGAAATAAAGTTTCCGAAGAGCATACTTCTACTTTGTGTGTATTCCTGCGGCAAGTAAGGACTCCACTTCACAACTATAGATATATCTATATCTATATATATATATACAAAGTAAGAAACCTCGGTAACAGCAACAGCGGAGGGTTTATTTCGACGTTTCGACTTCGAGACAAGTCTTCTACAGGAATGATGGCTTCGGTCGTTTCGGAAGAGAGCATATATGTCGAAAGTGGAAAGCGGGTTTACGAATGGCCAACGATACCTCACACAAACATACGTGAACAACACAAACACGAAGCGGGAATCTTCCTTATTGGAAGAATGAACAAAAAATGAACAACGAAGAGAGAGACGCCAAGATAGTTGGAGAGAGAAAAAAAAGAAAAAAAGGAAGAAAGGAAGATGAAAGAGCACTGAACAGGAATTCGAGTGGTGGCGGAAACGCGAAAAGCTTTGCCGCTGTTATCACTATTCGCCCCCGCGGACTGGTTACATTTTTGACTGCTTGCAAATCTATTTTTCCCTCCCTTGCACCTACAGTCGTCTTCTAAGCCCGGCTACCGAACCTTTGGGGTTTATTTTCTCCGTTCCCCCCACCCCCATCCCGTTGAGCAGCTTGCGTTCTAGTTTGGCTGTTTTCCCCCCCATCCCCCACTCAGCGGAGGGGAGACACCGACGACGCCCTGGTTGTCGCTGAACTGCAAAGTGGCAGCTCTTAACAAAGACCTGAAAACTCGGCCTAGCGCCCCGTTCTCGGAAGGCGTCCGTCCGGCGAGGGAACGGTGGAATGGTGGCGGACCGTTTCCTTCTGCACGAACACAAAACGTCCTTTAATTGTCTCAGCTCCGGGAACGGGCCCATGAACGGGCTGTAAAATGCCTTGTTTGCACTTTCTGAACATATGGCGGGACACTCGCTTTCAATCAACGGAAACGCGATCCCTCGGAGCGTCTGGGCGTTAGCATAGTGACGGCTAGCGGCGGAAGATATATTGCCTTCTCTCCTTTGTTCTACAACCCCACTTTCGGACGCTGTTGAGCTTTTCGCGTTTCCGCCACCACTCGAATTCCTGTTCAGTGCTCTTTCATCTCCCTTTCTTCCTTTTTTTCTTTTTTTTTCTCTCTCCAACTATCTTGGCGTCTCTCTCTTCGTTGTTCATTTTTTGTTCATTCTTCCAATAAGGAAGATTCCCGCTTCGTGTTTGTGTTGTTCACGTATGTTTGTGTGTGGTATCGTTGGCCATTCGTAAACCCGCTTTCCACTTTCGACATATATGCTCTCTTCCGAAACGACCGAAGCCATCATTCCTGTAGAAGACTTGTCTCGAAGTCGAAACGTCGAAATAAACCCTCCGCTGGTGCTGTTACCGAGGTTTCTTACTTTGTGTTCACCACGCCTTCGGCCCCATCGCCAGCATGCTATATATATATATATATATATTTATATATATATATATATATATATAATATAAGTAAATAGTCGGATACACAGCAAGAATAAATAACAAACAATGTTTACTTACGTAGCGGCAACGGGACTTGCCTTCATCAGAGTAAAGTTACATGATTTTGCTGTCGCAAACATTTTGAACACATTTCTTATATAGGTTTGCATAAAACTGAGAAAGAGCGGAAAATGTTTCGGAAATGGGGAGAGTGCATACAGTCAGGCTACGCCTATGTTACAACATCAACAAACAAACAAGAAAAATAAAAAATGGGGGGGGGAGCGAGAGAGAGAGAAAAAGGGGTGGTGTTAACAATCAGCGTTCAAGGTTGCACCATGACAGGTCAACGTATGCCGCGCGGGCTGCAAGTTCAGACAATGGGGGAAACTGGACAACCGCGGTTTGAAAAGAAAGGGAAGAGTATACAGTGAGGTATTCAGTGACTGCTGAGACTTGTTCGGGGGGAAGCGAAGATGGGTGTGCCCCCCGCGGGTCAAGAGAATAGATAGGGGGCACAAAAGAGCATTTCACAGAAGCTAGCAATTGAACAGGAAATTGGTAGGGTCACAAAAGGTTAAACATGAATAGATAACAAAGAGTTAAACATTCTTAAGTGATGGTGGGAACGAGGCCTCCTTCCCCAGGACAAATGGCATTGTTGAGCCGCATTAGGCTAATAAAGCTGCTGTATTAGGATAGTTTCTGCGAATTCAGATGGCAAACTCGAGGGTAGGAATAATGAACTTAGTTATAAAAATTATGAAGCCGCTAATTTTAATCGAGGGATAAGCACGTTAGTTTTCCGTAACTTTCGTTAATTCCAAGCGTGGCTGACCCAAACTTATAAATGAGATAAGATTCCTGAACCTCGCGGTCATGGTGCGTTTTGAAGGCGGATTCTAAAATCGTTGCTTTAAGATGTTCAAATGCATGCCCGGGACTGTTCACATGTCTTGACAGGGGCAAATAAGGGCAGCTTTTTACATGAAAGCGGTGAATATTGAACCGTATTCGGAAGGGCGTTTCAGTTTGGCCGATATATTGTTGCCTACAAACAGTGCACTCTAGAAGATATACGACATTAGTGGAGTCACAGTTAAAGTTACCTTTTATATTTACGTAGTAGTCTGAAGCCGTGCTGGTGGCGCGCTGTGTAGTGGTCATGTGTGGGCACACTTTACATCGGGGTTTATTGCAGGGCATGCAGCGAGTAGTTGACGGTCGGTTGATACGAGAGTTAGTAAGAAAGTCACCTAAATTCTTATTACGCCGGTAGACAACGCGTGGTGGTTCGGGGAATATGCTTTTTAAGCGGTCACTTTGCATTAGGATATTGTAATGTTTTTTGAGCACGGTTGACACTCTTGGAGCAGAGGATGAGTGGGTTAAAACTAAGTTAGTTTGCGGGTTCCCGTTGGGGGCTTTTTTCTTACAGATTTCGTTACGGTCTAATTGGTTGGCTGGCACAATAGCGTCCTCGATAACTTTTTCCGGGTATTTTTTATTCAGGAGGGCGGTCTTGAGTTCTCGACAGTTTGAGTCAAAGTCGGCTTGGTTTGAGCAAATTTTACTAAATCGGTGGGCTTGGCTGTAAGGTATTGCTGTCTTGCAGTGTCTGACATGGCTGCTTCGGAAGTGCAAATACTGCCGCGTGTCTGTCGGTTTTCTATACAGTTTAGTTTGAAGCCGACCTTGGAAGGTAGTAACGGTGACGTCCAGAAAGTTTACACTGTGTTCCGAATAGGAATGAGCAAGGGAAATACTAGGATGGGTTAGGTTAAATGCCTCAATGAAGGTGAGGAGCTCCGCCTCACCGTGTTGCCAGATCATGAATATGTCATCAATATACCTTTTATAGTACATTGGCTTTAAATTTTGGGTGTCAAGAAAGTTTGATTCGAGGTGAGCAATAAAGATATTAGCGTAGTTAGGTCCGGTTCGAGCTCCCATTGACGTTCCGCTGACTTCCACGTAATGAACCACCGCCGAACTCAAAATTGTTAATTTCAAGAATAAGCCTAAGAAATGTTTGGAGAGCAGAAGAATCGATAGGTTTGTCGCACGATGACTGCTCATACGCAAGGGATACAGTGGCGATGCCATCTTCATGGGAGATGTTAGTATAGAGTTACGCAACATCAAGGGTCACTAGAAGGCAGTTATCAGGAATTTCAATTTTTAAGATGTCTGAGAGAAAGTCATTGGTATCCTTAATGAAGGAGGGAAAGCTGGGCGGAATGTCCCAAATGAGATTATCCACAAAGCGCGAGAGGATTTCGGTAACAGTGCCAATGCCAGAGTCAATGGGGCGCCCTCGGTTGTTCACCTTGTGAATCTTTGGGAGAAGATAGAATTTACCGGCTACTGGGCTTAAGGGGATCAGGGAACGAGCCGTGGTTTCATTCATTGTTTTATTTTTAACAAGCTCAGCAAATTTATCTTTGACAATTTGCTTGAGTGGGATCATTGGGTAGTGCTTTATAGGACGTCGATACTGATAGTTGCTTATTGGCCTCGTTAACATAGTCGGTTTTGTCAAGGATTACGATTGCGCCTCCCTTGTTGGCAGGTTTAATAATTATGTCGGGAGAGCTTGCGAGTTCCTCTAGGGCTTTCTTTTCGTTGGTAGGGCTTTCTTGACCCGCGGGGGGCACACCCATCTTCGCTTCCCCCCGAACCAGTCTCAGCAGTCACTGAATACCTCAGTGTATACTCTTCCCTTTCTTTTCAATCCGCGGTTGTCCAGTTTCCCCCATTGTCTGAACTTGCAGCCCGCGCGGCATACGTTGACCCGTCATGGTGCAACCTTGAACGCTGCATTGTTAACACGACCCCTTTTTCTCTCTCTAGCTCCCCCCCCCCTTTTATTTTTCTTGTTTTTTTGCTGATGTAACAAAGGCGTAGCCTGACTGTATGCACACTCCCCATTTCCGAAATATTTTCCCCTCTTTCTCGCAGTTTTATGCAAACCTATATAAGAAATGTGTTCAAACTGTTTGCGACAGCAAAATCATGTAACTTTACTCTGATGAAGGCAAGTCCCGTTGCCGCTACGTAAGGAAACATTGTTTGTTATTGTTCTTGCTGTGTATCTATATATATAGTTGCAGTCCTTATTGCCAGTGGTGTTTGGCGTTTTTGACAGTGTTTTATAGTGCGGAATGACGTATGATTGCCTTTTTTTATGCAGGAATAAATAATTGAAAATTCAAGGCGAGAAAAAATGCGCCGTTTTTTCCGGAAGCGGGAATCGAACCCACAACCTCTGCATAACGCGTGCAGTGCTCTACCATTGAGCTAGTTTCGCGGCGACTCCTCTCTCGACTATACCGCGGGCTTCAGTTCAGGCAATCAGGCAATCAGGGGTTCAGGCAATCATACGTCATTCGGCACTATAAAACACTGTTAAAAACGCCAAACAGCACTGGCAATAAGGACTGCAACTTTGATATGTGTCCTTACGGAATCCCTCGACCCGTACATCTCTGTTCTACAATATATATATATATATATATATATATATATATATATATATATATATATAAAATAAAGGTTGGCAGTCAAGAAAACCTCGGAAAGCAAAGGGGAGGTTGTGGTGGGTCATAGAAAGAGATGAAGAATTTTTTGAGTCGAAAAGAAAGTGGTAAAAAAATGCCCGCCGGGTGGGATCCGAACCCACGACTTCCAGAATACCGGTCTGGTGCTATTTCACTACGATAAGCTGATGGGTAATGAACCTCGGCAGCGATGATAAGAGGAGGAGGTGACTGGCTCCTCAATGTAGTTTACGGGTGAAGTGCGGGCGATGACTTTGTAAGGGCGGTGATATTTGGCTACAAGTTTTAAAGAACGACGCGGTGTTGGGCAGGGCACCCAAAGCCAGACATGCGAGCCGGTGTCAAAATTCAGAGGGGTGGTGAAATCGTCACGGCGATGCTTCTGGCGTTGTTGATCTCCAGTTGTAAAGAAACGGGCGTGTTGGTGACGCTCATAGGCGTGCAGCGCTAGTTGCAAAATTGATTTAAAATATTTTCCGTCAGTGTTGTTAGGCTGCATCGTGTCCAGTATAGAGTTGGGCTAGCGACCATCAAGAAGAAAAAAATCTAGAAAATCCTATCGTTGTCCGCATAGCCGGGTTATAAGCAATAGATGAATGCAAGTACGAGGTTCCAATTGGCATGATCCGACGATACGTATTGAAAGCATATCTCCCAAAGTGCTCATCAGGTGCTGTGTGAGCCCATTGGTGTGTGTGTGGTACGAGGAGCTCGTGCAGTGAATAACGTGGCATTCGGCGATTAGAGCTTTCACAACGTCGGATAGTAAAAGCGGCCTCGATCAATCAGAAGGTCCCGAGGCGCTCCGTAACAAACGACAAAGTGACGCAAAAGAAAAGTGGCGACGTCACGAGCCATGGATGCTGGCAAGACAGCTGTTTCGGCGTACCTTGTGAGGTGGTCTACCGCAACAATTATCCACCGGTTACCGGCGGCCATTAAAGGCAGTGGCCCGTACAGAGCAAGTACAACGCGATCACCAATTCCAACGCAATGAAAGACTTCCGAGAGGCACGGTAGCGGTTGCAACGGGGCTGTAGAGAGAGTAGGCGATAATTTGCGGCGTTGACATTTCAGACAGGAGCGCACGTACTTCCGCAGATATCGTAGGCGGAGCGGGAGAGTGCCTCATCATCCGAATGCTTACGGCCAGAACGGTAATCCACGAGGATATCGTATTCTGGCAGGCGACGAGCTCACCGCCCAAGATGACCTGAAGGATCGTTGAGGGAGGCGTGCCAACAAAGCGAATGATGATCGGTCAAACGTCAAAGGTACGGCCATACAAGTACGGGCGGAACTTCCCCAGCGCCTATATCATTGCCAAACATTTCTTCTCAGTCACGCAGTAATTCGTTTCTCCTTTTTTCAGTGCCCGACTCGTGTACACAACAACATACTCCTCACAGCCGGGTTTCCGCTGAGCTGGCACGGCGCCGAGGCCAATCCCATTCGCATCACTGTGCTCTTGTGTTGGGGCCGACGGGTCGAATATACTGAATAGGCGGGGATATGAACACGCGAGGCGGTGTCGGAAACGCCTCATTGCAGGGTGTTGACCAAGCAGAAATGCCGCCGTCGTTACCGACGAGCTTGGTAAGAGGCGAAATGATGGTCACCAAGTTGCGAACAAAGCATCGAAAATAAGAGCACAGCCGTCCGCAGCGTCTTCAATGTCCGGCGTCTTCAATGAACGTCCGACCACCTTCAATGTGGTCGCCTTCCGAAACTGTGCACAGGCTCGAAGCTTTGCCGCGTCGGGGCTGATGCCGTTTTTGGAAACGACATGGCTCAGGATGGTAAGCTTGCGTGTGTCGAAGTGGGATTTTTCAGGTTGCGCTGCAGCCCAGCGTTCGCCAGGCAAGTCACGGCTTGTTCTAGGCGAATTAGGTGGGTCTCGAAATCGGGAGAGAAAACGACTATGTCGTCCACGTAATCGAGGCACGTCTTCCACTTGATGCTTTGGAGGAGACTTTCCATCATTCTTTCCAAATTGGGGTGAGGCGTTGCACAGCCCAAACGGAATAACGTTAAATTCGTAAAGACCATCTTGGGTAACAAATGCCATTTTTGCGAGATCAGCCTCGGCCAGCGGAACTTGCCAGTAGGCGGAGCATACGTAGAGCGATTAGAAAAATTGTGCTCTTTGAAGACAGTACAACGGATCGTCGATACGCGGAAGAAAGTACACGTCTTTCCTGGTTGTGGTATTCAACAGGCGATAATCATCGCAAAACCGAATAGAGCCGTCTCTCTTCTTAATCAGAACCACTGGTGAAGCCCACGGACTCTTCGAGAGAGGAATAACACCTCGTTGAAGATTATCCTACAATCGTTCGCCGCTCTGTCGAACCGAGACACAATATGGGCGTTGTCGAAGTGGAGCATGCGATCCGGTGTCTTCTGAGTGTGTAACAGTAGATGGGCAGCCAAGCGAGGTTTGCGTGCAATCAAAGTAAGAACGAAACTTCGAATGCAATAAAGTAAGACGTTCTTGTTCGGTTGCAACCAGATTGACGCCGATGAATGGCCAAAGGCGCTGGATGGCAATAGCCCGGGCGAACATGAAAAAGAACTTAGTTCATTGACTTGAAGGTGTGAAAGTTCACCTGATAGGTCAAGAACTTCACGAGCATCTCCACGCTCTGCGGAGCGAAGTGTTTCTCCCTGTAGACAAGCGCATGGGGACGCTGACGAATTGGTCACCAACATACTGGTAGCGCCATCACGAACCGTTAAAAAGCCGGAAGGCAGCGGAAGGCATTCGCGGCGCAAGAAAATGTCGGAAGGCGTAAACAAAACCATGGCGTCGAGAACAGAGGTACAGCACAGGGGCACGATGGCGGAGGAGCTGGGCGGGACGTTGGTGTCTCCAGCGACGAGTAATTTCGTAGCGTCATTACAGGAATCGTCGAAATGAACAGAACAAAGCTCGACTTCAGCACGGGAACAATTAACGATAGCGTTATTGTGGGAAATAAAGTCCCACCTGAGGACGATGTCGTGAGAGCAAGATGGCAGCCCTATAAATTCAATGGTGTAGGAATTGTTCTGGATGACAACATGAGCAGTGCAGGCGGCTCAACCAATCCTTCAACCAAGCGCACCGTGCTGCAGACGTTTGCGAGGATGTATGATCTCTTGGGATACTTTGCACCATTCACCGTAACGGCCAAGCTTGTGTTCCAGGACCTCTGGAAAAAGAGCCGCTCATGGGATGAACGCCTTCCAGATGACGAACAAGCGCGATGGAACAGCTGGTGCGCCCAATTAACAGAGTTGAATGAGGTCCAGGTTCCACGGTTCATGTTCGCGCACTCGTTCGATGTGGAGGGTTCAATCGAGGTCCACGCTTTTTGCGATGCAAGCCCTCGAGCTTACGGCGTTTCTCTATACGTCCGAAAGCTGGGTGACAATGGCCTATATGACACCAGATTGTTAATTAGCAAGAGCCGAGTCGCCCCTATCAAGCCCATCTCCCTGCCTCGGCTAGAGCTTCTTGCCTGCGTTATTGGAGCACGACTCGTACGTTATGCCAAAACAACTGCAATTCTGGAAGACTCCCCCGTCAGTTTGTGGACGGACTCTCTTGTCGCGCTGCACTGGATTACTAGCGCCGCCACAAGGCGTGACCAGTTCGTAGAACACCACGTGGCCGAAATACGACGACTAACTGCTCCTACAGACTGGAACCATTGCAGCGGGAAAGACCACCCGGCAGATTTAGTCACACGAGGTATATCGGCGGCGGCTCTTCTGCACACAACCCAATGGTGGCACGGACCTTCGTGGCTCCTAGGTCCAAAACAGGAGTTCCCTGAAACGCAGATTGATCATGTTGACTCGAAGGAGCTCGCAGTGTCACAGGAAACTTTGGTTTGCCCTTGCGATGTCACAAAGCACGAACAGCTACTGACCGTAGAGAATTACAGCACCCTGAGGCGCCTTTTGCGGGTCACGGCCTGGATTCAACGTTTCCTGCAAAATGCCCAGCGGCGAGGGCCATCAGTAAGCGGTCCCCTCACAGCAACTCAGATAATGAAGGCTGAACGCTACAGGATGCGGCAAGTACAGCTGGAGTTATTCAGCACTGAAGTACGCGCACTGTCAGTCGGTCAGACCGTTCCTTCTACATCAGCGGTGCTTCGACTTTCACCCTTCATGGACGACGAAGGTCTGCTCCGCATAGGAGGCCGATTACACAAATTGAATGCCAGCATCGACGTCAAGCATCCGATTCTGCTACCTGCGCTGCACAAGTTTACGTACCTCATCGTTCTGGCGGCCCATCAGCACACTCTGCACGGTGGAGTCGAAGCCACGCTCACGGAGACGCGAGAACGGTTCTGGATTGTAAAGGGACGCCAAACCGTCAAAAGGGTGCTGGCCCAATGTCCGACGTGCAGACGCCAGAGGCTGACTGCCCAAACTGCGCCGTTTGCTCCATTGCCAAGCGACAGAATCACGGCAGCACACCCGTTCTCTGTGGTAGGCCTGGATTTCTGTGGACCACTCTACGTGCGTGGAAAAGCTCCTCCGGCAAAAGCCTACATTTTATTATTTTCATGTGCTGTCACTCGTGCCCTACATTTGGAGCTGACGTCGGATATGACAGCGGCTACCACGCTACTGGCCTTCCGTCGGTTCGTGTCAAGACGCGGCATACCGAACACTGTTTACTCTGACAACGCTCAGTCGTTTCATAGTTGCGCTCGCGCATTTAAGGCCGCTGCGTCAGCCCTTCAAGATTATGCGACTGGGCTCAACGTGCACTGGAAATTCATCGTTGAGCGAGCCCCTTGGTGGGGGGGCTGGTGGAAGCGTCTCATTCGCTCCACCAAGGACGTTCTCAAGCGTTACCTTGGGCGCAGTAGCCTTACTGCCGAAGCTCTGTCCACCACCCTTTGCGAAGTGGAAGCTGTTATTAATAGCCGACCTCTAACCTACGTCGAAGACCACCCCGATGAAGGAGTGCCACTTACGCCTTCCCACTTCCTGACAGGTAGGCGTGCGCTCTGCATGCCCCAAGAGTTAGCGGTGACCGAGGCGTCGTCAACCCCAGCTGACCTACGGCGACGAGCACGCTACCATCAAAGGCTGCCGGCTGAGTTGTGGCGCAGATGGAGGAACGCATACTTGCGATTACTGCGTTCGGCTCACAGCTGTCCTCAGGCTACTTCACCGCAGCTGAAGGTGGGCGACGTCGTAATAGTGCATGACGACAACGCTCCGCCAATGCAGTGGAAGCTGGGACGAGTGACAATGCTGCACCACGGCGTCGACGGCGTCGCTAGAGCGTGCTCGGTGCGGACAGCAACGGGTCACGTGATAAACCGCCCAGTGCAAAAACTTTATCTGTTAGAATCAGCCGCCTAATCATCTTGGGCCCGCGGGAGGATGTAGAAAAGAAGGACGAAGCGGGCGTGAGCACGCGCCACGATCATCATCGGTAGTGGTTCGAGGACAGCTAATAAAGAAGCACGGATCGCTCCGTCTAGGGCTGTGGGCCGTGACTCGCGGTAGCTTCCGCGACATCTTGTGAACTGTCGTTGCGTAAGGAAAGTCCAGAAGGGCCGTCGTGACTTTTCGAATATAACGGCAGAGGTCAGCTTGGATGAGGCCGTGTCTATTATTGTGCACAACTGTTCTAATTACGGAATACGGAAGAGGCCTACCAATGGGCTACCAATGATATTTTTAGCCCAGCAACAAGAACTGTACACTGCGGCGGCCAATAAATAGGAAATTTCGAGAAGACACAACACAACTATGGTTCTCCTCAATTGAGAAAAGAGAAACTGAAAACGCTCACGAGGTGCACTGAATCTTCTACAATGTATGCCTGTAAGAGAAAAAGAGCATTTACTATGGCGACACCACTTAGGTAGTGGGCAAAGACACCCAAAAAGTAAAGTAAAAACACTAACGATTTTAGGGGCATTCCTTAATGATACATAGCCACGATACTGTAATGTTAGAACTCTGAAAGATTCGTTTTATAACAACGGTTATCCTACAGTGCTGCAGAATTCCTGGAGTATTTACAGAAAACCCTTGCAGGAAAATTCCGCGAAGTGCAAGACGATATCTTGCCATTTTTGTGTTCGCCATTACGAAGACTCGTTATTGTTTTGAATGTCAAAAACGAGGGTAATATGAGCCATTAAATACAATCATTGCCACCGACGGTTGTACTACCAGAAAAGAGAAAAGGGAAAAATTATTCTTGATTTACCTACTACTTTTTCTAGTCAACTTAAAAAATTATAATTGATAAGCCTCAGAAAAGTAACATTGTAGTGCTATTTGCTTTTGGGCACATAACCATAGGTTTTGTTTCAATGGTTGTGTAGAAGTCTCCGTTTTTATTAAATTTTTTACACAGCGTCTTCGTACATCTTGGTTACTGAGTATCTGATTTTATACTTTACCCATGTCTCCACTGAACCCTAACTTTTCTCGCCTACTTCAGGGTGCCCAAAAAAGGAATAATCAAGCAGTTTGGGCTGAGGCTTTTATGGTAATCGAAAAGACTATAAATCAAATCCACAGTATTTGGTATGAATGGCCTGCGGTAGAATCTGCTTATATAATTCAAGTGGCGCGTTTGCATTGTACCATGAGCCATCCCACTGTTTGTTGGATATTTTTAAAAATGTAAATATTGCAGCTAATGCTCACGAATGTTCTCTGACGTTTCAGGTGTTTTCATAATTATGAAAAGTACGACGCGGAGTATGCTTTCTACAGCAACGAAATTGGTATGGCATTTTGTAGTGAGACTCCATAAAGAAAAACAATTGTAATAACAAAAATAAAATCTCTGTTTATATTTTTTCTAACCAGTTCTTATGGATGGACTACTAAAGCTGCTGCCCCCGAAAAGCGACTTTCTAATGTAAGTTTGATCATGAACGTTAGAAGCAATGAAGCGCCTATTGTTCCATAGCCCCACATTATCTATCATGCAGACGGCAGGAAAAACGCGCTGAAATGTTTTGATGGCTTTTATACGTACTGTAGGGGGATTTGTAGAAGAGCATATTTATTTTGTTTTTCGCTGCTACCTTTTTATAAAGAACACAGCAGCCGCCATAGCAGTGCCATTGTCCCTCCAAAGCTGCTAGGCTAGGCTAGACCGTATTTCTCGAAATATTGTCCAACACGTTCTACGGACTCTTGTAAATACCTTATTCGCTACCTCGTTCCAGGTACATTTCTCTCGCAACAATAGGAATGGCAGCTGGTCACGAGATAACACATGGCTTCGACGACTTCCGTAAGCTGTTACTTTGCGGGCATGGTCTGTATGTGAAAAGAATTCATAATGATGATGGTTTGTGTTTAATGCCGCAAGGCCGACGAGGCCAAAGAGCGACAGATAAGTTATTTAATGAAAAGAAGTGATTACCACAAAAAGTAGGTATAAAACGTGTAAACTGGACATAGTAAGATCAATAAAAATGATGGTGATGGCTGGTGTATAGGGCCAGATTGTATATGCGGGATAGGAGATGAAGTTTAAAAACTTAACATCTGACAAATACTCAAACACGCGTTTCAAAGAAATACTGGCATCGTCACCTAGCAACAACGATGGATGTAGTGGGATATGTTGTGTGTAGAGATCTCTGAAGTGTTTGTGTCGTGTTGTGTGAAGTGCCTTGCATGTGATTAGAATGTGCACTACGGATAGGGCTTCTCCACACCTGCTACACTGGGGTCTAGAAGATCGCGTCAGCAGATACGAGTGCGTCGCATGGGTGTGCCCTATCCGCAGCCTACCCAAGGCGACTTCCGTGCGTCTGTTGTGTGAGTCAGCTGTGTACCGTCCCAGGTGTGGCTTTATTACATGTAGTTTGTTGTCTGTCTGTTCGTCCGGGTGTGTTTGCCATGTTCTGCGCAGGTGTTGTCTGATGTGTGGCTTGAGGTCTGTGTAGGGTGTTGTTGTAATGTCTACAGTGTTCCTGAGTGCAGCAGCAGCGGCCCTCTCGTCTGCCACCTCATTCCCAGCGATCCCTGCGTGTCCTGGGACGCAGCAGAGGACCAGCTTGTGCTTTTGTGCATACACAAACATGATAGTGTTAAATACAAGATTAACTATGTGGTTTTTGGGAGGTGTATGCGATGACAGTGCGCGAACAACACTCAAGGAATCTGTATAGATAATGGAATTGGGAATTTCATTTTCAAGAATGTGTCGTACAATCAGTAAAATTCCATACGCTTCTGCTGAAAAAACTGTTGTGTGCACTCTCATGGTTCTGGCTGCATTAAAATTTGGACCATGAGCAGCGCACGACACCATAGTGGAGGTTTTAGAAGCGTCACTATAAAATTCCGCACATGTGTATATAAACTGCAAAGACAGAAAGTGCTGCAGTATTGCAGCTCGTGGTACACGATTTTTGACAAGTCTCATAAAAGAAAGGTCGCACGACACAGGGCGAACTTGCCAAGGCGGTAAACTGTTAGAAAAGAATGACCTGTACACATCTAAAAACGAAGCACTGAGATCCGAGGCTCGCTCTCTCACTCTAAGTGAAAAGAGCAGAGGAACGGATGGGCGATATACAAAGAGCAGAGATGTTGAT
Source organism: Haemaphysalis longicornis (assembly GCF_048455015.1). Taxonomy (NCBI): domain Eukaryota; kingdom Metazoa; phylum Arthropoda; class Arachnida; order Ixodida; family Ixodidae; genus Haemaphysalis; species Haemaphysalis longicornis. Next base: position 67,763,990 of record NW_027526233.1, on the reverse strand, counting down.
GTATCGTTAAAGACAGGATAAAAAGGATGATTATTCAGCGATGGAATTTCAAAAGCATAAAGCAAGTCCATGTATGTTCGTTGGTTCTCAAGGCTCCACTTATTACACTCGACATAAAGACTCTCAGCACGGCTAGTGCGAAAAGCACCCGACGAAAGACGAAGGCCCAAGTGTAGCATTGGTTCAAGAATTCGCAAGGCTGTCTTAGTCGCCGACCCATATACCGCACTGCCATAGTCCAAACGAGACCCAACCAAAGCAGTATACAAGCGAAGCAAGAGTTCTTTGTCGGAACCATAGAATTGGTGGGAGAGAACCTTAAGTATATTCATTGTTTTGAGACATTTATTTTTAAGTTCCTTGATGTGGGGAATGAATGTGAGTTTGTGATCAAATACCACACCTAAGAACTTGTGCTCCTTGTTCACAGGAAGCGACACGCCATTAAGATGACTGTCTGGGTCCGGATGGACCCCACGCTTCCTGGAGAACACAACTCAGGAACGTTTTGCAGGATTCAATTAAAACCATTCTTGTCTGCCCAGCCGGCAACTTTCTTGACACCAAGCTGGACTTGACGTTCGCAGATTGACATATTACATGATTTATAGGATATCTGGACGTCATCTACATACATTGAATAAGAGATTGTGGGTGGCAGTGCCTTACCAAGAGAGTTCATTTTTACTATGAAGAGAGTGCAGCTTAACACACCACCTTGTGGCACGCCATTTTCTTGCACGTGAACCCCTGAGAGTGCGCCACCGACTCTCACTCGAAACGTTCTTTCTGACAGGTAGCTGACAGGAGTGTTTAACATGTTACCCGAGACACCGAATGACTTTAGGTCACTGAGGATCCCGTACCGCCAAGTGGTGTCGTAGGCCTTCTCGAGGTCAAAAAACACAGTTACACAATACGGTTTATGAACGACGGCATCCTTTATATACGATTCAAGAGATACGAGTTGATCGTTCGTGGATCGCCCTGCCCTGAAGCCTGCCTGGCAGCTCTCGAGAAGACCATTGTACTCGAGGAAGTACACGAGCCTGGGATTGATCATCTTCTCGAGAAGCTTGCACAGGTAGCTCGTCAGGGCAATAGGACGGTAACTTGAGGGGGACGACGGGTCCTTTCCCTCTTTCAGGAAAGCTACAACTATAGCCTCCTTCCAAGAGTTTGGAATGTGCCCCGAAAGCCAAATCTTGTTATATAGGTGTAAGAGTGTTAGAAGAGTGTCTGCGTGCAGGTGTTGTATCATTGTGTATGTGATGTTGTCTGGACCTGGAGCTTAGGGTTTACACGTGCTCAGAGCAGCCCTCAGCTCATGTAGTGAAAACAGGGAGTTGTAAGAAGTCTGTGATTTGTTGTTGTCGTGTAGGGACTTTTCACAAGAGGCTTTATGTTTCAGGAAAGTGTTCGTGTAGTGTGCTGAACTGGACACGTGTTGGAAGTGTTGTGCGAGTGTGTCAGCCTGGTCTTCCAGAGTGTCCCCTGTTGTACTGACCAGGGGCAGGCTGTGTGTGTGTTGTCCTTTGAGTTTGCGTATACGTGTCCATACTTTCCGTGTGTCTGTGTAGGAGTTTATTGATGTTATGAATGTAAGCCAACTCGCTCGTTTTGCGTCACGGTGCACACGTTTTCCAAACACCTTGGCCCGTTTGAACAAAATGAGGTTACCCGACGTGGGGCACCGACGGAGGATACTACACGCCTTGTTCTGGGCCTCCCGCGCCCGCGTACAATCCTCATTCCACCACTGCCTCCGCTGGTTGCGCGGGGCACCAGAGGCGTAAGGAATGGACCTTTCGGCGGCGTCTAGGATGTGCGCCGTGAGGAGTTGGGTAGCTTCTTCGACGTGTAGGTGTATTATGGATGTGTGGTGTAGTTTGGATGTCTCTGTAAATGTATTCCAGTCAGCTCGTGCTTCATTGAACCTATTATGGGAAGATGCACTGCTCGGGCGTGTACCTATATACGTTAATGAAGTGGGGAAATGGTCACTACCATATGGGTCTGTGCCCACACCCCACTCAAGACATGGAAAGAGAACTGCACAGCCAATACCAAGGTCAAGATATCAGTATTTATTGTATCCTATGTTATGGTATGTAGGCTGTTTATTGTTGAAAAGGCATGCTCCTGAAGATGTAAGGAATTTTTCTATGAGGCGACCTCGGGCATCAGTGCGAGAAGAGCCCCAAAGAGTGTTGTGAGCATTAAGGTCGCCTGTTAGAATGTATGGTTCGGGCAGCTGGTCAACCAGCGCCTCCAAGTCAGAGCTCAAAAGTGTAACACCAGGAGGAATGTATATGGAGCATACCGTTATCAACCTATTAAATATTATTAAGCGTATTGCTACTGCCCCAAGGAGAGTGTTTAAAGTGACAGGGTGGCATGCTAAGGATTTCCGGACGATTATGGCCACACCGCCAGAAGAGTGTGTGCAGCCATCCCTGTCCTTCCTGTATACCAGGTATTCAAGAAATTTGTGTGTTTAGAATTCAAATGTGTTTCCTGAACGCACATTACACTTGGCTGATTGGTATGCAGAATCTGATACACGTCGTCAAGATTATTCAGAAGGCCTCTGCAGTTCCATTGTACTATGTTCTCTCTTCCCATTATGAAGTGTTCGGAGCTACTGGACTGTGTTGTTTATGTGTCGTCTTTCGGGTGTGACTCTCGTCTTTTTTGGCTTGTCGGGAGGCTTTGGCGTCGGGACGCGTTCCTTGCGGTGCACTGCTGACAAGAACGGACCGATGTCCATTTCATCCTCGGATGTCCTTGGAGCGCCTGAGGGATCAGGCTCCTTAAACCGCGAACCCTTTGGGGCGCGCTTTTCCTTCCCCGCAACCACCGAGGGATTCAGGAACGCCTCGGATGGCGCAGGCGGTGCTGTGGGGGTGGGAGCTGCCGCTGGCTCCCCCATGTCCATCTCCTCTGCCCCCTCGCCTGTTGTTTGGGACGCTGGAGTGGAAGTGGAGGATGCAGCATCGCTTCCACCAGACGTGGTTGCCCCCACAGCCGCTGCTGGCTCAGCGAGCGGTGCGGAGGCGTGTTGGGCTGCCTGAGGCCACCCAGGGGGGGAGGGACGTGACCAAGTCAGACTCGCGGTACTGGGTCCCCGCAGAAACCTGACGCCGCTCCGCCCCCCGGCTGGCTGCGTCGGCGTACCTCCCGAGAGGGAAAGAGGCGAACCTCTTCCGTGCCTCTGGGAAGGTGATGTTTTCAGTGACCTTGATGCTACTAATTTTCTTTTCTAATTGAAACTTTTCACAGCTTCGGGACCATGCTGCGTGTGGCCCCTGACAGTTTGCACAGGTGAAGGTAGTACAGTCACAGTTTTCAGTGGGATGGTCATGTGCGGCGCATTTCGCGCAGATCGTTTTGCCGCGACAAGAAGTTGTAGCGTGCCGAATCGCTGGCACTTGTAGCAGCGGCGCGGGTTAGGTATGTACGGACGTACACCACACCTAATGAAGCCAGCATTGATGTGCTCAGGAAGTTTTGATTTGTTGAATGTCAAGATTATATGCTTCGTGGGGATTTCCTTATTGTCTCGTCTGATGGTGATACGCCTCACTGCAGTTACACCCTGATCTTTCAGGCCTTCCAACAGATCAGCTTCGGTCTCATTTAACAAATCCGTCTCCGAGATCACATCCTGAGAGCTGTTGAGGCTACGATGGGGAGTGACTCTGATGGCCAGATCTGCCATGCAGGTTTGCGACAGAAGGTTAGTGGCTTGTTGCTGCGTCTTGACATTGACTATGACTTCACCGGTACGGAGTTTCTTAGCATCGAACGATTTTCCGAGGATGCCTTCCAAGAACTTAGTGATCAAGAATACGGACATGGAAGAAACAGGGTTTGTTTTGTCAACTGCCTCGATAACCAAGAATCGAGGATAGTTGTCAGGTATCGGATTGTGGATTGTTGGAAGGGATGGAAAGGAAACTTCGGTGCGACCCCTTTTCGGGGGCCGATCACGTCTGGGGGGGGGGTTGATTTATCCATATGGCATAGAAAAAAGCAGGGAGACGGGGTTACTTTCTTCTTTGACCTTACCCTGGTAGCCAAAGATGTACCGGAGCTCCCTGCCTGGTGAACAGACAGGGAGCCCATCCGCCGGAGCTTGACCTGGGTTTCAACGGCCACCGTTCGTGGTTTCTAACCCTCCACCTGTAAACACATCGCCACGGTTGGATCCAGCTTATGTTTGGGGGCTCGGGGTCCGCGGTATTGCCAGTACCGTCACCAAGATTACTCAAGGTGCCCCGTGCGGGGGTGAAAAGAATTCACGAAAGGAGCCACCGGTAAAATATTTAAAGCCATGCTAGAGATTGTCAAATCGCTTCGCCTTAGGTTTAAAATTGCACTTGGATTTGTGTTTATTTATGGCTTCTTACAGACCACACAAAGACATACCGTAATAATTAACTGGTTGGCGACGATCATAAAGCATTGTTTCTGTAGCAAAACGTCGCAGCATACTTACGTTCACATGAATGCCGAATAAATTTGTACGCCTCCGGCATCTTAAGGCAGGTCCGGTCCCCGTCATAATAGTATGAATAAGGAAAAGTATATTGTTACCAGGATGATATTGTGAAACCACATGCTTTCCATCCGAGAGACCATGGGGTTATATGCCCGCGCCATTCCGGCTTTGTACGTAGCTCTGACAGTACCCCCGCCATCCCGGCTATGCACCTAACGCTGAGAGGGAACAACTAGGAAGACGATGATTTTTCTCTCGAAAGCACCATGGCCACCTTGCTTGACTGGCATCTCATCCTACTCGGACTGATGTTCTGTAAATATCTCCCAATATTGCTTGCGCCTTCCTCGTAACATCTTATGGTGGAGGTGGCGGTGTGATCCCTATCAGTGAGATTAACCCGGCTCAGAGCTGCGTAGCGGTCGCCACATCGGTCTTCAGACCATGTCATCGAATGACGCTACGGTTGGCACGGCTCCGATCATTATCGTGTCCAATACGAGAGAACCGGGTACGACCAATGGCACAGATGGCCTCGAAGTTGAGGACTGGCTCCGCATGTATGAACGAGTTATGTCTCACAACTGGTGGGACGACACATTGATGATGTTGAACGTCTCCTAATCTTTGAGGGGAGCAGCAGAGACTTGGTTCGGCACCAATGAAGTCACGTTAACAAGCTGGGGCGATTGCAAAGTGAATCTCCGCGGCATTTTCCGGCAGCGCGAAGCAAACTGACTTGCTGGCAAAAACAGGTTGGCCTTCCGTGCGCAAACGTCAATGGTGCGTATATTCAAGACGTTCTCGCACTGTGTCAAAACGTCGACAACCTGACGTCTTAAGACGACAAAGTGGTGAATGTGTGGAAGGGCATAGCCGATGGCTGCTTGTTTGTGATGGCTGAACGAGTTTCGACGCAATAATTAGAGTTGCATCGCTTCTAGCACGAAAAAAGTCGCCGCAATGCACCGCTGCACGCAAGCCTCTCCAACACTGCTGCGACTTCGTCGTGTGAGGTCCTTCCCCCACGTCCTGCTTCGGCAGCTAAGGTTAGGCCTACCCCTAAGTTTAGGCCTACGGTTAGACCTAAGGTTAGGCCTACCCCTAACGTCGTACGTCGGGAGCTGGAGGCAATAGCCCCGGCACTTTCCAACCAAGTGCATGATAGCGGCATGCATATGCTGCTCCTCTTCGAGGCCATCGTGCACCAAGAATTTGCAACCATGGACGACCTACCACCTGCTCTGGGAATTGCCGCAATGTCTGCCCCAACTATGTCTTCGCGGAACCGCGGGCTCATTTCGGCTTCCTCGATATCGGACAAGAAACATCGGTAAATGGCGCACAGCCGACGATAGGCCAATTTGGTTTAACTGCCGACGGGTTGGTCATGTGGCCTGTTACCGCTGGTCCAGCTGGCTTTTGTCGCGCCTACAGCCCCGTGGTGATTTTTTTCTCGTCGATGCCAGACCTCACCGTTTCATCAACCCAGATCCGTCGTCGTGTGCCAAAACTTCTGTCCACGCTTCCCGATTCAGCCGTTCTCCATCTCCACAGCGCCGCCAGTTCCGCTCAACACGGCCCGCCGTTTTCAGTCACCGGTTCCGGGCGGACGTACCTCCTCAGAAAACTGAGAATTTTGTCTCAAAAGGTGACGCTGCATTTTCAAACCCTGCCCGCAATCCTCGTCTTACAATACCGGCTCAACATATCTTACTAGAGGTAGACTGTGTGACCGCCAAAGCCCTCATTCACACTGGGGCGCAAATTTCCATTTGGAGTGCTGCCATTCGTCGCTGTCTTCGTAAAGTACTGCACCCTGCCCCTTGTCATGTGCGTGTCGCTGACGGAGGTACGTCCTCGGTTGCTGGAGTATGTGCTGCCCGTGTCAACATCACTGACCAACAAAGTGCTGTTCTTTTCCCAGTGTTGCACCAATGCCCATATCTCATTATTCGCGGTCTTGAGTGACTGTTCCGAAGGCGTACTTGTTGTTCAGCTGCCCTGTTCCGACGCCTCGATCGGCAAAATTGAGCAGAAGTCTCGGTTCGAATCCGCGAACCACACCCGGTTACAACGGTATATTGCCGCTTATGTCCTATTGACGCCGAGCCCTCCTGTTGCAGACGGCTTATATAAGGCTTCGCCAATCACTGAGGGTCTCCTCACGCGCAATGTGGTGCTGCCTTACACCCTGGTCGCTGTAATGGACAACCACGTTGAACTGCCATTCATCAACTTTGGTTCATCCGCACAACTCCTACCGGAGGGAATGTGGCTCGCCGCTACTTCCCGCATCGGAGACTGCACGCTGCCTCAATGACCGTCGAATGTGACCTTGGTCATTCTGTCGACGAATCACCAATTCCAAAACCAGACCACCCTTACGCTGCGATAATTTCCTGCGATCTACCGCACGCACGGCTAGTGAGCTCCTCCGTATCCTGTACTCTTGCCGAGACATTTTTGAATTTGACAATCGTCCACTCGGTAAGACCACCACTGTAAAACGTCGCATCAAGACCGGCCATGCCCGCCCCATTCACCGAAGGCCTTACCGCGTGTTCCACACTGAACGTAAAATCATCCAGGGGGAAGTGGACACCATGGTCCGCAGACATATTGCAGGCTTAGATGTAGGAAGTCCCAGGACGAGGGACGTCTTTGGGCTTCCCCCGTCATCTTAGTAAAGAAGATGGCTGTTGGTGTTCTTGTTGGGATTGCCACCACTTAAAAAAGAATACCAAGAAAGACGTGCACCCTCTGCCTCATATAGATAATGCCTTTGATTGCCTTCATGGTGCAAAATACTTCTTCTCCTTCAAATCCCCATCCCGATACTGGCAGATTGCGATTGGCGAACTTGACCAAGAGAGGACAGCCTTTGTAGCACCAGATGGCGTATATCAAGTCAAAGTCAGGCCGGCCTCTGCAATGCGCCAGTCACATTCGGATGCGTGATGGACTCTCTAATACGTGGCTCAAAATGGTGCACATGCCTCTGTTACCTAGATGACGTCGTCGTATTTTCCACCAATTTCGATACTCACCTTCACCGACTTGCCGATTTAATTGATGTGTTGCGGGTGTTCAGTTAAAACCTAAGAATTGTCCCTTCACGCACCGCAAAGTAACTACTCCTCGCGACCGTGTTGACGCCATTGGAGTAAGACCTGATAGCGAGAAAATTCGTGCCATCCAGCACTTTTCTAAGCCGCAGTCAACCAAAGATGCGAGCAGCTTCGTCGGCCTTTGCTCATAATTTCTCCGCTTTATACTGGACTTCGCCATTATCGCCCGTTCCTCCACCGAGCTTCTTCGAAAAAACGCGCTTTTTCTTGGCGCCCCCATCAAGCAAGGGGATTCTCAACCCTGGTTTTTCGGTCCACAGCTTCCCCTACATTGGAGCATTTTGACCCATCCGCCTCAACAGAGGTCCGGACAAATGCCAGTAGCCATGGCATAGGTGCCGTTCTGGTATAAAAAACCTGGCCCGAGCGTATTATCTCTTATTCGAGTCGTCTCTTGTCCACATCTGAGCTTAATTACTCGATCATAGAGCGCGAGTGTCTCGCCTTGGTGGGGGCAGTTGACAAATTTTGCGCCTACCAATACGGCCACCCAATCTTTGTTGCAACAGACCACCATGCACAATGCTGGCTTTCTTCGTTGGAGGACCCAACAGGACGTCTGGGCCGCTGGGCGTTAGGCCTCAAGAATACACCTTCTCCATCGCGTGCAAGTGTGCCCGTCTAGATCAAGATGCCGACTGTCTCTCCCGCCACCCCGTCGAACCCCCCGATACGCGCACGTTTGATTCCGACGTGTGTGTCATGGCCTTGTCTGATTTCCTACACTTAGGGGAGGAGCAATGCCGCGACCCTTCGTTGCGACACATAATTGAACACATTGAGTCTGCAAATGCAGACCCGTCGCTTCAAGCCTTCTTGCTCAAGGATGGCGTGCTTAACCGCCGCAACTTTCGATCTGATGGTCAAGCCTTGCTACTTGTTGTTCCCGAGCACATGCAGTTCTAGCTACTACGGCAGCTCTATAAAATTTCCGCAGCTGGTCACCTTGGTTTAACGCGTGCCAATGACCGCACGCGCCGGCACTTCTACTGGTCTGGTCTGTACAAATCAGTGCGCCGCTACGTAAAACCCGTGCGACTTTTGTCAACGGCGTTAGACCCCACCTGTGCTGCCAGCCAGGCCGCTACAACCCATAGACATCCGAACTGAACCATTCCATCTGGTTCGCGTCGACTTACCGGGTCCCTTTCATTAATATAAGTCAGGAAACAAATGAGTTGCGGTTACTACTGACTACACCACGCGTTTCGCCATTACTCGTGCCCTTCCGACAAGCTGCGCGCCCGACATTGCAGATAGTCTACTCGGTGACGTCATGATCCAGCATGGCGCCCCTCGACAACTTCTTACTAAACAAGCACGGTACTTTGTGTCCAGAGTTTTCAGCGAAATTTTTTTTCCTGCTCTACCGCCAACAAGATTTCGACTTTCCTACCACCCTCAAATGAATCTTATTACAGGATGCCTTAACGGAACACTCACAGGCATGTGTTCCATGTACGTATCAGCTGACCAGCGTGACTGGGACAATGCGTTACCTTACGTCACATTTGCCTACAACTCTTCATGAGATGACATGACTGGGCTCTCGCCCTTTTATCTTCTTTGAGCTCGGACGTGAGCCGACATTACCAATGGACACATTGCTTCCTTCCTGAACGGCTGCAATGAAATACGCTAACAAAGCAAGCACACGGGCCAAAAGCGCACGCCAAGTGGCTTGTGCAATACTCTCAGCATCGCAAATGTCGCAAAAGATTCGGTATAATCACTGCCACAGGAGTATTACCTATTCCCCTGGAACACTCGTTTTGTTATGGTCCCCCCCTTCCGTCGTCGATTGGGCCTGTCTCAAAAAGTTTTGTGGTGCTACAACAGTCCGTACCGTGTTTTGCACCAGGTAACAGATGTTACCTACGAGATTTCCCCAGTACTGCCAATGGGTCCACCAAGTGGCCGTCAATCAGACATCGTCCATGTGACACTACTCAAGCCCTACCACGCGCCTACTCCTCTTCATGCTACCTATCACCGGGATGGTGCTTTTCCACTCGGGGGTATGTTCCGTGCAAGATGTAGTGAAACTGCTTCCCGCCTGAGAGACCAAGAACCATGTGCCCGCGCCATGCCGGCTATGCGCCTTAGCGCTGACAGGGAACAAGGAGGAAGACGAGGATTGGTCTCTCGCTCGTATCGCGGCCACCTTGCCCGACTGTGGTCACTTCCTACTCGAACTAATTTTCTGTAAGCACCTGCCAGTACACCACCATTCCTTGTGCCTTCCTCGCAACAATATAAACATTGAACGCCATTTTCGTGGTATAGTGGCTAAGCAATTTGTTTGCGCAACCCGTGGATGCCGGATTGACACCGGTAGTAGCATGTTTTCTCATTCAGATTTTAAAAGAAAACAGGCGCGCTTGTAGATGACTTATCATGTTAAAATTTTCAAATTGTCTGAATATTTCAGACAAGCCACTTCCACGCGCGTAATATTCCTTCGTTAGGTTCGGTGAATAAAACCATCGATGTTATAATAAAACAAGACAACTCCTAAATTTGTGCCCCCCAAGGTGTCATTTTGCCGTCACGTAAGTGCCGGTGGTGCAGTTTTTGGTACTTCCATTTTCGTTGGGAGTACTATCATAAAACCATGATTTCACTTAAATATCCTAACCACTGGAAGCAAGAAAAAATTTTAGATATAACGCCGACGAATGTACGAGAGTTTTGCGCCCAAACATGCTGTTCAAGTTTAGCACATACAGGATTAAGAGAGTTGTTTGGGACTGCACACTATTTTCGTTTGAATACAATACCCCGGTCTCGATACCTCTAACCTGCATTCGACGGCCCTCTTGGATACCCATAATCTCTTTTATGGCTACTGACAGTTGCGGTCTGGCTATAGCGGTAGACATGTGAGTTCTGCCCTACGTTCGCCCAAGTATAGGGCCAGGTTTTTCGCAACTGAGGTCGCGAAATATATAAAGATATAGTGCGAATGCGAAATCTCTTTTGGGCCTTTTATATTTATATTAGCAATAGTTTGGCAAACATCGTCGGGAATCAAGCTTTCCTAAACGTTTGTCTACCTTTTTAGAAAATGTAGTTACAGTTTAAAACTGAGGGGTTCTTTAGCGGCGTGCAGCAACGGTCGGACGTGCACGAAAGTAAGAGCCATTCGAGCATGTGTAACCTCGATTTCAGGTAGCACATATATACCAATGAAAACACCCTTTGGGTATAGCAGTATATTTATGGTCGAAAACGTACAGACATTACCACAAATAAGCTTTCTGGCCGTCCTGTCCCAAAAATAAACCACTGAGAATTCCAAGTTGTGCATTTTATCTTGGAAGGTGCGTTATGATGATGCTTGAAATACTATACAATTCTTGATGACTTGATGCAAATGTCTTTATCCAACAAACCACAGACAGCGTTTGAAGCGCCTAAATAAGCTTTCTTCGTGCTCAATAAATGTGGATAAACCTCTCACCCAATTGTACAAAGCAAGCAAGCCCTGACAAGCCAATACGCGGCTCATAAAGTAATTTTGTTAATTTTGAAAGTGGCAGTCTCATGGCATTCAGATACTTTCCGAAAAACGCCACGCAAACATAATAATAAAGTAGAAATAAAGCAGATGCGTTCTGACGCTACTCTTGGATGGTAGGAATCTGACTCTGATCGAATAAAATATGTGTTAAGGTGCAAATCTGACCTCGCGTCAATACCGCAATTGTTTGACCGCAGTGCATAACCAAATTTGTCCTCACTCTAATCCCTTCGAGTGGAGGGAGCCATCTCTCTTCACTACCCGAATTATAGATGCGAAGAAAAGGCTTCTTGTGGAAAACGTGCACAATTTTAGTGCCACGGCGACCACGATCCCTCGGTGCATTCTTAGGGGTGATGCCTTAAAGGACAGGCGTAGCTTTTTCAATGAGGGTTTATGCACAGGGCAAAACGATCAAGAATATTTTCACGTCATCCGTGAAGCACAGCCGGAGTCAATAGTAACCCCATGTGATGCACGCTTAAGTGCACATCACGGCGGGAATAATCGCAGCGTTTATTGTAGTATTTTACAAGCTTGGGTGCGCCGAGCGGCTTGTCGATGTAAGTTGGCCTCACGGGTGACGAACAAGTCTCGCAACGAACTAAAAGCAGGGTTACTTGTTTGGTGTCCCAGCATAAGCAAAAATAGAGAGTACCCATTGCTACTTTGAACAGCAGTATTACAGGAGAACGTAACGAAAAACACTGTATTTTTTCTGTAATTAGATTGAAATACATTGGAAGCATGTCGGGTAGTCTGCGGTGGAAGCACTCAGGGAGAACATTTTGTACAGGTGGTAACTAGACGTAGTCGTTTTACAGTACTTGAGTATAGAAATACATAGTCGAAAATGGATGACAAAAATACAAACATACAGAATTATTTGGCACAATGGTGCTAAATATTTTGGCCGCTATTGCTGCTGTGGCTTCGAGTTCTGTGAGAAAAAGTGGCTACCGCTAGGACTGCGTGGCGTGTGACGTCGGCAGCAGATGATATTTGCTTTGTCGCCGACGCTGTTTTTAAGGGCTAACTGGCACACACACGTTCAGGGTTCAGGGCTCGTCATCATGGATTGCACGGCGCAGTCTCAGGAAGTGGCGACCCCACCAACAAACGCTAGGTGGAAAAGTTCTTAAATGTGTTGGAAGATGCCGGGCACTCCTCACATCAGGCACGCTCCCGTGCACTCAAATTTTGTTTTCTTATTGCGAGCCCCTTACACGGCGAAGGTACGTGCAAAAGCGTGGACGATGGCGGGACCACCGTACGAGATCATAGGTCACGTGCGCTCAGTATTTTGTTATAAGTTTTCTATTTATCGACCAGGCAAGAAATAGTTTCAACATCCCAGCTGTTGAACTGCCTTCTCTTAGCGCTGAGAATCACCCGAGGGGCGTCATTGCAAAACAAACTCACCATAAAAAGAAGTGACAAATGGTTGAAGCGCAATCAGTGCGTAAAAAGCCATTTGCGCTTATGGAGTTAAATTATATTTGAGGAAACCAGTCCTGCAGATTGCATTGGAAGAAGCACGTAAGTGACCATACAAGTTCATGCAAGCTGTTGCGGAAGGCGCCACATGGCGGTTGCCATTTGTAAAGGTCCAACACCCGTAGAGTGCGCAGTTTTTGTCGTTGCTAGGATCTAACGAAAGGACGTAGTGAACAACCCTAAAATACAGAGAGGCCAGGGGAAACAAATGTGGACAGGATAAATCTTTTTAAGGCCCAGTTGTCTGGCTGTATCGGCACCAAGGTGAACTGCCAATATATGGGTACACTGTAATAGGGATAACAACTGCAACCCATTTGGTTGAATCCTGCTGGAATCAGAACTGCATGAGCCATCTTAGACTGAAAACTGGGTTAAACGCCCGATCCAACGACTTCTTGTGGGCTTTGTAGCTTTAGCAATGTTGTCGATGACAATAACAATGTATGTGTCTGTTCGCTAACAGGCATGAAAATCGAACGTACGTTTCCCGTAAACCTAGTAGATATGTGCGCTGGTGTGGTGTGCACTGAGTAAAGACACGTTTGCGTGAAATGGAAGCAATTTGGAGCGTGAAAGTACATGTGTAGCAAGTTGTCCCGGTTCGTTCGTAATGGTACAGTTGTACTTTTGTTGGTCAAGAATCCAACGGCCAAGATGTCCGGAGAGATTTGTCGGTATGGCAGCAACTAGAGTGGAAGGTGACCCTTCACGACATGCAGTAGGTGGCCGCGTAGGTACTACCGATGTTTCCCGATAGACTAAACAATGTCAAAACACTCCTGCTGTGGGATAGAATAGTTCTGGGAAGGCGGCAAAAAGGTGCAGGCGTAGGCAACAACGCTTTCTCGAAGTTTGGTGCCGAGTGCAAGAGCGCAGCTCCTATCTCGTGTACAGGGACTTCTGTGTGCAGAATGGCATTTTTGGCTCGTTGCGGTGACTTCGGGCGAATTCTAAGTAAGCGCAGGTGCGAGCTGTCTGACGTCCTGTTCGCGCTCGTCAGACCACGCGCAACAGGTTCCACATTTCATAACGTTTCTTGATAAGAGTTGGATAATAGAGAACTTACAAATACAACAGCGGAAATATGACGGCAGTCTAAAAACTGTGAAGGGACGTATGTTCTAAAGGGCGGGAAAAATTGATGACAGCAGAAATCATGTTCTGTTCCGGCCATTTACCAACCCTGTCTACCATGTTCCCTAAAATTTAATTATTCCCGGCAGGGAACTGGCATTATTTCGTGTTTAACGGAATACCCATATTCGCAACGCATGAGCAGACCTGGTCAATGCACGTTGAATGTTCGAAATAAAACGAAGAAAAAAATTAGCATGTCGCCGAGATAAGACCAGCTTGCATTGCATTTCATTTAACATCATGGAGAACACTCTCCATCATTTGCTTGGCGGTAGCAGTAGCATTGCAATGTGGACCGAGCGTAACAAAAACTCATGCAGTGTATAGACTTCTGCAAATTTCATAGTTTCTTTGTAGTCTTTTTCTTTGGTGAACGCTAGTACCAGGAGCGTAGATCAAGGCTGGAAACGCGCTTCGCTCTGAGTAAACAGTCCAAAGCATCGCCATAGCATGAGATAAAAGTTTTTGCCGGTAATCTTTTTTAGAGCTTCATAGTCTACGATAGAATTCACCGAGCGTTCTTTTTTTAAAAGAGAGCAGGTGAAGACCACAAACTACATGCGGCAACCATCTCTTTCTATCTATCAACTGGGTTGATGTGAAAGTGGTTCCGAGTGCGTTGCAGTGCAATGAAATTAGGATGTGTGCTTACTCAATAACCGTAGCAACCACTTCGTCTCTGTTGTGTATATATCAGTGCTTATTTGGGGCTGCAATGGTGTCAGAAGAAGACGCCTCATTGCTGAAATCAGTATCCGCTTGTAGCCAGGGGCGGTGAACAATGTAGAATACCGCCATGTCTGACACATACGTCAAACGTACACTTTCTGGTAGCAAGATAGCTTTCGGCGCTCAATGATTCACCGAGTAGTTGAATCCCGTCCAAGTGGGTCATGATCCCTTGAGTCATGATTTAAATGCATTAACCAGAGACCGGTCTGTACGGTTTGTTCAAGCGTGTGACAATATGTTCGTGACATTGATTGCATACGTGGGGTTCTGCTTTATTAATTGGGTCGGGGCAGCTCCCGTTAACAGCACTATTCCTCAAATGCTTCCAGGCGGAAGAGCAGAAGCAAACCGTGACATGATAGGAGCTCACTGATATACCGCCCTCCCAGTGTGCATTCTGGCATAATCCAAGACAGTAGTATTCACATTCGGCGCACAATTGAGCACCCTTAAATATGCTAGTAGATTGCATACAATTCTACTTTACAGAAACTCCGCTTTAGAACGTCACGTGTGCCAGCTGACGGTACAGTTAGCGGGCATGTAGCCGAACGTACCTGAGGCAGAACGAAGTGACTGCTGAGAAAACATAAAACTGAAAACCTGTGACGTGCAATGCAGACCTTAAATCATACCAAATCCCGCGATCGCCGACCATTGAGGAACAGGACAGAAAACAAAACTAGGTCAGCCATAATGGTGAAGGCTTAAAACATAATAATAAGTGAACAGTTTACTACCACGAGCATTCAAGGTCTGGCTCAAAATGCCGACAACGGGTAGCGTGCAATAATAACGTAAAAAACTAGTGAGAATTTGAGCCCTACGCGAAGGTAGACCATTAGGGGCAACCATTTCAAGTAAGGTGGGAAGATCGCCTACGTTTCACTAACACCGAAATTGATGCCGAGAAAAATGTACCATCTATAAATGAAATGCTAAATGTGAACTTCAAAAGCGTACACTATCGACCCAACCATTCTAAGACGTAATAAACACATGAAAATAAACAACCACAGGCTCCTCTTCAGATGCAGCACACTTATGCTGACGTTCAATGTAGGATACCCTGGGTCGACGCTGCGCGTCCCTTCTTTCTGTGTGAAAAGTCGCGATTTCTGCGTCATTGGGTTCCGTATTTTCATCTACGCTAACTCTACCTGGAAGAAGTTTTAAGTGCGAATGCACTTCTTAAGCTAGCCTGAATCGTCCGCCGCCGTAGTCCGCATAGCCATAGCTGCGGGTGCGCGCGCTCCTCGTCTTCCCTAGCAACGGGGGGATATGTGCGCGCGCTGCCTGGCCAGGAGTGGGGGATTGGTCAGGAATCGGGCGTGAGAAGGGCTAATGCACCCGCTTAAAGGAGTACTGACACGACATTTCAAAGCTGAGATCCGCTCTAGCAATCAAGTACAACGACAACACAAATAGGTGTCTGTGAATAAATGCATCTTTCTTTGTAGTTGTGTGTGTGTGTGTGTGATCTCTCTTTCGCGAACATTACCGAACCGCGCAAATTCAACTCGTGCATTCGCACTTTCACATTCTTCCCCTCGGGGAAATGCGGGGAATTTTTTTAATTGTGGCGTATATTGACTCCACTGTAAAAGAATTTCACAATTTTAAATGCTTACACGTTGGCCGGCTATTGGACAAGTGGCTGTTATGTTGAATTCCTGTTTCATGCTATTCGTTTGAGAATTCAGTTACGCTAGCCCAGGCGTGTTGCCGCTTGGTGTCCAGGGTGATGGCATAGAAGAGAAACCAAAAACGGCTGCTGATATTGTAGGAAGATGAAATGAAATAAAAGGAAATACTTCCTCCAGCCAGAAAACAATAGCAGTAAACATTTACCTCCTAGAACCAGTTACGTTTGCGGTTTGTCTGTCACACAAGCCCAGTACAAAGATGCGCGTTCAAGGTATCAGGCGCACTGGAAGAACAACAGTTTGTCAACTGCTACGCGGTTCTTGAATTGAACGGCGTAGAAGAATTGTCTTCGCAATGTGGAGTGGAGAAGGTGTACCAGCCGATATGTTTTCTCTCCTCAATTTACAATTTTTACTAAGAGCTTTATGGAAGCTGCATATTAAAAAAACCTGGGAACCAGTAGCGCTCACTGCAGAAAATGGCGCCCACGTGCGGCTGCAAATGTAAAGACAATGAATTTGAGTAATGCTCTGTGTTCATTCGTCAGGGGCACTATGCACGACAAACGTTCCTTCCTCTCGCAAGACACTAAGAAAAGCGAAGATATATCCCGAACATTCATTGCGAGAGCTTGCGAGGACAAGCTTGTTCTTTCGCGCATCCTGGCTGGATATGCCATTAATATGTGAAGGACGCCCAGTGCAAATGTTTTTATCGAGTCAATGCAAAAATGATTTGCACCACGCAGAAGCATCTGAACTTCTTTTTTGCCAGGACATTGTGACCAAACATATTTAGAGTGACTGCGTAGCATTTAGGAAACGCTGAAAATGAATCCATTGCTGACAATGACCTCAATAAAGACATGCCGATTGCATCGGATGGCTGCCTTTGGCTTGACACCGACTACCTTCATAATATTATGAAAGATGTATGTCGTCAACAAATAATGGCGTGATCTTGCTTACCTGGGTATTGAGTTGGGGTTTATAGGCACTACTGCCGGTACTCAACTCATCGCATGTCTCTCCAAACCGCTGCAGCTTGCAAGAGGCCACGTGCGTTTGGGTGCTTGGCAATGAGCAAAATCAGGTATGTATTGCAAACGGGCATAAAAAGATAACTTGAGTGTATCTTCCAAAAACTAGAAAGGCACCGACAGTTGCAAACCAGCTTCGCCAGGAAATGGGTCAATCATGCAACAGACTCTACCACCCTTCTGATATTGAGCAGTCACTGGAGCGACTAGTCCTGGGTAGCGCCACACTCTGAGACCAAGGTAAACGTAGCAGAAATAACCTCACCCGAGGCCCCCCATCTTAATAGGCTTGATGAACGAGATCCCGATATCAGTGATTTCACATATAGGGGAGCCAGATTTTGCGAAACAAATAAGCGATTTCCATAGAACGGCCTTTTGATACTATTACGGCACAGCAAAAACGCCAACCTAATATCGGCATAATACATGCGTGAAAAGAAATAACTGGGTACTACAGTTGACCCCCCTTAGTACTTTATTATAATGCCCGTGGTCAAAGTTGATTAAAATCCGGACTTACTAGATGGCCTGCGGCATAAAAGTAACGAAACGAGCCGAAGAGGGTGTGCCTCACTCAGTAAATGCAGGACCGGCTTCCAAGAGAGGAATCTACCACGCAGAGATTCATATCGGTCCCAGGCAGCACAAGAGATTTGAGGACGATTGTAATTATATAGCTTGCTGTGGGAAGATGAAACTAATTTTTCCGCAAGAAGGCCTATACGGGACGACTTCTGCTCATGTTTCGCGGCTGCGGGAATTGTGTCGAAGGCTTTTCAGCTGATTATTTGGCGCTATTGGAACTCGCAGAAATTGAGCGATGATAGATTCTTTTTTTTTTCTGGACGCAGTTCGGTAACCTGCATACAGAATGCCCGGTGCGATGCCATTGTTCTAAACAGCAATGGTAATCCAGATGCAACAAGGAGCGAGCAACAACTCGAAAAACAGAGGATAGGAACTTCGCAAAATGAAAGTTTGTTCTATTGCATCTAGGCCCGTCCCGTTATACAGCCCAGGTAGAATGATCGATTGCTGTTTTAGATGCGGAGCATCTATTGCTCGAGGGGATGTCACTTTTCTGTGCCCCGTACGCAACACTTGTGATGATGATTGTGGCGGAAGGCCCCTAGGGCACGGTCAAACAAAAAATCCCTCATGAGTTAATTCGCGTTCAACCGCTGTCGTCATTTTCCCGTTGGGGACAAAACTGCGAAGAGGAGGTCGTGTACGTTGCTCTCAGCCGTTGCACCAACGTCAAAATCCTTTACCTCACCAATGCTGAGATGCGAAGCATCTCTTGCTCCGGGAGATGTCACTTGTCTGCGCCCCGTCCGCAGCGCCTCTGATGATGATTGTGGCAGGATGCCCCTAGGGATTGGCCAACCAAGAACCCACCACGAGACTGCTTCTCGTTCAAACCACCGTCGTCATCTTCCCTTAGGGGAACCTATCAAGAAGGAGAACAAAACAAAGCTGCAAAGAGGAGGGCGTGTACGTTGCGAATCCATCACGAGATAGCTTCGCGTTCAACCAACACCGTCATCTACCCGTAGGGTTGCAACTGAAGAAGAAGAAGAAAGTTAAGAACACAAAGCTCCGGAGAGAATGGCGCGTACGTTGCTCTCAGCCGGTGCACCAACGTCAACAACCTTTGCCTCACCAACGCTGATAGAGGCTACCTATTCTACCACAGAGACGACAACAACGACAAGAACATGATGGACGAGTTTCGGCGCCTCGAGCACCACCGCCTACTCACCGTAACACAACAGTACTTGCGTGCCTGTGCCACAAGTGTGGACCCGGACGCGGAATTCCCTCTGGCGCTATTAAACACCAGATCACTCAACATAACCGCAACACAGAGGAGCCACACGGAACCCCCATGATGCTTCGCATCCTTATCAGGGTTTCACACGGGAAGATGGTGTAGGTTTTTCAGCTATTCTGGAGACGACGGGCTACATGATCGCTGGTACAGTAAGGCACCAGACTACAAATGACATGCTGCGCTGACGCGTCGTTGCTGTGAGCTGACACAGGGCCATTCCTGACAATTTATATTTCGATTCAGAAGCACGGCATTACAGTCTAAAAATGTTTCTGCGGAGTCAGAAAAGATGTCCTGGTTAAGGTAGCCATCGATAAGTCATTGATATGTATTGGCAATATTTGTCCACCGCATTGCTTACCTTCCCAAAAAACATATTCCTATTGTTTAATGCAGCACCTGGGCATCAAATGTTATCTGGTTTTGGAAAGAAGCGTCAGAGGATACAACAGGCGGAAGATGCAATACGCCTGTTCTACTGACCAGAATAGCAGTCGCTCCTTTGCACATTGTTTAGGAAGTGTGATTACGTAATTAATTTCTTCATGTTCACTACTAAGAATGCAGCGATTGCAACACCTCGCGAGCAGGCTGCTCACGCCAATAAATATAAGTATTCTCTGCTGTGTAATTATATGTAAGGCCCATTCTAAGGCAAAGCAATATCGCGCGTATTCGGACGAAGAATAGAAGCTATTTGCTGCGCCCACAACCCGGCTCCATGACGTGACACAGCCCCGATTGCTGTATTCGCTTCATTTACAGTGATAAGGGGAGGAACTTGCGACCAAGTCAAGAGCGAGGCAATCGGGTCCCAATTCATACCTTAAGTTTCTCTTCTACCGACTATTTGTGTGCTTTACAATCTATTTCTGTTTCTAGACATTATTCCAGCTAACGGATTCACACGCCGACATTTCAAACTTTAGGGCACATCTAGCAAGCGCTACAAAAATTTTAAGACAGAGTTAAGACAAGTTAGCTATTACCTTTTTATGTCTACCAACCACATTTTTTTGTAGATAACCTCTACTCAGCACCTTTTGCAGATGTAGATTTTCAAGTCAGTCAGAAGCGGATCGCGTCTGACTGACCTAACTTCTTACCCTACGCTCAGCATTGGTATTCGAAATATATAAAACGTAATCATAAGTATTCGGAGAACATTTTCCCTTATGCAGAACATGATGCAAGGAATTGTTTTTCTCCTTGATAGCCACCCAGTTAACCTGCGCCTACTACGTGAAACAAGTAGCGTGCCATCACTTTAGTTTCATTGTATTGCTTGAATTCTAACCTGCAGGTGAAGACAAAATAAATCTTCAGGAAAAGAAAGTCACAACTACCCTGCTGTCGTTTGCAAAAGCACGACTGGTACTATTTCTTATGTTGCTTTCGGTCAACTTTGTCAGTCTTTTAAATTGACCTAATACAAAAAGACGGTTCTTCAAAATTAGCACACTCTCTGTCATAACGAATTGTTTTTACGAAAACGTGTATGAGGTATAAGACGAAAAACTATATTTTATCAATTAAGCTTACAAGATTGCTGTGGTGTTTGTATGTGAGTGGTATAGAGTGCGTAGCATCTAAAGTGTTCGTGTTGTACATGGCTGGTTTTGTGGTATCGCCGTCCTAAAAGCTGGTGTGGTATTATAAACTGCAATTTATTGCGTAAAATGTATTAAATTACATCGCTACTTCTTAAGATATTTTAGAAAATGTTTCATCTGCAAAAATAACCTTTCTTTAAAGCACATATATGTACTATCGAACAGACGCCACTTTTCTTGTATATCAAAAACGAACATTTACTGTGACAATTTATATATCCCATTGCTCACCGGCACAGGTGGAAAGATTGACGAGAACGGGAAACCTTCTAATTGGTGGAGTAACTACACAAAAGATGAGTTCAACGAAAAAGCGAGTTGCTTCGTTGAGCAATACAGAAAGATTGTGGATCCAGTAACACATATGCCCGTATGTCTTCATGTTGATTGCATCTATTTCGAAGTGTACACTTTAATTACAATGAGCTCGGCAACGTTGTTAGAGCGCCCTCAACAAATGGCATGTCCAGGAAGGTGGGAGTTCTTATCCACTCCATAATTAATTTACTGATCGTAGAACCTTGCATTCAGCAGCGATCCGTTTAGCAAGCAATATATGCCCGATATAAAAATCATGATCGACTACGCATCGGCCACCTTATGACATCCTCTCTGTAACAATAACAGGGTAGGCGGTTGTGACGATTGAGTAGCTAAAAAAACCTCACGCAGTACCTTAGAATGTTACCTCTAAGCTGCGTTCCTCACACCTTCAAAAGGCGTTTGCAGATACTTCAATACTATAAAATGTTTATCTTCTTTTTGAAGCCTCTCACAGATGCAAATTTTGTTTACATTTTCTAGGGATAAAAACTCTAAACTTCGGGAATGTTATATAGGTCATGTTTTTTTAGAAAACTACTTGGGTATTCCACTAGGTAAGAACACTCTTTTAGCAACACCGATGCCCACGCTGATCTGCCCCATTACCAGTTATGTGTGCGCACTATAAAAGCTGTCTTGAGCATTTGTACGAGTTATCTTTAGTAGGAGACACCTCTTCGTTAATTGAACATACATTTCCTATGTTCAGAAAGTGGTGCATAAAATTTCTATGCTTTTCGGCTCCCGCAAGGGTATAGTAAAAACATTCCTGCTAGAAAGTGATTATCTTGGCAATGCGTAAGTTTCACCATTTCGATATCACTTCCTCGACACATGCGGGCGACATTCGTCCAAATCTCGTGAAAGTGTTTTTGGCATTTGTCGGAGTAAAAACCCTAAGTGTTTGGATATATCACGGGCTAGAATCAATAAAGGCAGATCTACCAACGTATGATTGTTCCTACAGCTTTCCAAGAAAGAGAAAGTGTGGGACTTTCCCCAAGTTACGGGACAGTGGAATGACGTTTCCGTTTCATTATCTGACCACGCCAATTATCAAATAAGGCGCCCTCCGACATTGTATTCCACAACTTGTTGAGCTCACTCACAGCAGACCGGGGTGACCTGTTGGCCACCACCATTACCTCCCCCCCTCAAAATGGCTGATATTGCACATGCTTATGTGACCTATCCTTGCCTCTCCTGCTCCCATGCTTCCCTCTATCGAGCTATCTCAAAGCTATAATGCGACGCTCCTACTGCTCTGCTGTTTTCTTTCTCGGAGCGCGGAATCTCTAACTTAGGGCTCGATGCCACAACGAGCCCCGCACCCCAATCAACATTCTAGAAAATCAGAACACGCCCCGACAGTTTTCCACAACCAATCAATATTCACCTCTTTTCCAAATACCATTCGATGCCCGAACGTAAATTCGTCATTCAGCAAGGCATTCTCAAGGACATTATTCGGGATTGCACATAATCCAGCCGGTCTATCGAGCCCAAATGTCTGAATTTTCTTGCTATGGGCAGAGCAAGCTATTGTTGTCGAGGTCCCTAAATAAAAATAAACATGCGATGTTCCAAACGTTTAATCGAGCCAATACGGCCAATACATTCCTCCAATAAGGAACCACGTCGTATCTACTTCGCCAAAATAGATTTTTTCGGTCCCTCTGTTCTTGGGGTTTCTACCCTGAAATTCGAATGTATTTTCTACATAAGCACGGCCATCTTTTGAACAGAATTCAGATTCACTCGTGTTAAAAAATCCGGCTGCAACACCAACAGCAAATTTTCGTTTTATTGTATTTATGGTGTTTTATCCCCAATTTCGTTTTAAGAGATATTAAATTAGAGCAGTTTCTTCAAAAATCGCATAGATATCAAAAAGACCAAGGGTGTTAAAAATTACAAAAACGCATTTCAATCATTTCCCACCCTTGAAAAAGTCAATTTTAGCTTCCTGGCTTTTAAAATTTCTACAAGACGATGGCTATTTTATGACCTCACGTTTACTAGCTCATATGGTATCGAACGATGCGCGGTTCAGTAAGTGATTCATTTAGTGAGTTCGTGGGTCATTTAGCACTAAGGTTCTTAATTCCATAGTATAACTTGACATAAACGCTACCCTAAACACTATGGGTGTCGAAAATCCTTTTTCTTAAGTTAAGTTACAAAAACACAGAAATTGTGTTGCAAAGTTTAAATAAAATTTCTTCCCATGATAGCTAATATAAATCTGTTTGTCCATCGTTTAGCTGAATGGAATGAGAACTCTAGGTGAGAACATTGCTGACAATGGTGGCATCAGAGCCGCATACCGAGTGAGTATATTAGTTCTCTACATTTGGGCTGTGTTTGACAACAAATTTTTCTAAACGTCTACTACATGAAACATATCATGACGGCTTCATACGAAAGAAGTCGTGATTAGGGCACACTCCCATTTTGTGTTTTTCTCTGGTAGTTATGCAAAACACATAGCACTGGGAAATATTGCATATGATTTCCTCGTGTTTGTTGTGTATACTTACGATAGTCTGTAGCTTTTGCAAAGCAGTAAGTTACATTTAAAGTAATAAATATCGTTTCATTACGCAACTATATAAAGCTATTTGGTGCATTCATATATAAAATTTTGGTGCATTCCTGTATTAGTTCGAACTATTTTGATCAGTGTACCATGGGTATTGTGCCTAAATGTTTTTTTCCTTGTGATGCCCCTCCTGCTTACGCCCTTCAATGGGCTTGCCGTTTGTTTTAAAGAAATAAAAATTTTGACGTCATTAAAAAAAATGGGTAGAGATTTGCGCATTGAACCAAACGTAATGAAAACCTCATTATATTCTACTATTACCGTCCTATGCTACCCCTTTGTATTACCCTACCCTGCAATGCTGTTCGCATGGACTCCTGGGTAGATGGTAAACGGAAACAAAATTTTTATGCGATGAATCTCACACCGTTCATACAGCTTCAATAATACCGTTTAGCCAGCGTATCCGTGTATCTCGGGGAGGGGCTAGCAGAGACCTCTACCTTATCTCCTTTAATTGGGCCTCTCAGCGCTTTTAGAGTGACGCTTTTGTTTGAATTTGGCAATGCGTAAACCATTCCTGCTTTTATTACTCACAAACAATATGCACAGCAGGAGCAGCCTAATTGAGATCTTAACAAACAATATCTTGCGTCTCTCCAGACTTTATAGCTGCAAGTGGAACCGGTGTAAATCTGTTTTCTAGGACAACGGCACCAACACCTTCCGAGAAACCTTATTTTTTTCAGCACAAACAAGAAACACCACGCAGTAACCGATGCCACGTTAAGGAATGGTCTCCGTTACATGAGGACGATCGTGTCTTCGGAAGCTTCCTTGTTAAGACTTATTAATGACCCAATGATTTGAATTCCTAAATACGTGGACAGCAGTAAGTGGAAGCACCGATAATAAGCCGGTGAAATGTCCCGTTAGTGGGAGACATTACCAAGTGCCCACACCTGCCATCAGCCCTACCAAATCTCAATCTAACTGCTTAGCATTGGTTTAGATCCAGCCAGTGAATCTTTCCTGCCATAGAGCGGATGAGACTTCGTCGTTCCTTGTGCTATACCCAGTACAGCTAGGACGGGAACCCTTTTTTCAGCAGTCGTACGGCTCTTTATAAAGAAAGGTTGTATGTAACCAACCTGATAAGCGTGTAATTCCGTCCGTGTAATTCTGACGAAAGATTCTTATTGTGGGAGAACACAACAATTCATAAGCTACGCTGAACAATCGTCGCAAAAGGCTGATATTACAGGGAGGCTGCCTGGTGTCCGTAATCGCAATTTTAAGCTCCATTAAGCTCCTCAAAGCCAGAAGACCAATTCACGTTTGTGAAACTTTGCTTTGGCGTGTTGTACTGCACTCCGAATCTGCCTAAACGGTTCTTAATCTTCACCTTGCGACGCTGTCACGATAGGCCAGCACGAGATATTTTGCTTTTTGCACGCTGTACATTACTCGCTTTTGAAAATTAGCTATTTAGGTATTTTTGTCTTACTGCAAAAGGCAATTATTGCTTATGCTTTTTTGGTGTACTGAAATACTTGCACTATTTATGTGTTCAACATCCAATTTCCACCTATAAAAATTGGCAGCCCATCTACTAGGTTTGATATCTTTGGCTGTATACACGTCAATTCGAGTATTCTATTATCTGGCCGCATGCGTGCTTGTAGCTTGGACTTCTCGTCGCAGAGCTATGCAGTCCATACGTCAATGCAGTGCGACCAGTTTCCTCCATGATGAACATCACCTATGCTGGTAACATAGTTCCGTACCAAACAAAAATGTCTAAAGGGAAATTACACGTATTCCTCTTAAAACACTTTGAGCCCCATTTGAACATTTAGGCCACGCTTTCGTTTTGTGAGTGATCTGGCTCTCGTGCTTCATCGCAGTCATTTTGATACCTGGCACGGGATGTGTTTGCAATTTCTTCCTTTCAAGATACATATTCACAATAAATAATTTTCCGCATGCCGATCGTCGTGGTAGCGTGACAGCAGGGGCAAAAATCATTACCTCTCCTGCTGATAGGCCAGATCCTTTTTCGCCATGGTGTTCTACAGGAAAGCAGCAGAAAGAGTCCTCGCTACTTAAGGTAGTAGAAGTTAGCTGATGGTGGAGACCAGAAGCAAATATTCGTAGAGAACGTTTTTGTCTACCTCCTCATCGTCCTCGCACATTGGATGGTGGCACCGCCCCATGAAGGCCAGTAACAAACGTCTGGCATGGAAATCAATGTTGTAATTCAGGCGGCTGATATTGCCGCTTTCTGGGCAGGTGAAGGCCATTTTTGGTCGCGCTTCAGCACTTGATTTGCACCGTCTGCTTTGTCTGTTTTTTTTTCCTTTCGTCGTCGCTGTTCCGAACGGGGCACGGGGGCGGTGGACGGAAATTCGGCTTGCTTGCGGCTGTCTCTATTACTCGGGAGGTGACGTCAGTGCGCCGGGAGGAACCGGGAAGGTCCAGCGCACGAAACCTACGCGATTTTTGGAACGCAGCGTCACAATGTGGAGAGCAGCCCCGCACTCTCAGCTGCGGCGTGTTGGCGGTGGCACAGGGAAAGGAAGAACCCATGGGGATGGCGGAGGAGCAAATGTGCAGTACAGTCCGACAGCCCGGTGTAGTCTACTTAACGGATTGCCAGCAAGAGCTTACAGTCAGTCGATGGAAGATTTATTAACGTGGAAGTCACTGGGGATGGTCCGGCGTGACGCGTCTTTAGCGGAAGTCTGTCGGTACGCTTGCGACGGAACGACCAGCGCCTCGTCTACGGGATCTAGTTCCCCTTGTCGTCCAGGTCACAAGGCCAACCAGACCCCGTACAACGGGCGCCCAGAAGCATAAGCGGCTGCCCGGCGAACCCGACTCTACGTCGCCATGATCTTGTGTAATGTGAACTTGCGGTTATCCATAGCCACGCCTAGGGTTGAGATGTATGCCTCCTGCTAGAGAGTTTCTTGTGTGGTTTGCTGCTTTCGTACTTGCTATGTTTTTTTTGTTGCCTCTGTAATTTGTGTTTGGCAAATGTGTGTTTCTTTATTTTAGGAGGCGTAGTTAATACCGTACTTTAGTTACCCAGAGCGCATGTGCTTCGCATTGTACGGCGTCATAGGCTTAGTTCCTGCGCACTAGAATGCCGATGTCCCCGTAAAGGTTTTTTTCTTGTATTTTTGGTCTAACGTACTGTGTTGCCATGTAATCTCGCCTTGTTCATGCAGCAAAAATATTTAATTCAAAACATACTCGTGCACCTCTGTCAACTCTCAGTATCGCCAGCAACTTCGGCACACGCGCGCACGCACGGGCCGTGCCCCCTGAAAAAATAAATAATTGTTGGGTCACTTCATTGTTTGCGAGCGCAGGGGCTTGTGGCAATAAGTGGCGTCCGCGACAGAACTCGTTGGCCACGGGTTGATGTTGCTGGGGTCCGAGAGGTTCTTCGAAGCTGATGCAGCCGCGGACTGGCGTGATGTTTTATTCCACATGGCGCAGCCAAATGTGGACAGCTTTCTCTTCGTGGGCGGTTGTTTGACGTGAAGAGAGCGTACTTCCTGACATGGTTGGATAGCGAAGGTGCACGAGTTCTCGAGTGGCCTGATGAGGATAACGAGTACGAGGGATGACAGACTAGCATTGAAGAGAAGTTATCCAATAGAGAGCTAGAATTCTGGATCGAGCAGGTCTGAAACAAAAAGCTCGGAGTATATGTCAAGGGTGACAAGCATGTGCTCCCGCGGGAAAGGCAGAGAATCACGAAAGAATACGAAGAGGAGCAGGGTAAACGCTCTGCACAGGTTGAGCAGAGAAAATACAGAGTGAAGAGGTAAGGATAACTAGAGAGTCAAAGCAAGGTTGTAATCATGGCCCAGGCAAGGTTAGACCGATTGCTCGACTTCGACTTGAACAGTTCGACTTGAAGGGAGTGCTCTTGCTGGCATGGCTGGATATGCGACGTAGCAGGTGAGTGCTAATCGCGAAATGAGGATTACGGGGAAGAGTGGCGACAGACTAGCCACGAAGAGAAATTATTCTACATGGAGCGAGGTCTGTAGCTCGAATAGGAGTGAACAAAAGAGCTCGGCCTAGGCGCCAAGGGTTACAAGCGTGTGTGCGAGAGGCAAAGGCCAATTTTCGGGAGGAAAAGAAAAGCAGGAGAGGAAACGTTCTGCAAAGAACAATCCAAGACGGCAAAGGGATAAGGAACCGCAGAACTAGCGAGTCGAAGGAAGAAGACAGGGTTGAAATAGGAGGCGGAGATATGTAACAAAGAAGTGTTTGAGCCTGAGCTCTTTCGAGAAGATTTTGGAAAGCAGTATAGGAACCAAGGAGAGTTTCAGCCGGGGCTCGAAGAAAAAGGCTGTGAGGATCAGTCAAGGAGGGAAGGAGAGTTTGAGCCGGGGCTCCAGAAACAAGAATGTGAGGAGCAGTTAAGGAGCCGAGGAGAGATTTAGCTGGAGGTTGAAATTGAAGTGCGTAAGGGTCAGAACCGTCCTCGAGAAGAGAGGGCTGAGCCTTCGTCGTAGCTGCGACGTTCTGTATATTTTCAGCTACGTTCTGGCAAGGGAAGGTTTTGACTACTAGTTACTAAAAGCGCGTGAGAAAGCTATGCTCGCTATGCACCATACACATGGAGGCAAGCGTCCGCGGAGTTCAGACTCCCGCGGGAGTGAGTGATAGAGAGACAGGGTCCTGTGGGTGTCCTTCATGCTTGCCGCGCCGTCGCACGTAGGGTTCAGAAATCATCTGGGCGGTTGTCATTTTGTACCCCTTCGGTGTTATGGGCAAGTGAACCATTTGCCAAGAAGGGCACTCTGACTGAGCATGTAGAGACAGCTTGCCGTAGCTTGAGTGCTTTGGGTGGTCGAACACATTGGGAGTATTTGGTTATGCTGTGACGTTTTCTTTGTGAACGAAATGCTGCATGTTTCCTCGAGTCACCCGAATAGAGTTTGGGTTCATGGTGAATATTTTTGGTATGTTTGTACGTGGATGAATTTTCGGGTGTAGTGTGAGCCTTTCTATTTGGGAGTAGTGGAGCGGACTTGTGTCTTGTAAGCACGTGGAAGGTGTTATAGCGGAGGAAGGTTTTTTGTGTGTTTTCTACTCGGAACGAAGGGTGCGGTGTTTTGCGTTTCTCGTGTTTTTACGTAAGTAAACGTAGGGTGTCCCAGTGGTGAGCAGTACGGTGCTAGAAAACCTGGCACCATTTCTTTTCCAATGTGGTGGCACGTGAAATTCTGCACTGCACCCTACGCAGAGCGCTCTGGTTGGACCATGCTCGGGTCTATTTGTGTGCGTATAATCTTCCTTAGGGGGGAGCAGTGTAACAAACGTCCGGCAAGGCCCTCAATTTTGTCATTCGGGTGGCGGACATCACGACTTCCTGTGCAGGTAAAGGCCATTATTGGTCTCGCTTTAGCTCCGGAGTCACCCCGTCTGCTTTGTGAGTTCGTTTTTTTTTCTTTGGTCAGCGCTGTTCCGAAGGGTGCGCATGGCAGGGCCATGGCAGTTTGGATAACTCGTGGAAGTGTCGATTTCCCGGGAAGCGATGTCAGTGTGCCGGGAGGGACCGATAGGGCCCAGGGCAGCCTGCTGAATTGCGGAAACGCGATATCACAATAAGGAGATCAGCCCGCACCCGCATTTGCGGGGATGGCGGGGAACCAATGGGGTTGGCGGAGGAGCAGATGGGCAGAACGGCCATCTTGTGGATTGGTCCTTCGGTGGCAGCAGGCTTCTAGGTTGGAACCTGCGGTGTGCCCAGGCAAGGAGTTTGTGTATGACCTTCTTTGTTCATGCTCTGAAAGCCCTCGGGGGTCGTGTGGGCCAATGGAGCTGGACTGGAAGAGGCCCGACCAGTCCCAAAAACGCCCCTCACCTCAACATCCACGGGCTCCGCAGAAGTTGCGGTGGGGTGCTCGGCTGTGGATGTCTGCCCAGCAAGATTAGGAACCACCATGGCCTCTGCGGTAGAGGCAGGAGGTGGTGGCGGCCCGGAGGAGGCTAATGACTCCGACATATCAGCTAAGCTGCATTGTGTTGCAGTACTAACCAAACTTCGCCCTAACCCCCGGCGGGCGGCGTCTGCATAGGATGGAGCCGAAAAAAATATTGGGATTCTGGCATGCTTCAGGGAAACTGATACTTTCAATTACTTTGATCGTAATGATATCTTTTTTTTCTTGAAAGGTGGCCAAGATCGTGAGTATGCAGCCTGTTAGGCAGTGCAATTAGGATATTTCGTGGTTGTGTTTTTGCAGTCATCAGAAGAGTGATCATCTTCGCCACATTTCGCGCATGTCTGCTTGCCATGACAATCTAGAGTTCTATTACCGGGGTGGTGACATTTAATGCACCGCCTCGGGTTTGGAATGTGGGAGCATATACAACAGCTAATAAAAGCTGCCTTTACTGTCTCGGGAAGGCTAGAGCCAGAAAGTGTTAGGTTGATGTGTGGGGTCTTGATCTCTGCTCCATTTCTTCTCATAATAACTCTACGGACACCAAAAACACCTTGGTCATGCCGTCCCTCAAGAAGATCATCTTCTGTCTCATGGAGCACTTCTTTGTTAGAAGGATAATACCTTGTACAGTGTTTGGCGTGCGGTGTGGCTTAACGGCGGCGGTGAAGTTGGAAGTGATATCTTTTTCGTCCGTTGAGTGTACAAGTATGTATTTGCTGAAAGCTGCATGAGGTGGTAGGGTGCAGGGTGCTTCGGCGCGACCCCTTTTAGGAGGTCTATCAGGTTGTTTTGCGGAAGTTGCGAAAATAGTCATAGAACATGGAATCAATTCGCTGGCAAGACCAGTCGCCCACCCCTGAAACCAACAAGGGACGTGGCTTTGAAGCACACGTTAACTGTACCTCGCCTAAATAACCTTAAGGTCGTTATCAGGGGTGATCTTCTCGCACAGGGTGCACCCTGGCCACCTGCAGAAGAATGAAGAAATGCAGAACTGAAAAGTCGACCGGATAGTGTTAGGAAAGAAAAATAGGAAAAGAAAAGAGTGAAGAGGAGGGCAGGAAAAGGCAAATGGCTGATCTCCCCAAGGACGGGTCAGACTGGGGCATGTCTACGAGAAGCGGGGAACAAAGTAGCGTGTCGCGGCCGCCAGGGGGCCGTGAAGGTCAAAACACAACCCCCAGTTTGGCTCAGACACCAGGATGCCCTTTTCCCCTGACACGGCAAAACCACACACAGCCTAGGGCGTGGGCGGGTCTATCCCACATGAGCTAGGGGTCCGCAGTGTCGCCAATACCGTCACCTTAAATAGACAAGGTGACTCTACAGGGAGTAGGCCACTTTTATGTTCCGAAGCAGAATATACACCGTCCGAGTAGTCACTTGATTTTCCTGTCCCAATGAAGACGCCTCGCACACCAGGGACAAAAACATCACCATGACGTCAGAGCTAGAGAGCTACAGCAGGATCTGGCTCATTTTCTATACGAAGTACGACCTGCTGACACTTCTGATGCCTTTTGTGATGTATATGTTTGGAACGCGGTTTCGAGGGGAAAGCTGCCAAGTTTTTCTTGTCCCTGCAGTTTCACCTTATTGTCGGCTTCTGGATAACGCTCAGGTTGAACAAAACACCTAATTTATTGCACCAAAAAAGATTGCCGGGGAGCAGATTGTGTTTTATCCAAAGGATTAGCCATACCTCCAAAGAAGCTTCTCATGGATGCTTTATTTGGAGGCGAACTACGTTACTTCAAAGGTTATAATGTTATAATGACAGTGTACCACAAGATGGCACGGCGGTGGCAAAGTAGTACCATTGTTGTTTTCCTCAACAAAGAAACGGTGGACTACGAAACTTCAGGTTTATAAGACAATAATAAAACGCCTAATTGTAGAACTGAAGTAAAATAAAAATATTAAATTTAAGCTTGCAGCAATAGAGAGTTATACGTTCACATCAGCACACGGCGGCAGCCTTCAGTGTCTTGGCGAACCTTTTGTTTTGTATCAGCTAGCGTTCTAATCGCTTTCCTCCCACGGAAAACATTTTCCACTGGATCATACTGTCCAGTTGGCCAAGTGAACATTTGCAAATAAGACCTATATTAAGAAATTACTTTCCACCGACCTGGCAGAAAATACAACTTGCAAAAATGTAGCCATAAAAAATAAGACAAAAATTATCGTTTTCTCTGAAATAACGTGGACCAATATTGCCCTGTTTGAACTGGTCTATATTGCAGGAGAATAGTGCTCGGTAACCAAACTGGAAACTAAATCTGAAAGGCTTGAACCCTAACCAAACTAACAAAATTATGGTTGGAAAACCTGTCGTCTACACGCCAATACACTCTCAACGACTGAAATATCAGCTACCACTGGTGGTACGATGACACCCAGAAGTTGTTGTGGGGAACTCGATTTCTTTAAGGGAGACTATCATTATCATCACCAGTTTATTTACGCCCACACCAGGGCAAAGACCTCTCCCATTATTCTACTATAATCCTGATTCTGTACTAACTGCGACCAATTTATTACCGCAAATTTCTTTATATCATCTGCCCACATAACTTGCTGCCACCATCTGCCATGCTTTTCTTCTCTAGAAATCCACTCTGTTACCCTTATTGACCAACGGTTACCTTAAGTTCGCATTAATATCCTGCCCACGTCGATTTCGTCTTAATTTCTACTAATATATCATTACCTCGCGTTTTTCCCTGACCCCTTCCGCTCTCTTGTTGTCCCTTAATGTTACACCGATCATATTTCGTTCCATTACTCGGTGAGGCGTTCTCAATTTAGTTCAACACTCTTAGTGATCCTCAAAGTTTTGCCCCGTAGATGAGTACTGTTAAGGTGCAGCTGCCTTACACTTTCTTCTTCAGGGACAATAGTAGGCTGCAATTAATTATTTGAGAATACCTGCAGAATGCAGTACACCCCATCCTTACCCTTGTAATTATGTCTTCCTCATGGTTGAGATTCCGGATCACATGTTGGCTTAAGAAGATATACTCGCTTACGCTTCCACTGCCTCGCAACCTATCTCAAACCGCGTGAAGTGAGGTGAAGTGTTAACAACAGCACAATGGTTACTCACTAGTACTGGTATCCCTAAGTATGCCTTGAGCGCCGGCGATAGGGAGCAACTAAAGGAGATTGCTTTCTGCTACGTCCAAATATCATTTACCCAGCTCTGAACTTGCCTCCCCCGTCAGCACGCACTCGCTGAATAGGCGCAGTGCGCTTTCCTTGGTGAGACACGGGCACGAAAATGCCAGTCGTTGCATCTTGTGCTCTTCTCGTATTCCTCTGCCCCATTTAGAGTCACATTTTTGATGGCCCATTTGTGGTCGGCGCCTCTGCTTGTAGCAAACTGACCTTTTATTCGAAAAGAATATTTTACCCAATCAGACCACGTGCCGGCAACCTGCCTCTGTCTTCACTAACTAATAACGTCCCCCTAAAGACGTTCTCGTAAGTTCAGAGGCATTTCATGGCACGTTATAAATTGCAAACTTTCGTCCGTGTTGCCAACGAAGTGTGTTTTCTTCTCAACTTACCGGACACTCATTCACAAATCTGACGAAATGCCGTCTTTAGATTTGCTTTTTAAGATAAAAATATTGAGTCCGTATTAATAAGGCTTTTAATTGCTGCTCCACCTATTACACACTCCTTCATCAGGCTTGTCTGCCCGCATATATTACCGTCGCGCCTTGCACACCCCTTTTACTGCCCTTACTACCGCGTGCGCCATCGGAAGGGTGAGTAGTTTCCGCTCTTCGAAGGGAGAGCCAAGCTTTCCGTGGCATGCTACGCGTTGTCTTTTCTTCCACTCGCGGTGATTCTTGTGGACACCCGGGCGTCCGGTAGTTCCTAAAGTGTGTCCCATCTCTCGCACGTATAGAAAGTCAGCCATCCCGTCCTGTTTCCAGGAAGCCTATCTTTTTGGCGCGTTTCTTGCAGAAGAATTCCCGCCTGTTGAGGTGCTCGCACAACTTGTCAGTTTCTCGATTCACTACAAGCCATAGCCCTACTTTTCGCAAGCGTTTTTTTTTCTCCGACAAAGCCACGCCAACAGCTTCTCCTATATTTTTGGGGGTCGCGATTTGTGTTAACCTGCTGACAGGGTCTTGCGTTCCGATAAAGAACTCAGCGGAGATTTGCCCGCCCAAAAGCTCAATATGGAAATTGCGCTTACCCAAAAGCCACATTGCCAACGTGCGGAGCCCGCAGTCGAAATACCGTACGTCTTTCCCGTTCTTTTGTAGGGCTAAGAAAAACGTCTTCTCTTGTGAAGCTTTCAAGTCATCTTACTGTGTGCTGCAGAAATAGTCTGTCGTTGCACGAAAGGGGTAGGTTGATAAGGACTATTTCGCAGCGGGCGATTTCCATCATGTGTGCCTCCTTATAACCACCGAGAGCCCTACCTGTCCGAGTACCTGTCGGAAGTCTTCGTTGGGTACTCGTTACCATCTGCCGTCAATTTGTGGGCTTGTGGGCATGTTTCTCATGTTTCTGCTACGTCTTGTACTTTTTCATGGTTGCTTTGAAAAAAGGAAATACGCGTTGGGGAAAAACAGAGGGCTGGTCAGTTATTGCTCTCTAGGGGTGCTCACATGAAGTGTAACTAA
Organism: Haemaphysalis longicornis; assembly: GCF_048455015.1. Taxonomy (NCBI): domain Eukaryota; kingdom Metazoa; phylum Arthropoda; class Arachnida; order Ixodida; family Ixodidae; genus Haemaphysalis; species Haemaphysalis longicornis. Next base: position 67,729,837 of record NW_027526233.1, on the reverse strand, counting down.
GGGTATCGCACCTTTGAACGTTCTCTTGAATGTCTCATTCGATAATATCGCCTCGCACGCATGAAATATGCGGTGTACGCAGTCAAAGACAGCGGCAAACTCAACACGTAACCACGTAACACAGTTCAAAATGCACTGCCTCAATACCGACAAACCACTCAATGCACTTTTCACAGTATTCATTGAAATAACTTTAACAGGAAGCGTATTGGTACAGCGGACCACAATCTACGGGAACGTAATAAATATAATGCACATAACCTGGTAACCCATTTTTGTTGCTAGATAAATGAGGTTTATAAAAAGAACCCGGGTTTTGATTTGTGAATAATATGACTACTGAGGCCGTCTTGTGATAGGGTATATAATTCTGTTCCATTTTTAAATGTTGCAGAGCATGAAAAATCTTCGGTATTACTGAGTGAACCATTTATTCGGAATATCCTTGTTCAGAAAGCCAAGGTTTTTTTTCTTTCAGGCGTACCGGGACCTATTAATTGACTCGAATGAAATCATTCCGATCGCACTAAAGAATTTTACGACGGAACAGCTGTTTTTTATTTCGTTTGCAAAGGTAAGTGCTTAAATATAACATGGGTCATCTTCTCGAAGTGTGTACTTATTTCTAGATCGCTTTGTAACCCCACGACGTTTTTGTGCTCATAAATCGGACGCCAAGATTTGCTGCAATTTTTTGTGCAGTGCAAGTATGTGCCAGCAACACCATTCCTTGATAAAAGTAGCTTATACTTTTTTCTGCCTATAGTGTGTAAATGACGCATTGAAGGAAGCATGTTGTCTCGTAATAACGCGATTGTTCCGCGTTCGGACATCTTTTGAGGAATGACTACATCAGCCACGGAAATGTCGGCAACGGGATGACAAACGTTGAATCTAACGCAGCGCCGTAGCTGTTAACAATGCAGCACAATCTGGAAAAGCTACGATCCACATTCACCTCACGAAGCCCCACGGACCATCTTCTGTTTGGGCATGTGATGAAATTCTGGTATGCTTCGTTGTCAGCCCTTTTTAGAGAGATCATTCTTACCGTCATGAAAATGTCACAGGTGGACAGTAAAAGTGTGGCGTATGCAAAATTTAGAGATGGAACGGCTGCTAATGGAGCTTCTCACCTTTATTAATAGAACATCTGGACAACGCCAATCTACTAACTTATTGATCATGGTTTTAATAGAAGAATACATGAGTTTTCAATATGAAAAATAAAATCCAAATGCTGTAATTACCGCAACTGGAGGCCTGACAAAGATATTTCCGATCACAGCTAAGTAGAATAAAGGGAGAAAAAAATTCGGAGCTACTCCTATTTAAGCCTCTACTCGGAGCTATTCTTATTCGGAGGTACTCTTATTTCGTGGTTACTCTTCGGAGCTACTCTTCGGAGCTACCTTCGGAGCTAATCTTATTTAAGCCTCTTATTTAGTCTTTATTTAAGTCTTATTTAAGCCCAGAACACATCACTTTTGAAGTGCTTTTGTACAAGCGGTGATTTAAAGCGAAGGGATTGTCTTGGCTTATACAACATCAAAGAATAACGGAAGCGCAACTTCGAAGAAAATTAGGCCAGGTTACTTATTACGTGGTAATGCATTTTTTCGCTATTTCAGTATTTATTGTTCTTCTACGGTGGTAGTGCACCATAAAAGATTTGCGTCATGACTAGAAAACTGAGGGTGAATATGCGTCAACCTTATTCTAGGACATGAACGAATAAGACAGATTGGAATTCCAGTGAAAGAAGGCAATGTATGTACAAAGAGATAGTGGCACCATGAGGTAACGTTAAGGCTGTGCAGGCACGTGCCAGAAAGGGGTTGTGTGTAGTGGTTATTTGAGCGACTTTGGATAGGGCAATGAGTATAGCCGCAAGTTTAAAAAATTTAGTAGGCCAACTGCGTAGCCTCTAATGATGAGGTAGGCGTAGAACGTCATGTGCTCACTGGAGGCACTGGAGCACTATGTGTCAGAAGGAGGCCCACTTAGTAGTAGGCTATGAAAATGGATTTCAGCAGTTTTAAGGAACGTTATTGTAACCCGCTGATTGCGGTTACAGAGCGCAGTCAACTGGAATTCACTCCTTTTTTTGGCTGTTACTGAATAACCGTTTTGGAGCTCTTAGTCTACCTTAGCTTGGAATAAACGATATTGTACCTTGTCATTGCCGTTAAAAGGTACAGTAAACCCTTCCTTTTCCTTGCTGGCAACTGAAACTGAACGGCGTTTTGAATGTTCTGAAACTTAATAAAAACTAACGGCGTTCTGAACTGAATGTTGAAGAGAGGAACAGCTAAAACAATCACACAACAAACTCGAAACTGGAGAAATCGGCACACACCCTGTTGTGAAAACTGAGAAATATGCAAGTTCTATTTTGTGGCGTTTCTATATTTCGCGGGGTGTAACAGCACAGTTGCTTAAGGTTTAAGTTCCGCCGTGGAGCGTTAACAGAAAAATCAGCACAGCGGAGCGCATGGGAGCGTGCGTTTCAGGAGAAACACCCGGCGTCGTTCAGCTCCAACTTCGCGAACTCTTTACCGCGTTTTCGGTGCGTGAGCTCTCGCGTGGCGTTCTTCACGCTAGGTCACGTGTGTTCATTTTGATGTGGGTGCAGCGACGCCGAGTTCGTGCTTAACAGGCCGCGTTAACGGATCTGGTTGTATCGTGTTCTAGCGCGAACTAACGTTGTCCACTATGAGAGAAATGTAAAAACCGCCAAAAAAGACGATCCCAGCCGGAAGTCATTGAGAAATTTCAGTGGCAGGTTAGGAAATCTGAAGGACCCTAGCCGGTTCTCCAAAAAAGCAGGTGAGGCGCCAGCTCATCTGTGTTTACAGCCAAGTGTTTCCAAACTATGTCCCCTATATATCCAAAATTCCCAGAACAGATCACTTTTGGGGTGCTTTTGTACTAGCGGTGCTTTAAAGCGGAGATTTGTCTTGGCTGGTACATCCTCAACGAATATTGAAAGCGCAACTTCGAAGGAAATTAGGCCAGATAACTAAATACGTGGTAGTATATTTTTTTCGCTATTGCACTATTTATTCTTCTTGCACGGTGGTAGTGCAACATTAAATATTTGCGCCATGACTGGAAACTGAGGGTGAATATGCGTCAACCTTAATCTAGGACATAAACGAATAAGACAGACCGGAATTTGACTGAAAGGATGCTATGTATGTACGAAGAGACAGTGGAACCACGAGTTAACGTTAATGCTTCGCAGGCACGTGCCACAATGGGGATTGTGTGCAGTGGTTATTTCAGCGACTTGGGCTAGGGCAATAAGTACAGCCGCAAGCAAAAAAAAATGAGTAGGACAACAGCGTAGCCTATATTGATGAGGTAGGCGTAGAACGTCATGTGGTCACTGGACGCACTGGAGCACTATGTGTCAGAAGGAGGCCCGCTTAGTGGTAGGCTCTGAAATTGGATTTCAGCAGTTTTAAGGAACGATATTGTAACCCGCTGATTGCCGTCACAGAGCGCAGTCAACTGGAATTCTCTTCTTTTTTGGCTGTTACGGAATAACCGTTTTGGAGCTCTTAGTCTACCTTAGCTTAGACTAAACTATATTGTACCTTGTCTTTGCTTGTTAAAACGTGCAGTCAACCGGAACATTTTCCGGCAACTAACTGAAACTGAACGGCGTTTAGTAGCCGTTACTATATCTGAGCTTCACCTGGTGCGTGTGGATAACAAATAAGGGGGGTGCCCTTTAGTATTGGTCGGACCGTTAGCTGTCCACTCATTAATGATATTAATTCCCCGTAAACCGCATTTCGTAGCTACCGATGAATGGTTTGCAGACTTCCTGTCGTATGCACTCTCTTTGTGTAACCAGATACGAATCACTGCAGCTGTGCGCTTTATCTCGTAATTGCTCCTTCGAACAGAATGTTTGCGTTTTTTAGGTCGAGTGTGCATCCCACTCGATCGACGACGTTAGCCAGAAAGAAGTGACACGTCCTAAACAATTTGCGAATATTTCTTTTAGAAAAGTCACGTTATTCTAACTTTTTACCATTTGGATCGTTTATAAAAATTTTTATCCCGAGACAAAAAAGTTCTAGACAGATTTATATTTAGGGCCCGTTTCTCTAAAATGTGGGGCCGTCGTTTTGAAATGACCGGGTACCCTCATGCAAATGCATGTGTTCTCCGTGCAGGTCTGTCGCTTTGAAATATTCTGCGAGAAGAATGAGTCGCAGAAAAGCACTCTGACCGGGGCACTTATTGACAAGTGAAACGACGGGGGCAAGAGATGTAGCTTTATTTTCAAAATGTCGTTTCAAAATGATGGCCTCTCGTTTTAAAAAATTGGGCCCCTAATCATACTGTTTGTCATTGTCTGAAGTAGGGCCTAATTTAGTAATGCCAGCTTTCCTGGCCATACTTTTGTCTAACGTTGGGTGATACTTTCGTCGTTATTGTCCAGGTGGCCGGCATGTTCTGAAAATCAGTAGATCCTTGGGTTGTTTTTAAAGTGATGGCGTTAATACATGAGAGCTTCATAAATTTTGTTCAGAAAAGACACGAAAACTGAAGTGTACAGTTTTGCCTAAACAGTGTGTTATGAGTTGCGACAAAATTTAACCGAGAAACGTTCCTGCTGGTGAAGTTAGAGCTCGGCATTACAATAAAAACGCTCCTGCATCTCATGTTACATGAAAAACTATTTCTTTTTAATGTATTTGGCGTTTGAGCACATAATCCCGGGTTCCTTTAGGATAACCATTTTGCTGGCTGCGGATGTTCACAACAAAAGAGCACGGAAAGATTACTGTGGGATTTCCAGCACCCCATGTCCAGTACAGATAAACACACCGACGTTCCGAACGTTTCCTTTCTCTCATTCCATTCTTATTTACTTTTGCGTTAAAGTGTCCGATTACAATACTAAACCCTGTTGTTTTATTCTTTATTGCTGGTTCGACGTCTTGGTAGAAACCATCCACGCTTTCATTACCTTCCCAAGTTGCCTCGCAGGCCCGTAATTTTAACCTGTATTGTTTGTAGATTGATGAATACCGGTGCGCCGTTTTATGGTTTTCTTCTTGCAACTTAATCTATCCCTCTAATGTCCCACTGATTGCTCGAGAGCTCCTGTAGTAGTGCAGCTAAGGTTACCCTTGATGGGAAGGGTTCAGGTGGTGATTGTTGCCGTGATGAAGTTCTATATACAGCCAATCTAGTCCCGGTATTCTTATCAAAATCTGCTCTGTCGCTGGCCTGACGCCTTTAGCTTTGGGGTGTTAACTGGGCTGTTAACTGTTGGGCTGTTAACTGTTAATGTTAGCTGCCTGGGACTAACGGCCGTTGTTTCAATTGGTCATTATGGCATGCGGGACCGGATTCTACGCCAGGCTGTACGGATCATCATCAGGGGAGAGTGCTCTTTGTGACCAAAAGAGTCTTCCCAGCGTGTTTGCCTCATTATAAGTTAGCCTGCTGGGTATCGAAAAAAAGGGTTCACTCATTGAAGACCTGTGTCTGGATGACTAATTGTCGATTCTACGCTTCCGCCTCATGCGGCAGGTTGTTTCCGCTTTTTTGGAGTGAGATGCCCAGTACCCCTTTCCTATTTGTTTACTTTTCTTAATATTGCTGTTTGTGGGTTGGCGGTGGCTAAAGAAAACACGCTTCCTAAGTGCCTCGCTTTTGCTTTTCGCCGCGTTGTACATTGAAATACATTACCTGCGCACCCAGTCGTGCAGTACGTTTCTTTCCAGTTGTTTCTTGCTGTATTTCCTTCTTGTACACTTTTGAAATCATGTGTCCACGTGCCCACACCCCTCCCTACGAGCCTACATATATCCTGTATTCGACCCTTGTACTTCACTTGAAAAAGGCTGGATCCCAGCCGAAACATCGTAATAAATATTGTTGTTTTTCATGGTGACTCTCATTTAATATACTATTCAGCTGCCAAGCGCTGCACTGTTATATTTATATATAAATATATATATATATATATATATATATTTGGTTTATATTGGTCTTGGTTATTCGTTTTATATATATATATATATATATATATATATATATATATATATATATATATATATATATATATATATATATATACCGAAACGTCTACAAATAAACAGCTCTTTTAGAAGCTATAGAAGCTATACCCATTTTTTACTATATAAATATGTGTATAGCAATAATGTCCAACGATTATGATGATATTCTTGCACCAATTCTAAGACTGGACAAGGACGTCTAAAAGCTAAGATAAAACAGAGGGTTCAGGTGATTGAAGAACAAGAAAAAACACACAAAACTTGACGAAGTTGCTCAGGAACGACACGAGCTCACGTGACAGAGGAGGAAAACAAACCTTGAGTTTAATGACCTCCCCCTGACTGAAAAGGAGAACCTCCTGAATAAGGACAATGATGATGCTGTGAATTTACACTGCCTCAGCTGCCGACAGTGCCTTTGTAGCACTGCACCAATTACCGTCTGCCAGAGATAAAATGCCTGGCATATTCGCAAGATTTGTGAATCTTGCTGTCAGGTTCTCTTTTCTGAAAAAGAAAAGAGAACTGAGCATGTATGACGACCACTGCAACATTCACGAAAGCATCACGAATACCGGCTACTACACGGAACAGCGAATGTGTGGGATACAAATCGTGGCTACAAATACGTCAGGCAGAAGAATGGTAATGTGTATGTGAGGCAGAAAGATGGAGAGACAGCGATCAGTGCGCAGAATGAAAGCGACTTACACATGGTTCGTTACAGGCATTACGTTTTTTCTTTACGTCTACGTCATAGCTTCACTTATTAGGACAACGGAGGATCACACACCTCCTTCAGATTTTCTCAGAATCTGCTAAGGAGACAACGTGCAACCACTAAGACTACTTATACACGCAATCCGCGGGTAATATTATGCCACAACTTGAAGTATTTTCGACAGTTTGCCTGTGTGTTTGATATTATAATTTGAACAAACAGCTCAGCGATGCACACGACGGAACGGAAAAATGACAGTAAAAGGGCTGTACTGTCTCCTGTCCATTCTCCCATCCACGTCCTTGCGCGGTTTGTTCAAACGATGTACAGCCAACTAGCCCAAACCCAATCGTTACTTAGTTTGATATTACTATGTTCACTGAAACATATAGTACGCCAAAGAGGGCGAAGTACTGGTACTTTAAAGCTTTAATATTTTCCCGTAAACCGCACTACCGGTCGCGGAGGTGGTGTTTCCCTCAGGTCAAAAATTGCGTTATATGTGATGTTATGGTGAAATTTTCTAGCAAACATTGATTTCGAGATCTTGTCTGTCAATGAAATGAAAACATATTAGCCGCTGTTGATTAACCATCAACGAAAGAAAATTGCTCGTAATTTATTTTTTTTATGGCGGCTCTTGTAGACTTTGCTATTAAAAAAATACAAAGTTTTTAGTGGCAGAGACTAACATAGACGTGTTGATGGACACCAGAATCAAGAGACAGTTAGGAAAGCTTATTCTCTCTAATGGTTGCGCTTGTGGGATTGTGAGTGCAACAAAGATCACCCTTTCATCAACCCAGCTACTAGACCTATTCTGGTCTTTGCAGAAGAAATATTAGTGACCGCGGTGCGTTTACCTTTCACAAGAAAACACAAAAGTAAATTGTACGAACATGCAAAGAATGTTCTTACAGAAAATGAGGCCAAATATTCTTAACGACTTTAAACAACCATTACAACGTTTTTTTCCGAAGCATAATATTGCAACAAAATCATGAAGGGAATGTTTACAATTTTTTTCTTACAAGTCACTTCAGTCATGGATGAAAATCCGCAGGCCCTGGTTTACTATAACTTCTATAAAACTTCTATAAAAAGTAAAAAAAACAACAAATGGGTAAGTAAGACATTGGAAATTTTCCCAAACAAATTAGCAAAAGCAATAGGGTATGCAAACAATCACTATTTTCGTGAACTGTTTCCATATTTGCAACAAGAACATATTTAATGTGGAAAATATAACCAAAACCATCAATAGTACTTCGCACAGCAATGTTATTGATTAAATATTATGCACAAGGAAGACCAAAAACGAAAACGTGTACATAAGGTTTATAAGAATATTTTGCTGGACATAACCACTTATGATTACCATCGTAACGCTCTCCGGTATGTGGAACATATGACATGCGGGTCCAAAATTTAAATCCTGTATATTATGAAGACGTAGCTCCAATCATCCTAGGTGTGAGTAAAAGTACAAGTATGCAAGTAGTAAAAGTACAAGTATATAATTATGGGATAACTATCATACCCTTAAACTACGTTTTAAATTATCAGCCCATTTCTAACCCATATAATTAACTTTGACAAATTAGAATGATTTTTTTCCTAAGCCAATTCCTCTCTGTAATTAAAAAATTAGACCGCAAAAAGGGAGAAAAAAAGACCCTGGGAACCACTGTCCCGTATCAATGCTACCAGTTTTGTGAAATTACCAAAATAATTCTGCTGGAGTGAACAAAACTTGCATAAGTATAACTCTCTGACCTCGGCTTAGAAAAACTGGTGTACAGAAAAAGACTTCCTAGAACGCAACAATTTCATTATAAAGTCATGTGTAAATGAAAATATGGCTCTTAGAATACATATACTCTGCGCAAAGATTTTTAAGTACCGACATAACACGTAATTATTGCGGGAATAAATTTGTATATTTTCTGTGCTACGGGAGAACCATTGGTCGCCTCTTACTAAGAAAGTCGACACTAATATGGGCCCCGTAAAAGTCAATGATCACAATTTAAACCTTCATTAGCTTAACTACGGCAAGGCCGTATTCTCGTCCCGCTTTTATTCATATGATACATCACATCCCTCTTATCGATAGTGTCAGGTATACAAAGAGGACGCAGCTGCCTTAAAGGAAAAGCACGTTTTCTGAGCGATATTCTGCTCCCCTAAGAACTCAAAGAATACACAGGCGGCGAAGCAGGAGCCAATAAAGTGGAGTGCCTAAGCGAGTCTCGTAAATCCAAGACCGCGGCGTCGGCTCCGCGGGAATTTATCTTTGGGCGCGAGTGTTTCTGCAACCGTTGAATTACATCCAGAACAAAGAAGAATATTCTAGGCTGTTCACGATAGTTCGGAATGCTCTCCCTATCAGAAGAGATCACAGAAGCGGCACGAAATAAACAATAAATCACGCGCTCCTCTTGGCACGCAGATTACACAGATAACGCAGACCGGCGCAGCCAGCCGGTAAAAGCATACTATAAACAACCACAATGCGTGATTTGCGGCATAAACCCCTCTAAGAGTTCATGAATCCGATGCTAAAATAAGCGACAGTCCGAACAGATAAAAAATAAAAGTTCGTTGTCATGCGTAAAAAGGTTTAAGCGAACCGCGTGGGAAACTTCGGCCCCCGTGCGTTGTCGTGATGTTCCGGAATCACCATCGGGAATCACCTCGTTGGCCAACACGTTGTAGAATCCGGGTTGGTCCGAAATACCGTCGCAGAAGCTTCCCACTGAGTCCACGTCGTCGGATGCGAGTCCAAACCCCACACACATCCCCCTGGGCGGTACTCGGCGTCTCGGTGGCGGAGGTTGTAGCGTATCGCTTTCACCAGCTGCTGGTACATTGTGCGAACTCGAGCGAGCTGGCTGACCTCTGCACGCTGTCCTTGGACATCAGCATTGGGGTCGTCGTCTTCCACGTGGGGAACCATGATGTAAGGCCTCGTAGTCGGCAGTCATCTGTAGACGAGCTCGAACGGTGTAATCTGCGTAGTTTTCTGGATAGCCGTGTTGTACGCGAACGTGACATGCGATAACACTTCGTCCCAGGTCTTATGTTCAATGTCGATGTACATAAAGTCTATCTGCCATCGTCTTCTTCAGACATTCCGTTAGTTCGTTGTTCGTGGGTGGTACGCCATCGTTCGCCCGTGATTCTTGCTGCTGTATCGTACGTTTCCTAGCATAAGCTCCACAGTAAAGGCCGTTCCACAGTCCGTGACCAGGAACTGAGGGGTTCTGTGTCGCCGTAAAACTTGGTAATGAAGATCTTAGCGACTTCTTGTGAGTCCCCCGCCCAAGCGCGGCGGCATCTCGGTAGCGCGTAATGTAGTCTGTCGCTACAACAATAAACTTGTTCTCTGATAGGGACGTAGGAAATGGGCCTAGAAGATCCATCCCAATCTATTGGAAGGGTCTCGATGGGACGGTGATCGGCTGCAGAAGCCCGGCGGGTCTGGTCGGCGGCGTTTTTCGTCTGTGGCAGTCATGGCAACTTCGAACGTAGTGGGTGACTTCGGATGTAAGGCGGGAGCAGTTGTACTTCGTCAGGATTTTTCCGATAGTGTGGGCTGTGCCGAGAAGTCCGGAACACGGGTAGTCGCTGCACGCTTCCAAAATTTTGTCACGAAGGTGTGCCGGGATGACAAGTAGGTGATTCATTCTTCTTCTGGGGCTTACATTCTTCTTCATGATGACTGAGATTTTTGATGCTGAATGCTATTAAGATTTGTTTGAACGCCCTAGGCACAGAAACGTGGCGTCCTCAGAGGTAATCAATCATGATGCGTAAGTCGGGGTCGGCACGCTATGGGCGGCTACGTCCCTCTCAGTACGACTCCAAAATACGCGCTATCTTCATCGGAGAGGATTGGTGGTGGGTCGACAGGTGCGCGGAGAGGCAGTTGGCTTCGGAGTGTTTTCGGCCGGATGTGTAGACGACTGTAACATCGAACTTTTGCAGGCGCCAGCTTCATCGCGCGAAACGGCCAGAGGGTTCTACAAACTGGCGAGCCAACACAGGGCATGGTGGTTTGTCACAACCTTCAATGGTGTACCATAAACATAAGGGCGAAATTTTGAAAGCGCCCATATAATAGCGAGGCACTCGTTTTCAGAGGCTGAGAAGTTTTTCTCTCCTTCGACAGACCACGGCTGGCATATGCGATTACATTGTCGCAGCCGGTTTGCTTAAGGAGGAGGACGCCATCCATACCTCTATCACTGGCGTCTGTGTGCATTTCCGTTTCGCGGTTTTCGACGAAATGACCAAGCACGGGTGGGCTTTGCATTCGTTCTTACAGCTCGCAAAATGATTTTTGGGGCACTTTGGCAGCTGAAAATAGCGCTATCTTTTGACAGGCGCGTGAGTGGCTCTGCAGTGCATGAGAAATTTGCGAGGAAGCGCCGGTAGTATGCCCACAGTCTGAGTAAATTTCGCACACCCTTTTTTGTCTTTCGGTCTTGGGAAGTTCGCTATTACTGACATCTTGGCCGGTTTAGGCAGGACTCCCGTGGCGTTGACGAAATAGCCCAAAAATGTAAGTTTTTCGTAAGGAAATGGCACTTTTCAGGCTTCAGTGTTAACCCCTTCGACGAATACTCTCGAGTACAGACTCCAAACTTGCTAGGTGTTCATCTGAAGTCCGGGCGAACACCACAAACTCGTCCAGGGATACGAGGTAGATGTGGCACTTCAGACCAGCTAGCACAGTGTCCATGACTCTTTGAAACGTTCCTGGCGCCGTGCACACCCGAAATGGCATTACCTTGAACTCGTATAGGCCGTCCTGGGCTATAGATGCAGTCTTCTCTCGGTCTCTCTTGTGCACTGCAGTTTGCCAGTAGCCAGTCTTCAGATACATCGATCAGACGTACTTCGCGTGGCAGAGGTGGTCGATGGCGTGATCACTTCGTGCATCGGGTATACGTCCTTTTTGGTAATTTTGTTGAGTCGCCGGTAATCAACGCACAACCTTAATGTGCCGCCTTTTTTTTTCACCAGTACGACCAGCGCAGCCCAGGGGCTTTTCCATGGGTGTATAATGTCGTCGACTTGACTCTGGATGGCTTCCCGCTCATGTAAAGATACGCGGTACGGTGACTGTAGGATAGATCGGGCTCCATCTTCGGTTGGTATTCGATGCATTTGCCATAGGTGTCTGGCGTACTTTTGAGCCCGAGGGAAGCACTCTAAGTGGTCACAGAGAAAAGCCAATACTTTGTTCCGTTTTTCTTGCGCTAGTGCTAGATTTACGTTGAAGGCATACAGAAGCTCGACGGTATTTTCGGATGCGCGTTGAAAGTAGACGACCACGATCCCGTCACCTGCTTCTTGCGTTTCTTCGAGGAACGCAATTGCAGCGCCCTTGTTTAAATGGTGGTAGCCCTATGTTAAATTACTGACCAAAACGTAGGATTGGCGGTGCCTAAAACGCGCAATGCCTCTTGCGATGGAGACACCAAGGTCTAGAAGCAATCGTTGGTAACTTTCTACGATACCGTCGACATCAGGTGCTGCATCCTAAACTAGACGGTGATCATCAAGCTTGTGCGGGGTGGGAGGGGGACATAATCACCGGCTATCCTTACAGCGGCAAGGATATCGACTATGTCTGTAGATCAATGATTGCACCGCTGTTCGTCCAAAAGTCCATTGCAATGATTACATCACGGGAGCAGTTAGGCAAAATGACGAACGTGGTGGGCTACGTGGTGCCGTCAATGGTGACGCGTGATGCGCACGTTTCATTTCGAGTTACGGGATGGCCTCCTGCTTTGCGTATGTGCGGACTGTCCCATCTCGTCGTAACTTTCTTCAGCTTAGATTCAAATGATCCTCTCATTACTGCGTAATCGACTCTGGTATCTATGAGGGTAAACACATCAAAGTCGTGGATACACAACTTTACGTCGGACGCCGCCTTCCGCGAGTTCCGGGTGCGTCGGGGCATCGTATCTCGGCTTGTGCGCCTCTACAGTTAGGCATTATGAGTCATCATTATCCTCGTCTTCTGAGCGGCGGACTTAGTCATGTTGGTTTCGCGTCGTGCCGTATCGTTGTCATCTTGTTCGGCAGTCCCGTCTGGGTTAGGTAGAGTCATCGGGCTTTGGGCATGGCGTGAACCGTGGTCTCCACCGAGTCGTTGCGTCGTTGTACGGTTTTAATTTTTCTTTCGTCGTGGAACTTAACCTGCAGAAGTTGCTGCCTCTAGTTTCCTCAACGGGGGCTAGGGGACGTCGTGAAGTTTGCGTTGGTTCGATGGCTTGGAGACCGGTATGGGTAGGGTGATGGCGAACGGTTCAAGCGCGCTGGACCTCGGTTGGTCTTCGACAGGTAGTGTTCGATCTCAGTAGGGCGCTGGCCGGTTTGGAGCGTGGTGCGTCGATGGAGATGCCTCCGAAAGCGAGCCTCTTACAGGGGCAGCGATGGTCGGTGTGGTCGGCCTCTCCGCAGTGGTAGCGAAGCAGACGATTATCTGGCGCTCGCCACTCCTCGGCTTCCTTAGGGCGGGGGGAGGGCGTTGCCCCGCAGGTGCTCTGGTCAGCGACGGGGTTGACAGTACGGGGCCTCTTGACGATACGGTGCAGGTGGGCGAGGCCGAAAGTCAGCAGCCGCGTAGGATATGGCTTTGGACTCGCGGGGTGCTTCTGATGTCGTCGAAGTACCCAGCGCTTACTGCACTTATCTCATCACGTCGGTAAGGGAAGCGAATTGGGGCTGCGGTGGCGCGGGAGGACATTTCCACAGCTCCTCCCTCACTGTTGCGCAGATAGTCTCGCGTAGGCTGTCAGGCGGAATCCGCATGCTGTCGACGTAGTTCGCATGGGCCGCGCCAACGAACTTTCGGTCATACTGCTTAGCACGGATTTCGAGGGCCTTCTCAATTGTGATGCCTTCGTTCACGAATTCGGCGACGGTTTTGGGCGGATTGCGGACAGGTCCAGCAAACAGCTCCTACTTCACACCGCGCATTAAGAAGCGTAACATATTTTCTTCTGCCATGCAAAAGTCAGCACGCCTGAAAAGCCTCTTTATCTCTTCGACAAACACAACAACGCTTTCGTTAAGGTGTGTTCTTGTTTCAAGCAAGACTTCAGCTCGCTCTCTTCACACAACAGTGTTGAACATTATGAAAAAGTGCGTTCTGAATTGGTTCCAAGACACTACAGAGCTTTTATGGTATTCGAGCCTGATTTGTGCTGAATCTTCCATGTAGACGAACACTTGCCTGAGTGTTTCCCTGTCGTCCCATCGGTTACCCCGCCTGACCCGTTCGACTTGCTCCAACCAGTATTCGGGATATTCGGAAGGTGACCCATGAAATGACGGGGCTCCCTGGGCTGTTGAAGAACGGTGGCAGGATTCGAAGCGCTGGTCATGGTGCCTGCGTTGATCAAGGTGATTTTCACGACGTCTTTTTTCTTTACGTTATCCGGAAGCAGTCCAAACTCTTGCTGAAATTCTTGCTTTCGCCGACTGACACGAGCTGGGGTTGCCTGTGTCGGCTTGACAAGGGCTTAGAGTGTATGTACCCAGCACCTCTACCAGATGCAACCTAGACAAAGGGGAAGCAGCTGTCTTAAAAGAAAAACAAGTTTATCGGAACTAACTTGTGCTCCCCTAACAACTAAAGGAGTATACATAGGTGGTGAAGCCGCAGTCAACAAAGTGATGCGTGTAGGCGAATCTCGGCTACTCGAATGCCGCGGCGTCGGGTACGCGGGAATTTATCTTTGTGCGCGAGTGTTTCTTGAACCATCGAATTACATTCAGAAAAAACAAGTTTATTTTAGGCTGTTCACGATAGTTCGGAATGCTCTCCCTATAAGAACAGATAACACATGCGGCATAGAAAGAAAGAATGGAACCCACGCTTCGTCTGGCACACAGATAACACAGACCAGTGCCGCCCTTAGGCAAAACAAAACATAAGCAAACCCAATGCATGGTTCGTGGCAATATAACAACGAAATTGATGGTATATGCCCACGACACCACTCCTCTTTTCTGCTACGTCACATTTAAGCCTCACCACGAGAGGAATGAATGTGACCACAAGAGGAACGAACCACTCCTCTTTTCTGCTACGTGACATTTAAGCCTCACCCCAAGAGGAACGAATGTCTTTGTCTTGCCTACTGCGCTCTACGGTGTTTAGATGAAGTACCAACTAGCTCGTACCCATACGTTGAGGAACGAATGGCCTGGCAGAACTAAGTACATGAAGCAAGTAAAATTACGTCAAAGTGAACACAAAAAATAGTAAAGATAACCTGTTCCTCTCCTAACAGAGCTGAATCTATTTTTAATACCATTCGATTGGATTCAGTGATGGAGATAGTCACTGTGTTTAAAATACTCGGGTTCTAATTCCCAAACATTGCTTGGGTTGAGTGTATTTACCGTGCTCAAATAGAACTATTGAGAACTGTTGAGTTAACGTTCATCTACAAATCAATATTTCCCGCTGAAAAATTATAGAGAAATACTTTTAGCATTTCTCTCCAACAGTTTCAAATCTTCACACAACCCATGCCTTTCAAAAAAAAGTTTAAGAAATACAGTAGAACCCCGCTGTTACGTTCATAACTGTTGCGTTTTCCCGGCTGTTACGTTGTTTAAAATCGGTCCCCGCTTAGCTCCCATTTGATATAACCTATTGAAAACCGAGAACCGCGCTGGAACGTTGCAACTACGGACTCGTTTCCGTATGATGTGTCGTAACGGGACACTCCGAAACCGTTTGGCACCGCCATTTTGGCATTTGAGGCGTTTTGACAGGCTTTGTTTCTCAACTGGCTAGAAGAATACGAAAGCAATTTGGAAAGGCTGTCACTAGATGGCCGTCCGTCGAAAGTGCTATCAACATCATTAGTGTGCTTAGAACAGAAGTTTCACTGCGGAATGCCGGAAGTCCGTGATGTTTGCGTTGCCGCAATGTTGTAATATTGTCACGCAGAGTATTTATTTAGGTCCGTTGGCAAAGAGCACTGATTTCAGTACCGCGGCGAGGGCCGATTGTGCTGCCGAGCAGGCGGTGGCGCTGCGGTAGCGTCGTGATCAGACTCGGCGCGTCAACTGCTGCTCCTTCCTTGCTACTCTCGCCGCTTTCTACACCACCCATATCCTACTAAAGCCACTTTCTTTAACGCTGGTTGTGTCTAGACACTTGCCAGACACTATAAGCTTTGGAGAAGCCGTCGCGGTGATGTGCCTTCTTCTCAGATACGTGGCATGTCAAAGTGACGCTGAAAGCAATGCGGCCTTTCAGGTTTTTAAAATTGAGTGGTGCTTATGAGCGGGCGAAAGAGACGGCCAGCTGCTATTCTCGATTTTTGAAGCGTTGGCCTCACATTGCACAAATAAATCGTTTTTGTCGAATGGGCACTGGTTTCGTACAATTTGCGTGTCACGACACCCGTGTTCGCGCGGCGAGAAGGTCCGAACAGCGAGCGAGTGGTACGGTGTTTTTACGAGGCCCGACTTTGTTGTCGACCTTCATGAGTAGGCTCGCGGTGAGCGAGTAGTACAGTGATGTTAGGACGAATAACATGACTTGACGCCGGTCGTAATTGATGTTGGCAACACTAAATGTGCACACATTAAGACAAATTAACACCGCTACATTTGGCGGAAGGTGCACAAACCTAGTTGGCAACAATGAAGCTCTAGATAGGGTTTGATTTACCAAAGCTAGTAAGATGCCGGCCCAATTGTGTGGCTTTCCTCATTCTTACATTTTCCCGTCATAGACGTTTTTTCTGCGCGGTCCGGTGAACAACGTAATAACAAAGTTTCCCTGAATATCTACTCTATCCTTTGGTGTCCCATCGGGTAAGGTCATTCTGTAAAATGACTTTATGAGAATGCGCCACTTCTATTTCTATCGCTTAAGCCCGAGTTTTAAAAAGAAATTCACAAAACCAGACTTTCTCTCTGAACTGTGCGCCCTAAGCGCAAAAAATAATGCGTATCAGGCACGTACTAATAAAAGTTGGAAAAAGTAGCGTAGGCAGAGCATATTACGGGACATCTTGAAATGCCGAATGTTCGTAACACAAACAACATTGAACAATTTGACACCTGACAAGGAATTTCGGAACACCTTTTTCTTTTAAGTCGATTCCTCTTATTGAATGTTCCGCTTGTTATAGTTCGTGCATTGCAACTTTTTAAAGTGTTTCAACTGAATTGTTTTGTGTTTTTTCTTTTTGATATTTTTTTCTCAGTCTATGGAAATATCTGCGTATTTGTACATGTTCCGGACTGCGACGCCCTTCCTGTTATTGCGATCACTGTACAAAAAAATGCTGTAACCGCAACTGTTGCGAGTTTGTTGCTATTGCAAAACTGCTGATTATTTTCCTCCTGTTTTGAATGGTGCTTTCTTTTACTTGTGCTATGTTTGACCTATAGGTTGTATTAACTGGCGTTGCGGGCATGCCTGCGACCCGGTTTATCGCCTTAAATATGGGGACGCGCGCACAATCAGCTCGGCACACGTATCAGGGCACTCCACCATGATGAAAAGCCTAAACTTTAGGACAAATATGGGTTCATTACTGTTACTCAAAGAGACACAACCAAGTGGTCCCCTCCAGTCTAACGTCGTTCAGCAGCGCGCATTCAAATACAGAGCAAGCGGGTGTGGCGTAGCGTGGTTTTCGCCGGAGGAGCGCTTCGTTTTGGTGGCTCGTGTTCTACGCCGGCTGCAGCCCTAGATATTGATGTCGCCTTGCTTTCGCCCTGCTGCGTTAGCCGTCCAGTGCCAGCCGCCTCTGATGGCCGACAGTGTGGCTGCCAGTACCCGTCTGTCGGCCACACTCCATTCCAGTGATTTCCGAAGTGGTTGGAACCGCCCCATAGTTAGCTCCTTGTCATGGCAAGATCCCTCTCCTCTACGTTTCGCCGATCTCATCGATGCATCCTATCTCCCGGAAGCAGCATGACGCTAGACAGTGGCATTGCAGGCTTGTTGTGTGCGGCGGGATCAACCACGCTGGAAATACTCCTCTCAACTCTGTGCTCGCTTTTGTAATCTTTACTTTTCTCTAGTCCCCCCTAGCATCACTTCAAAATGTCAGTGCTGTTCTTTATACCTGTTGACTCCACGGCCGAGAGGACAAAAGTGTTTGACGGCATGTAGAGCGCCACCTTATGAAGTGAGTGCGATTATTATACATCTGTTGACCGCCGAGAGTCAGGTTAAAACGTGGCAGGTGATGTACGCTGGTGTTTCTTACTCTGAGAATCGGGCAAAAAGCGAATGCGAAGGCACGGTCGCCCCGGACATGACGGTTATCACTGTTGCCAAGCAAAGAAATCGCCCACTACCCGTTTCAGTGAATGCCGCCTATACACTGCCTAAAACGTGAAGGCATCATATTGTATATCACTTTGTGGGGTGCAGAGTTAGAGAAGCAGGTTGTACCAGTTTTTTCCTTGTGTCTCTCATCTCAAAAAATGGGAAACAAAAGAATTAATGTAGTACTTATTAGAGTACCTCAAGTTAACTTGGAACACAAAAACAAAAGACGAACTACAACGGCCGACTAATCCAAAGGAAATATTAGAATAGAATTCACGCTACTTGGATCACTGTCTGTGTCTGTGTCCCGAGTTATGATTAGGCTGAGCAGTACTGAAACAATTGCGATGCAACTGCCAAGGATTCCGTCTATTTTAAAGTTTCTTTCTAGTTCACGAGAGCTCGTGCTTCGTTTTTTGCCTTTGTCTATGTCCTGAGTTAATTTTAGTCTTAGCAGTATTTCATCAATTATGCTCCAACTAACTCCGGTTCTGCCTTATCCGGTATTTCCTTCTAGTTCATCAGCGCTTGCTCTTTGTCTTTCTTGTTTGGGAGTGACCTGAGTTAACTTTGGGCTGACTAGTATATAAAGAATTCGAGCTGGGAAGTCAGGCTGCAATATTTGAATAAATACCTGAGATGGCTTTTCATGAAAGCATTGTGGAGTGTAAGCAGTGTCTGCGCGAAAAAATATAGGCGGGTTTTGATGAGTACTCTAATGCCACCTGCCATCTTTTTTCTCAGTGCAGTGTTATGAATATTGAATTACAAGAGACTGTCAAGCTGCGCTCCAAGGAATGTGCAATGATCGCAATAAAGATAGGTCGAATGTAATGTATAAAGGTTGCAGGTTATCGGTTTGGTTCCGAGAGCAGAAGAATGTGTACTTTGTATTGGACGGATTGACTACTAATTTGTTTTGATGATACGAGCTCTTTACACAAGAGAGATCTCGAGATATTCGGTTAGTCACTGTTTTTATAGATTTATACAATGTGTAAGGAGTCGTATCATCAGCATACATGAGACATACTTTGGAGGCAGAAAGACAGGTAGAAAGGTGGTTTATGCTGACTAAAAATTGCAAAGGCCATAATATGGACTGTTGCTGGAAGCCATCGTTAAACTTTTTTTGTCTGAAACCACACCACGAAGAGTAACTAGCACTACTCTACTTAAAAGGTAAATACGAAAAAGCTGCAAATGTGGTTCAAATATACCATAAGCAGCAAGTTTTCTGGAAAGGATGTGGTGATCAATCGAATCAAATGCTTCCGTAAGGTAAACAAGAACCAATCCAACAAGCTCGCAATATGTTACACCCACCAGCGGGATGCAACCCCTCGATTCGCCCAAACCTTCAGTGCACGCATGTCCCGCATACAGTTTTGGTTAGATAGCCACAAAGTAATAGGAATTATACACTCGGTAAATGACTGTTCAGTTATCAATAGACCATTTCTGTCAAAGCAGAAGAACAGATGAGTTGTAACGATCCGCATCAACATAGAGCAGGTTTCAAAGCAGAACTTGGACATCGCAAATCACACTACGCGAGATCACTTACCGAGTTGCATTCATTCTGCTTCCCTGTATACTTTCCCTAAATTGAATCTTGGTAGGCACTACTGTATCGTAGATAAGGAGGGTTAGTCAATAAGTTTTTGGGCCAACCCTGTAATGATGCCGAAATTGGATACTGAATTAGTGGAAGCAAATATTGCACACTTTAATGGTGCCCCAAGAAAACAGGGCTGCGATGTTCGATTTGCGCAGTCAACAGAGAAAATCGAAGCTAGTACAAGGAGTACACTAAAAAAGAAATCATTTGAAAGTCGCCAAAAACCTAATTGAATGCATGCTTGCACGCCCGTTATGTTGAAGACCATAAACATGTAAAAGTTCTCTTGTCACCAGCAGTTCAGGTGCCAGTATTTTTGTTATAACAATAAATTTATTTGCATTCTCTTCCGCAAACTGCACACGCTCACCTTGTAAGTCGTTAGGGTGCTCTAAGGAGTTAGAAATCGTGCATCGAAAGCTAACAAAAACACCAATCATGGTATTTACTTAAACATAATATATACCAACTTACCAAGTAGTTACCAAGCCACCGTGTGGCTTGGTGACTACAAAACCACTTATAGTGAGGATTCCCGCAAGAAAAGAAGGTATTTAAGGAGAACGTGGCTAATATGCTACAAAGAAGCACCATTAGGCCATCATCCAAACCGTCGTCTTCTCCAGTAGCAGTTTATTAAAAAAAACGTCATCGTACGCGTCTGGGTCGGCTATTGGATCATCGACTAAAATTTACGGAAGTGTGTGGATCCAATGGCGTGAATTGATGGATCCAATGGCGTGAATAGCCTAGGGCAACGAAATACTTTTGAGATCGCGCTGAGCATTCTGGGCACGGTCAATTCCCGAGGCTTCAGCCAGGCATACGAAAGAGCATTTGCTGCTACCGATGGTCTGTAGAGTGTGATGATAACAGTGTCTCTTACTGAAATTTAGTGTAATATTAAATTAGTTCAAGGCAGGGACCAATATTGAGAGGATTGTTGAGTTTCCCGCGGGAAGCAGTGGCTGGAAGCGCCATGCGCCTCGCGGCTCAACCACAGAAGAAGACGAAGAGGGCGGCAGCGGGGGCATGCGCGTGAGCACGCAATAAAAGAAGAGAACCAGGAGGAGGTGTTCGAACTGGTAACGTGGTTGTCGGTCTCTTCGCTGTCGCAACATTTCTGGTGCCGTAAAACCCGGGAGACGGCCGGCATCCATCGCACCGATACGTTACCGAGCATGAAGAAGCTGTGCAGGCAGCGATGCATCCTTCGTGGTTCTACCACCCGACGTCTGACCGTGGCCAGCGATATCCTGCGGGAGGACACTCAACCGTCATTGGGCGACCTCCAGGAAATTATCGACGGGCTTCGCTCTAAAGAGTCCGCGCTCGCTGAGATGGACAGCCAGATCGCCGACTCCCTTGACGGTGAGGCGTTTGATGAAGAAGTCGCGGGTGCTATAGATTACCGTGAGAAGATCGTCAACGCGATGAGCAGGCTTCGTTTCGCCATGAACGCGTGCGCTACGGCTGGTGCTCCTGTCAGTGAAGGCCAGCTACAGAGGCTTGCGGGGACTAGCAACGAGTCCAGCAACGCCATCGGAGCTGCTCACACGGAGCTCATCAGCGAAAATACCGCCGCTCACGGTAGGCCACGAGCACCGGGTCTGCGCGTGAATTTGCCAAAGCTTCAAATACCCGTCTTTGCCGGTGAGACCCGTGAATGGCAGGGCTTTTGGGAACACTATGAGGCCACCATACACGCTCACCCCGATCTCGCCGACATTGAAAAGTTCCAGTATTTGAAGTCTTATCTGGCCGGCGCTGCAAAGCGGGCAATCGAAGGTATACGCCTGACTGACGCAAATTATAAGATTGCCGTCAAGGTGCTCACTGAACGCTATGGCCGCAAGGATGTCCTCATCGATAACCACATAGACACCCTGCTTTCCATCGAGCCAATCGAGTCATCGTCTCAAGTTTTACGTCTGCGAGACCTGTATGAGCAGATCCAATTCTAGACCGGCTGTTTGGATAGCCTTGGCATGCCGTCTGCAGAGTACGCGGTTGTTCTACACCGGGTGCTGATGCGCTCATTGCCAGAGGATCTGGCAATCCTGTACCGCAAGCGCACGAAGACCGACACGGCCGGAGCGGACGCTGCAGCGGAATCACGACAACAGCAAGTCAAGGCCATCCTGAAGTTCCTGCAAGTGGAGGTTGAAAGCAGAGAGGAGAGTCGAGTGTCACGCGAGAAACCCACTTCAAGGAGGTTGCCAGCTAACAACAACGTGACACCGCCTCGAATACCATCCGCCCTAGCACTGGCAGCACGGGCCGCATCGCCACGTGCCGATCCGTCCATGGCTTCGCAGACTAAGTGCTCTCTCTGCGACGTTCCAGGACACGCGACACGTAGGTGCCAGGCCACACTGTCAGCGGAGGAAAAGCGCCGACGGCTGTCCAGGAAGCATTGCTGTTTCAAGTGTGGGAAAAGGGGCCACACTGCCCGTAATTGCCGAGCCGCAGCAGGGCTCAGGTGCGACCACTGCTCAGGGCGCCATATTTCTACACTGTGCGGCATTTGGGGAAGAGCAGCAACGGGCACTCCACGACCACCTACTCCTATCGGAGCTGAAAACGGAGAGGTGGAAACACAACGAGGAAACCAGGTGACAACAGCTCCTGCAAGCAGCACGTCCTCATCACCCGTATTGCTCCAAACCGCCGCGGTGTGGGCGTCCGGAAACCGCGACCGCGTGCCGGTACGGATACTGCTTGATACCGGAAGCCAACGGTCCTTCGTCCGTCAAGACGTGTCGCAGCAACTGTCTCTACCCAGCTCTGGAACTGAGGATCTGGCAGTGTTCACATTCGGCAAGTGCAACCGCCCACGCCAGTACAAATGCCGAAGGGTGAACAAAACTCTCTGTGGCCGCTTTGAATCAAAGGAGCTTACCCTCCAAGCTCTGGAAGTGCCAGATGTCTGTACAGTGAGGGGCCCGGCCATAGAGAGCACCGTTATTGCAATGCTGCGTGACCGGAATTTACCCTTAGCCGACGATAAACCTCAGGACTCCGTGATAAGCGTGTTGATCGGCTCTGACAATTACTGGAGGGTTGTAACCGGACGTGTCGAGCGCTTCACCGACACCCTGTGCGCCGTGGAAACAATATTCGGTTGGGTCGTTCAAGGAACCTACACTGACGTCTGCCATCGTCTGACACCACGTACCACCAGGGCAACTGCATTATTCCTGGCTTGTACTGACGATTGGCGCATGGAGTTCCGACCGGGAGACCCGTCGGAGATGTGGCGGTTGGACGCCATCGGTATAAGCGATGCAGGTGAGGATCACGACGTCAACAAACACCCGGCGCTCCTACAGTTTAGTTGCGCAGTACACAAGAGTGAAGGTCGCTACGTAGTAACGCTCATGATTAAGACACCTGGGCTCACGTCATCTACGAACCGAAGTGTAGCCGAATGCAGGCTGAAAAGGCAACTTCAGTGGTTTGAACATCAACCAGGGCAGCTGCAGAAGGAGGAAGAGGAATAGAAGCGCAAGTCGCTGGAAGGGGAGGATTCCCAGGCCCAGACGGCTAGGAAGCTCAAAGCCACATACATTTATTCGGATGACGAAGATTATGACCCTTCCGACCGAGATGACGAAGAGGACAACAAGGCTGGTGGCGACGCGTCAGAACGGCGCCATTCTTCCTCATCTTCGTCCTCATCATTGGATGATGAGGAGGAGGCCAAGCCACAAATTGTCGCCACGAAGGAAGAAGTCAGCAAGATCCAAAAAGTCAGCAAGGCCAAAGTGTACACCCTGGGACGGTCCCGAACCAACAAGGACCTGAGGCTGAAGCATGGCAAGCAGGAGAGGGTCTTCCGAGCTCGAGTTGTGTCCAACCAAGACTTCACCGACTCAGACTTTTACAAGTGGACAGAAGGGATGAACCTCGCAGGGGTCGCGTTTCAGACAACGAAGGAGGTGGCGAGGAAGCTGAAGGACGTTCAGGGCGCACTCAACTACCAGTACAAGGCGTCCGACGACGAGACCATCGTGAGCGAGAAGCAGCGTTTTAAGCTAAATCCAAGCAACTATGCGGTGCGGAAGACGCAGCTCATAAAGCAGAAGGAGGACAGCACAGCTAATGGTACGCGTACATTGGGTACAGGGGCACGGTAACAATTTTTTCAACCAATTAGCGGACAATCTTTCGCACTCTCCGGCCTCACCTGAATCTGAATCCGCCCCTAGCCCTCTTCCTAGTGATCCACGCTCCCGCCTTTTAGCCATGAAATCTCTTCTGAGAAGGGACACACGTGCCCTAATTCCCCCGTGTGTCTGCTCCCTCCCCCCTAATCTTTCCCGGGTGGAGGAAGTTTCTCTGAGGAGGCTTCGGGCTGGGGTGGCTCTCACACCTTCAGTCACCTGGACTTGGAGACCCGCACCAGAAGACCCAGGAACATGTCCCAAGTGTCCGGCTTCGGCGGCTGCAGCTGATGTTAATCATCTCTTGTGGACGTGCACAGGAACCAGAACAGCTCGGGATAGTGCGCTAAGAGTGGTTGGTCTTCGGTGGGATAAACCGGGGGACTTCAACCGGTGGGTGAACGAAGACCGCTACTGCAGGTCGCTGCTGAACTTTTTACATGAGACCGGTCTCCATGCCTACCTTTAGACTTGTACAGGGTCATCAATTTCCTGACTACCTGTGCTTTTGTACCCGGTATTTTTATTCTACCTAATGTCTTATCTTTTCTTTATATGCCGCATGGCAAAAATGCGAATTAAAAAAAAAAAAATAAAGCAGAAGGAGATTACGATGCTGAAGGGAGTCCAGGAAGAAGCACAAAGGTTGGCGGGAGAACTGGAGCAGCTCGAGGAACTTTCGAGGGAGCTGGACAAGCAGCTCACGAGTACAGTCAGCGCCATGAGCTACATCAACGAACGGAAGCGTCTCAAGAACATCGTGGAGATTGAGCGTGCGATCCTGGAAGACGCGAAGCTTAACAAGGAGAAGGCGGACGATCCGTTCACGAGACGGAACTGCGCGCCAAACCTCGTCACCAAGACTCGGGGTGCAGACGTGAAGCCGGCTCCGGTTGCGCCGCCCCCCAAGATGAAGGAGGAGGAACCGGTGGTCAGTAGTCTGCCCGTGATGGATGCACTCCTAACCGGCAAGAGCGCTGTGGGACTACCACCACGAACTGCCGACTGTTTGCTGAGCTCCGCCGCGCATGACTTGCGACGAGGGGTGAAGTACAGAGATGAGCTTCGGCGCCGACCATGGGAGCGTTGGAAGGAAGAATATTTGCTTCTTCTACGCTCCGCTCATCACTACCTGCCGTCGTTATCATTCCGACCACGTGTTGGCGACTTGGTGATCCTCATGGACGACAACGTGCCGGCGCTGCAATGGAAGCTCGGCAGAGTGGTTGAGGCGTTTACTGGAAGGTACGCCATCGACAGATACTTTAAGGTCACCTTCCCAAACGGCCAACAAGTACCGCGGGCTGCTCAGCGGTTATACCCCTTGGAGGCGGGCGACCACTCCGCGGGCCCGGGAGGATGTTGAGTTTCCCGCGGGAAGCAGTGGCTGGAAGAGCCATGCGCCCCGCGGCTCAACCACAGAAGAAGACGAAGAGGGCGGCAGCGGGGGCATGCGCGTGAGCACGCAATAAAGGAAGAGAACCAGGAGGAGGTGTTCGAACTGGTAACGCGGGTGTCGGTCTCTTCGCTGTCGCAACAAGGATGATGGTCTGGCCTTAGTGGAGTGCAAGTGGGCACTTGGTTTTGGTATCTCGGCTATGTAGTTGCATTTTCGCCGATACTTATTGAGCGCGTCCAGAGCCAAGATAAAATATTCTTGGACATCTACAACATTAAACTTCAGCTCAACTAATACGTTGTGAACTTGCAACAACACATTTCAAAATACATGCAAAATCTTAACAAAACTGTGTTACCACCCGATTCTGATAACAACCACTGCCATTTTAGAGTGACCTCGTCATTTGTAAAAAAATACCAACCGAACTTTCTCGTGTTTTGCGTGTCGTTTTTTCGCTTTTGTCAGAGTATGTTCCACGATGGCAGCCCGCCTCAACCACCTTGTAGAGCCCTGCACAACATAGGTTACTTTGAATCTGTGCCAACAAGATCTGGGGCGCTGAAAGCAGCAGTAAAGTCTGTCGAGCTCCTCAACCAATTTGACAAAAATTGACCACTATCCTCCACTCTGAAAAAAAATAACGCGATTTAAAAGTAAGTTTTCGCTGCAATGAATGTCTTTGATGCCCCCAAGACTCCCTTTTACACTTGACGACTAATTTGAAAACAAATAAATCACAGAATTCCCTCCCACTTTGCAGGAGGAGTCACATGTAAATAGAATTTGGAGAATTTATTGATCAGTTTTTTATAATTTGTTAGCTCATTGTATTTGTATTTGTGATTTTACTTATCAAAATTTCTTACCTGAACCACACTGTCGAAGACAACTGGAATATTTTAATTGGCGCTTAAGAAGTGTCATGAGCAAATTTGTCCCTACAATACGCATAAAGAAAACAACGGCATTCCATGGTATAGCGGAGAGCTTCAATGCCTTAATAAAGAAAAAAGATGGCACAGATTACCTGATAAAACTGACTTTCAACTTTCCTTGCCTAAATAATAACAATGCGAAAAAGAAATCAAGTCCTTGCTCAAATCCACCATCCACCATGTTTATATATATGGCATGTTCTATGGTTTTGAATAACACTCGGAAACTCTGCGAAGCAGTTATTCTAAAAACCACACCAATATCAGCCTTAGTAATTCGAACGGTGCAACAATTCCCGAATATGGTGTATACCACTCCTAAACAATACTTTCGCATCAATTTGTAATCGAGCAGATGCCTGTCCGTCTCCTCAGTTACCCTAAATTTATTATCAGCTTATCGTTGCCAGACATAATAATTAAGGAAGCTGGTATTTATACTCTATAAACAAATTAGATTTAATCGGCATCCTATAATTTCTGATGCAACACCAAACTGTATAAAATATTTCGCCCAGTATGTCTGTAATATTAACCCTGCATTTTAGAGTCATTATCACATGGTTCAATTCCTGGTGACTGAAGTATAACCAAAAATGTCCCAAA
The DNA here is from genome assembly GCF_048455015.1 of Haemaphysalis longicornis. NCBI lineage: Eukaryota > Metazoa > Arthropoda > Arachnida > Ixodida > Ixodidae > Haemaphysalis > Haemaphysalis longicornis. The sequence goes on along the minus strand of NW_027526233.1, from coordinate 67,702,998 downwards.
AGTAAAATCAGGCGATCCTATGTCACCGTAATCTTCCTCCCATTTATTTACCTAATGCAGTATGTTAGAGCACATTACATTCCCAAATCATGCAATACGTTGAGGACACAGCATTATTTACAAATATCAGCACTTTTTCCGCAGGTTTACTAAGTGATACAGAGCTTGCCGTTTTTGCTCATCACTTACACTATTCTCTTGATTGCACACAGCCCACCAAAAACCTGTCTGAGGCGTCCCAAAAAGATCTGAAGGTTTAAGCCCAACATTATATTTATTAGACATCTGAAGGTTATGCAATATTGTTATAAAAACTTTTCGATGTTACGAACATGTTAGTGATACCTTATATTGGTACGTTATCCGACCATGTTAAATACGCACTCTTGATGTTGTGATACCTTATTTTTCATTATTATTTAGATATATTTTGCCCACATACTGCAGACGTTACTGGTATTTCAGTTTTTACTTCATAAATTCATATCGTAGTTATTCAACTTCATGTTGATCAAGTTTGGATGTGAATGTCACACGTCCAACTACGGCAACAAGCGTCAAGAAAGTGGCTAGGCAACTGAGGTAAATAAGCACCTACTTAAATCGGTTTTGAAGAACAAAAGTGAAAATTATAAAGGTAATGCGAATAGCTGGTGTACAGGAGCAGGAGGAAGAGGAAGAATGCGTAAAATTTGAATAGGCTGACTGGTGTTTAGGTTATATGACATCAGTTGTAAGATGTGAAATCATGACAAAATTAGTGGTGTACCTAAAGAGACAACATGGCACGGTCTCCTAAACAGTATGACGGATGTAATAAAATATCTCTTCTGTAAACTTTGCTGAAGTGTTTTAGCCGTGTGATATTGATTGCCTTGAACTGAGTAAGGATGGCTATCATGGATAGGTACTGCCTGCACCTGTTTCACAGGGTCATGGAGATTGATTGATTGATTGATTGATTGATTGATTGATTGATTGATTGATTGATTGATTGATTGATTGATTGACTGATTGATTGATTGATTGATTGATTGTAGGGTTTAACGCACTGACGAAACACAGGCGATGAGGCGCTGATAGTGGAGGGCTCGAGAATAATTTTGACCACCTGGGGATCTTTAACGTGCACCGAAATCATGTACACACGGAAGTTTTTCATTCCGTCTCCATCAGAAAATCGGCAGCCGCGGCCGCAAAGGGTCTTGGAGATCATGTAAGACGGTGGGAATGTGTAGCTTATGTGGGGCCTATCCGTATCTTAGTTAAGGTAACATCAATGTGTCTGTTGTGTGTATCAGGGGCAGAGGTCAGATGACTCACTCATAAGTCCACTAACGAAGACTCATTTTCGCTCAAACTCAAGAGTGAGTTTGAGTTTGAGTGAGCACGAATCTAGTGCGGCATTGTGAGTTTGGACTTGAGTGAGTTTGAGTCGAGTGTGCCCGATCGAGGTTGACCCAGACTGAGTTTGAGTACATCTTAGACCAAGTGAGTTCTGAGTCCATTTTACATTTTGGACCATTTCAGTTGTGGGTAAATTTTGAGTTATGAGGACCTTTTGAGTTTTGAGTACATTTTTAATTTGAGGATATTTTGAGTGTTAGTACATTGCAGCTTTTGTATCCATTTTTGATTTTGAGAAGATTTTGAGTTTTGAGTACAATATGAATTGTGAGTGCATTTTGAGTTGGAATACTATATAAGTTTGCATACGTTTCAAATTTCAGTTCATTTGAGCTCTGAGTCCATTTGAATTGTTAGTTCATTTTCAGTTTGAGTTTATTTTGAGTTTTGAATACATTTTCAGTTTTCAGTACAATTTGATTTGGAGTCCACTTTGATCTCAGTTCTGAGTACATATGGGTAGCTAAGTAGGGAGGTGAGGTTGGCAGTCAAGTTTCATGTTTCGTTTTCGGGACGCAATTCAGGTTACATGCGAATACGGCAGCATTCAGGGTCCCCATGACCGGTTGGGAGCGCGGGGGGGGGGGGGGGGGTTGTCTGATTTTGAAAGGTTTCCTGTGTAAATGTGAAAACTCGCAGTCTCAGCACATGCTCAGCCCCGTTTTACTCCTGGGTGTGCGACTGATAATCGACTGGTTGGGTAATCGAAAAGGGTTGTCTAAGCTTCTTTTCTTGATGCATATTCCTAAAAGGTGGGGGAGGGTGATGGGAAGGCACACGACAGCACTTGCTTGCTGCTTGTTCGCCTGCTTCAGTTAACGGTTTGATATGCTAAGGATTTAAAAGAGGAACTGAGAGCCGGAAGGAGAAGGGGCGGCGGCTATCCCCTACGCTGTTTCAAATGAGTTGGCAACGGAATTCACTGGGCCACTCACGTTTAGCTAGAACAATGACCACGTTATGAGAGAGAATAGGTGAAAATTCAAAATAATGCCGCAAAAACGCGTAAGCTATCAACTTGAAGGTCCGCTTTACCAGAGTCACGAGGGGTAAATTTAAACGCTTCTTCCGGTTATAGCCATCAGGAAGTCACAGTGAGACAGATTGGATTAAATTCACAATCATGCGGCCAAGGTGTGTGGAGAATCAAATTCAAGGTCTACATGAAGGAATCACGTGAGCCAAATCGCGCTATGGTTATATCCTGCTCCACTCGTGGTTAGTCATAGATGGGGTTAAATTTCAAATTTAAGCTGTTTGGGCTTATGGCGTATCAAACTAAAGGTCTTGGTACGGGGAAACACGTGGTACAAATGCGAAAATGCATCGTCAATATGACCTTGTCGTAGGAGTGGTTTATCATAAATTGGGTTCAAAGATCAAAACGACGCAACTACGGTGTGCGGCGCATAAACATAAAGGTTGCGATGGGGATAATCAGGTGGGGTAAAAATGCGGTATGGTTATATCAATAAATAGTCGTGCTTAGTCATTCTATGAATTAACAGTTCCACTAGAATGTTTTGGGTATAAAATATTTGGTGTCGATGAGGGGAATCAGGAGGGACAAAAAATAATTCTCCCTATGGTGGTGGCCTGTCTTATATTAGGATAAAACGTGAAATTACACCGCTATGGCGTGTGGGGTATCAAATTTGCGGTCTTGATGAGGCGAATCACGTGGGATCACTAAAATAAGGCTCCGTCGTTTTAAATATGACATGCCATGATGAGTCGCAGATTCGGTTATATTTTGATGCCAATGAAGCAAATGGGGTATCAATTTCAAGGTTTCAATTAGGGGAATCGCGTGAGGCTTATAAACAATTCGTCGTGCTTACAGTCATGAGATTCATGGCTGGTCAGGTTTAAATAAAACTCCAAAGGATTCGTTTAGGGCGTATCAAATTGGGGTATCAAATTAAAGGTCGCATTGAGGGGAAGCAAGTGGCACACATATGAAAATGCTTTCTAGTTACAGTTGAGATAGTCATGGTGAGCCGAAAATTGACTGACAATTTAAAGTGGTGCCACTAGGGCTTGTTGAGTATGAATTTAAAGGTCCCGATGAGGGAAATAGGGTAGAATGAGTACAGAAGTGCGTCCTGCTTACCATGGTGTTATAGTCATGGCTACTCCCATATTGGTTAAAAATTCAAACTGAACCTGATTGAGGGGGTAGGGTATCAAAACATTTGTCTCTCTCTCCGATGGTGGATCGGCTGTATTCATCGGAAATCATTCACTGAGCAACGACCAGCTAAGAAAAAAAGTCTTATTCAGTGCCCTATATATAAATGTGCTCTGAATTGTTCGCACACCATCGTGACAGCGTGCTTGGTTCGACACACTGCAGCACTCAACATCTGTGAAAAAGGCTGAATTCCCAAGAAACAGGCTTGGGACTTTTTGGCTGATATATTTTGCCGTTCATAAAGCGTCAGACATGCTATGAATCGCTGGCTTGATAATGCATAGCGTTCACAATCAACTGTGTGCCCCGTACAGGCCCAGAGTGTGCCGCTAATGGTGCGCGTTATATTCTAGATTGATCAGCCACCCTGTAATGCTTATCTGCTGCAACATATCAGTAATTCAAATGGCTCCACTGGACCGGATTTATCAGCTATGAAGAAAAAACGTGTATAAGAAAAAGAAGCATTATTGTGCAAGAGAAAACACGTTGAGCTGTTTTGTCACCTTTTAACAGCTGAGATATTTTGTAAATTGTCTATTCCATTTTTTGGAAAGAAACACCAGCAACAGGCCGACCGCCCGTGAGCAGGTGCCTCGTTGCATCCGCCGAGCGTCCTTGACATGCGCAATTGCTTTAGCAATAAGAAATAAAACTGCAGCTCTGTCGTCAAGCAGTACGCGAATGTGAGGACAAACCTCCAGCGCGGATGCTAATGACCAAAAGACACCCGGCTCGGGAGAGGTCCCCGAGGCCGCATTCTTTAAAAGCCATTATGGAAAATTGGAGACTTAGCTGCAAGTATGTCAATCCCGTAACCGCTTCAATCCCCTAACATCCCGCAACCGCTTCTCTAGTCGATGACAAAGAGCTGGTTGGAGTCTGCACTGCTGAGGAGGAATTGGCATCCTTCCACTCCTCGCGATGTAGACAAGGACATCTTCAGTGCTTACGATAGCGATTAAAATAACCGCAACGTAAGAAATAAAAATTGATGCTGAAACTTAACTATGTGTCTGGCAATGCTCACCTTCACAAGATTCGCCTTTGAAGTCTTTTGCGTGAGTGTAAGATTCCCTGATTCTTTTTACTTTGCCTTTTTTATAGCCTCTGTGTTCACTACAGATGAGAACCGCCGAAGTGTGAGGCCCCATATGCAGTTTGAGGCCGCTCTTTAGTAGCGCACACCACACATTCCCTACACACCGGAGTGGAGCGTGTAGCAAGCTCGACACCTAAAAAAGCTATAGATCTGCTACACTGATGCCTTTTCAAATCAACTGTATGCCTTTACGAAAGTGTAAAACAAAAGCTTTGCTTGAAGAGGAGCAAGACCTTTGCTCCCCAAGCAAGAGCTTCCCCATCCAGAAGGTAGTAAGCCTAGGATATACCATCTCTTTAAAGCTATTTATAGCATTCCTGGAGTGGGTGTTTAGAAAACGTAAATGTGAAAGCATAGGACTAATGATACATGGGAAACACCTGAGCCATTTGAGGTTTGCAGAAGACCTAATATTGCTGAGGGAGACTGCAGAACACCTACAAACAATGCTTCAGGGACAACAATCAAAAAGCGCTGCCATGGGGATAAAAAGTAATGTGAATAAATCTAAAGTACTAAGACATAACGATGCGAGAAACGTCCACTTCAGCTTAGGAGACGAAACGCTAGAAGTAAAAGAATACAACTACCCCAGACAGATGGTTAGTGCTGACCCCAACAAAAAAGAGAAATCCGGCGCAGAATAGGTAAGGTCTTGGGAGCACTTGGTAAGCATTTGGAAATAAAGAAAAGTAAGCTACCTCGGTCACATAAAAAAATCGACATGGATGCATACTGCCAGCCATGACGTATGGAGCTGAAACTTGGCGCCTTTCTAAACATTTCGCAAGAAAACATCGGCCGGCTCAACTGGATTAGAACGCATTATTTTTGGAGGAACCTTTATAGGCAGGAAACAAGCTACCTAAAGCAGGGAAAAAATAGAGTAGGAGATTTTATAGTTGAGATAACGAACAAGAAATTGACTTGGCCTGACCATGTCCTGAAGCGAACCTGCAACCTGTGGCCCATTGAACAGACACTTCTAGAAGCATGGGGTAGACTAGTAACCTGTTACAGGGATGAAATAAGGAAATTTGGGGGTAAGCTGTTGGTTTGAGCAGGGCAGGACAGTTGTAGATGGAGGTACGTGGAAGAAGCCTTCATCCTGCAGTGAAGTTTAATAGCCTGGGAATGATGATGACGATGATAAGAATATTGAAAACAAGACCTTGTGCCAATGTATTTAGGGGACGAAAATGTTTTTTTCTGGTGCAAGAAAATTAAGGTCCCATTTGGAAGCTGTTGCCAAGCCCACATGTTGCTGTTTTTTTTAATGCGCCCACCTCTAAAGGAGTGGAGGGCCTCAGCTTTTTGAAATGGTACAGGCTACGCAAGAAGTATTGGCTTGAGTTAGATGAAACAAACATATGCGGCAAATTGGAGAGACGAGCTGGTTGGTGAACGTCTATGAGTGAAACTTTACCACACACTGACACAGGAACCTGACAGAAAAACGATTCAAGCGCCTAATATAAACTGAAATATTTATTAAAATGGAAAGCACACGTATACCATGCCAAGACCCAACAATCAGGTATATGTGACAGTCGCCCCCTGTAGGGCAACCATCCCCTTTCCTTCTCTTCTGTTTTTTCTTTCATCTTGTACTCCTCTCATTAAGAAGTAGCACTGCTTTAACTAGAATGCTCAGTGACGGGCAACCTAAACAATCCGGGCCCCTATTCCGGATATGGAAGGCTTCAGCAATTTCCCTGGTAGCACGGCCTCTCTGAGTCACTTTGCACTTAACTTTCACTCGTCAGCTATGTGAGATTAGAATTGTAGCAGCCCCGCCTTTGTGACTGCAATCACCCTTCATAATACTAATCAGATCCAGCGTCACCATCAGCAGCACATTTTCTCGGCGCGCAAGACAAGGCACTCGACATATAACACCTCTATGCCTGGTCGCAGCCTACGGGCAATTCCTTGTCGACGTGCCCATGTCACCATTGAGTTCCATGTGCAGTCATAAGTATACGATGCCACACTGCCTAATCAGCCACCTATAAAAAAAGAAAAGCACCATGCTTTCTTCTTTATTGAAACAAAACAAAATTGTGTTTCCGCAGTGCTCTGGGGTGGGGAGGAAACATTGCGATGGCACACAATATTATCCGATGGCAGGTGGAACATAAAGTATTCAAGGCACTGGGCAGCACCACAAACACCTGAAGACATGGAGGTATTTACTGCACAATATTTCCGTTCCCCTCTACACCCTTAAACCAATAAAACCATAGTATGCTTTAAACAACTGAAAGCAAAGCGTACCTTCACCCATTTGTTTCAGCCTGCCTACATACCCTGGTTCCAACTATAGTACTCGTGAACACGTTAGCCTGGTGGAGCAGAAAATGCTTAAAATTTTGCACAACTGAAAAGTAAGGCCGGTGCACTCCTCCGCCGACCCACGCATTTCCATGTTTTTGGCACGAGAGTTGCGATGAGCAGGAAAGTTGCATAATTTTGCCCTATTTTAAGGTACTTCATAGGGCTTAAGTTTTGTCTGTATATTTTTTTACTTTGTATTTTGTCACTAATATTCCATATTTGCACCGCATGCAATTATTTATTTGCTTGCTTTGCCAAAAAGGCATTCTGGTGCTGACCCAGGACATTGCATGATTGTTGCTGTGTGATAATTGTCAAAGGATGCTTTTTCATGACCGGCCGTAATCAATTTGATATCCTTATCCGTAACAGGCTAGAATGCGAGAGTGGGTTATCTCCAATTCGGGTGACATCGAAGTCATAAACACAATGTACTATAGCAATAAAAAGGTCTAAACAAACGGGGTAGGTTGTTTAAATATCTATTCCTTCAAAACATTCCACTTTCGACAGATACCCGGATTGGAAATTGAGAAGAAACACAACACTGCCTCTCATGTGCAAAGCAGCGCGTTTTCTTTCCTTTTATTGTTGTGATTTTATTGCCACGGCTTCGAACTATTCGATGCAAGGAGCCAGGTATTTTTTTATGTAGTTGTGGCAGAAAGTAGTAAAAGACGACAGATTAACCTTGTCTCCTACGTAAAATCAACCACACAATCTCCGCCTGCGTAGGCATGCTCGGTGAGTGAATAAGATATCTTCCATAATACCGACAGTTATTTATTGGCACCACCAAGACTAGGGCCTCTGCAACACACATTAGGACGTGCATTGCTAAACTGCTTTGCAGCACATCGTGCAAAAGTGTGGGCGAAGGTAAGTGACACAGAAAACTGAGACAAAAACTGTAAATCTGTATATTTCGTTGAGAAAAAGGCAATATGTAGCACAGGTTACCCCAAAGGCTGATTGATACAAGGAATAACAAACAAATTACACCATCTTCCCGTAGGGAAACCCTTAGTAATACGCGAAGCATCCATGGGGTCAACTGAAGTTCCCATTAGTTTTCAGTTCGTCGTTTTCGTTAACGTTCAGCTGCTCGTGCTTTCGTCGCATGAGTAGCTTCTTGACGTACTTGATTCAGTAAATAACATAAGGCGCGTGCGTAGCGCTAGCTCCCGTCTTGGTTTGTAGCGCAGTGGGAAGAGCGCCACGTACCTCTTGTTGCGGCCAGAAAGTCGTGGGATCAAAACCGGGCGACGCATAACTATTTATATTTATAGTGGACTGCGCTGACGTCACCACAAACACTGTCGCGGCTGAAGAGGCGTGAATGCTCAGTAGAGTGCACACGGTGGACAACGACAAGAAGGGAGGGACCCAGCCTTGAGCATGAGGTGCTTCGCATCTTAAAAGAAGATATACAAGCATGGTAGAATGAGCTGTGGGTAGCTTCGCATGTCGACACTTCCCGACCTTTAAGAAAACTTTCCCCAATCCTCATCTCCATCTTGCCTATGTGGCTGTTCACGAGCGTGGTTTTGAGGGCTACGTAGGGGTTTTTTTCAGGCATTGCGGTCCGGACTGTGTCGACCAAGCCCCGTTTCAAAGCTGGCCTGGTCAAATGCCGCAAGCGTGATTGCTTTGATCCCTTTGCAGCACCAGATGAGGGTTTGTGAATATTGGCGTCCTTCAAAGCTTAAATCGTCATTACTAAGTAGGGTGTGTTTGCTTTAGCTACACGCGAAACCCGAGATGGAAACCAATAATTGTAGTGCTCTATGAGCCTACGACAGAACACTATTTTTTTAATTAGGAAGTGACTGCACATAATGATCTTACTAAGCGGTCATTGCATCGTTTAAATTTGCTGTGTCAAACCCTTTCCTTTCACACCACAATTCCTCTGCTGCCATCATTTCAGCCTCTGCCGAAATTTGCGCATTTTATCTACTACTAGATTGTGCTGATCAGCTGGATGCCCGCTTTATCCGCCCCACATGCTTCTATTCTTCTAAACCTTTAAGTTTATCGGCACACGTCGTGGCGGCATTTCTTTAAACTTTACCCTAAATTATGACTCACCCAGACTATCTCATAAGGATAAGGAGGAAGCATATTTTATTTGTCCGAAGTGATTCCCCTCACCAAGCATTTCAATTTGATACCCCGTGCCCCGCGGTGGAACCACTTTGACTTTTAACCCGGCCGGTTGAATCACCATGACTGTGTCATTATTATGACCAGGAGAAATTTTGATTTGTCTCACGTGGTTTCCCTTATTGAGAATTCCAATTTGACTCACCCCACGCCCTTGCGCAGATCACTTTGAATGTTAACATTAGCTTACTCACCATGACTGTCTCACGAATATAACCAGGAAGCAATTCTTTGCGAAGGAAAGTTTGACATTCACCTGATTGCAGCCATACGGCTTTCCTTCGCGCAATCTTACTCCACCTTTTGGATTTCCCCTAAATTTGATCGATGCAATTCTTTAATTCTCTCACGTGAATACCCTCACCGAGATCATCAATTCTATACTCCACGCACCCTACCTGAATCCCAATGAAATTTAAAATATCGTTTGATTCGCCGTCATTACGTCATGGTTACGACCAGGAGGTATTTCCTGCTTGACCAACGCTATTTCTCTCATTGGAAGATTTCTTTTGAGACCCCACATGCCTAACTGTGATCATTATGAATTCCAGCTCTTTATGATTACTCACCATACCTAAACCATGTTTGTGAACACGAAGTATTTATGTTTTCTCCACGTGATTTCCCTACCCGAGACCTCTAATTTCATTCCCCACATTTACTAGAGGCACATCACTTTAAATTTAACACAATCTGTGACCATATATGACTCCCGGGCAACACTGCTTGCCATTTTTTGGTAATTCGCCATTTCGGATCTAGTACACGGTTTGCCATTTTACGCGGATTGCCTACTTTATTATTCTTAAGTTTTTAAAAGTTTCGTTTGATGATTTTTTTTTATTTCGCCATTATAACGATTACACGTTTATGTTCCGCGATATCTGCATTTTTGTGGGAATGCAAGTCGTTAGGTGGTCCTGGCTTGCGGTGGGGTACTCGGCAAAGAATTCTACGAAATAAAAACAAAGGCCTATCATGAACGCCTCGCAATTCAGACTCATGGGGACTATTCACTTTGACACAGCGCGTTTTATCAGGATGCAGAGCAAGAACGCACGGGGCCGTAACGCTACCCAGCTTCGATGTAACGGAACTGAGCAGTGCGAGCACGTCCGCTTGCCCAATTTTATTTGTTTCTTCCCAGGACCCCAGAACACCATCGATTCCAGACCCCCTCTGCTATGAACATGAACCCGCAGCCTATATCAAGAGTTCGCTGTTCAATATATACCAGCAATTGCTTGTAAGCAGTGCTAATTATCATTGCCAGCAGGTGTAGCCCTAATAAATCTACACGGAAAATTGGTTGCGACCTCACAAAGATACGGTACCATGACCTACCGAGTGAAATAGTTTGGGCACAAAAATGTGCCCCCGTTTGATTTTTAGCACACGTCAACTATAAAACTGTGAATACTAATCACTTCAGAGTCCATCTGAGCCCGTGTAAATTCTGAGCACGAGTGAGGTATGTGTACTCTTATGCTCTAAAATAATTTTGAGTTTTCAGTTCAGTTTAGGTTTGAGTACATTTTTAGATCTGAGTATATTTTCTGTTGTGAGTACATTCTGAGTTTCGTGCCCATTTTTATTTTGATTCGATTTTGAGTTTTGAGTACATTTTGAGTTCAGAGTTAATGTTGAGTTCTCGTTCATTTTCTATGTTGAGTCAATTTTGAAATTATTACATTGTGTACACTTTGAGTTCTTAGTACATTTTGTGTTTTAAGTCCATTCGAGTACTTACTTTATTTTGCGCTTTGAGCCCTGGTGAGACTTGAGTTTTCCGCTGACTGCGAGTTTGAGTTTCTGAGAACGCAGATGTGCTGTTTAGCGATGAGTCCGAGTTTGAGTGAGTCGTGATCGCAAAAATAAATTTTTGAGTGAGTTTGGGTGAGCCGCGCCAACTTTGCCAATGTTGATCAGGAGTGTATTGTCTTAAGGGTTATTTTGATTTGTGTAATTTATTGTCCGTCTGTGTACTCCAGTCTCAATGCTATGTTTTCCGAACGCGTTGTAGGATGTGTGGCTTGATATCAGTGTTAGTTATGGTTGTTATGCCAACTGTACATGCAAGTGCAGCACCCGGCACCCAGCCTCTGGAACCCAGAACACAGTCACTTTGACATTTAAGGGATACTTTAGTTCAAATCAGTCAATCATTTGTACCACCAAGGGCTTTACAGCCTTCCAGATGGGACCGGGCACTTGCGAACAGTCTACAAGATACGAAACACATTAATGATGCAAAGCAACATTTTAAACCAGGAACGCAAATATTATCAAAATGCCACTTTTCATAGTGTCTTAATGAAATAAAAAGCAAGTACATTGGAACCCCGATAATACTACGTTCAAGCGATCACGAGAAAGCGTCGTATGAACGGGGTGTCCTAAGACCGGAGTGCCAGTAGATGGCAGCCTAGTAGTCGGTCTCAAGCGACAGGTGGACAAAGAACTTACTTAAGCTACTATATTTAGTCCATTCTCGTGCCATTTGGGAACCTTTAGCTGAAATCCCAAATTAAAAAAATGCAACGCCCATGTTGCACCCCCTCCTCTCCATCGCATCTGGTAGCCCGCCAGCCAAGCGCCACGCGCCACGCGATGCCCCTGCCGTCCGGCGCTATTTATAACCGGCCAGCACCGCGCTTTGCGCGTGCAAGATAAGACCGACGTGGTCGAGCAAAGAAAGGGAGCATATTGCGAATATGAAACGCCGATACCAAGTGTAACAAACGGTTGTAGAAGGCGGAGATGGGAAAAAAGACGACATTCTCGTACATGCTGGAGACACCCTTAAAACGGTCCCGTGCTATCGCTATTGAATCAAAGTGCTTAACACAGAAGTTTTCGTTTCCCACAATACCCAGAAATACAAAACAGATAAGATTATTTAAACTTCGCAAGTGAACCGTGTAGCGGTGAAAATTACAACGCAGTGTTGCTACAGTGATTTGCTGCGGGAGCCAGAGAGTGATCCAAAATGGCGATGCCCACGTATACATTTCTCTACCCTCGTGGCAGGCACGTGTGAATTGAGGTAAGCACTGTAGCACAGCAAGGAGCTAAAGACAACGCGGCTTTGAAAGACAGTGATAAGCTGAGAGCAGAGGTATAGAGAGAGAGCATCCGGATAGGATGAAACTTGGATCGAGCGGGCGGGGAAAGCAGCAGTTCGGTTATCGGCGCGGCGTTGCGCAGTATGTGCCATCGCATTCATCGTCGGCTCGACGGGAGCTTCAGAGTCACGGTCCACATCGTTATGAACTTCGACTTCTCGTGGTTGTCGCATTAGCGTACTGCTGCTGCGAGGAGCCGTGACAGGCTAACTTCTGCTCACGAGTACCCACTTCTTTGCTTGCGTCTACTCAATAAGTGGTCTGATTCGCGTGCGGACTTTTGCGGAAAGGTCTGGACGAGGTGGCGAATCGGTGTAAAACTGGAAAAAAATGTCAGATTAGCCATGCTAGGGGGTGTCGTATGAAGCGGAGCGCATGCACGCTCGGGTCATACCATCCGGGTTTTTATTGCATTGTTTGTTAAGGGACGTTTTCCGGCACCATGGTGATCCGTCGTAATAAGCGGGTTGTCGTAAGACCGGGGGACGTATAAGCGGGGTTTCACTATAACAAAGTCAGCCTGTTACATACGCCAACGCAAAAAAGAGTATCAAGTGCTCTTTAAACACTGCGCCGATTAGTAATGAATACAAGTGAATGTAAGAAGTGATTCCATTGCTGAGAGGTGCTAGGCAAAAATGAATGAAAACAATTGATGTCCTGCACCGACGAACGGCGCGTTTCTGCGCATGGTGCGTGCTATTTGAAATATACCAGGCTGGCGTCATCAATGATGGCATAATCATCTTATACACTCTAGTAATAAGAAAATTTTTTGAATGTTTCCTGGATCATAATGCATAAACCACAATGAATCAGTTAAAATATTACACTTACAAATTTTACTGTGAACCATGTGATTTCAAACTACAAAAATGCGGTAGTCTTCAGCCGGAAAAATGCGGCTTTACGAGTTACACATTGAAAATTACGGTACAAATGTCAACAGCCTCAATGACGGTGCGTATTGAGGCAGTATGACACGTCCAGCACAGTCGGACAATGACGGCCACATGGCGTGAACGTGTTCCACCACGATTCCTGTTCTGCCTAAATACAATGCAACCAGTAAACATCGCATTATCATCATCATCATCCCTAGCCTATCAACGCCCACTGCAGGGCAAAGGCCTCTCCCATTATTCTCCAATTACCTCGGTCCTGTGCCAACTGTGACGAATTCATCCCCGCAAACGTCTTGATCTCATCTGCCCATCTAAATTTCTGCCGCCCCATGCAACGCTTGCCTTCTCCAGGGATCCACTCTGTTACCCTTAATGACCAGCGGTTATCTTGCCTTCGCATTACTTGCCCTGCCTAAGGTCGTTTCTTCTTCTTAATTTCTACTAATATGTCTTTAACACCAGTTTGCTCCCTGACCCGCTCCGCTCTCTTCTTGTCCCTTAATGTAACACCCATCATTTTCCGCTCCATTGCCCGCTCAGTCGTTCTCAATTTAAGTTGAACCCTGTTAGAGACCCTCCAAGTTTCTGCCCTGTAGGTGAGTACCGGTATGATGCAGCTGTCATACACTTTCTTCTTCAGCGACAATGGTAGGCTGCTATTCATTATCTGAGAATGTCTGCCATATGCACCCCACCCCATTCTGATCCTTCTAATTATCTCTGTCTCATGGTTGGGATCTGGGGTCACAACTTGGCTTAAGTAGATATATTCACTTACCACTTCCACTGCCTCGCCAACTATCTCAAACCGCTGTGCTGTCCAAAGGTTATTGATCATTACTTTAGTTTTCTGCATATTAATTTTCAGGCTCACGATTCCACTCTGTTCGTCCAGTGCGGAAAGCATGCTTTGCAATTCCTCCACCGAGTTAGTTAGCAATGTTACGTCATCAGCAAATCTGATGTTACTGAGGTATTCTCCATTAACCCTTACTCCCATCTGTTCCAGATCTGACGTTCTGAATACTTCTTGTAAACTTGCTGTGAATAACATTCGATAGATTGTGTCTCCTTGTATTACACCCTTCCTTATAGGTATGTTACGCTCTCCTTATGGAGGATGATGGTAGCTGTGGACCCACTGTAGATATCTTCTAGTATTCTTACATAATGCTCATCTACCCCCTGGTTCCGTAATGCCTGAATGACTGCTAGGGTTTCGACCGAGTCAAATGCTTTCTCATAATCTATGAAGGCTACATATAGGGGTTCAGTATACTCAGCGCACTTCTCTATCACCTGATTGATCGTGTGAATTTGTTCCATTGTTGATAAACCTTTACGGAAACCTGCTTGTTCTTTAGGTTGACTAAAATCTAAGGTTGCAGAAATTCTGTTAGCATTACGTTGGTAAGTACCTCGTAGACGACTCACAGTAAGGTGATCGGCCTCTAATTTTTAAAGTGCTTCATGTCGCCTTTCTTATGGATTAGAATGATGTTCGCGTTTTTGTAAGATTCCGGTACCATTGCGGTCATTAGGCATTGCGTATACAGGTTTGCCAGTTTTTCAAGTGTAATTTCTCCGCCATCCTTCAAGAGGTCTGCTGTTATCTGATCCTCACCAGGTGATTTGCCCCCTTTCATTTCTTTCAAAGCCTTCCTTACTTTTCGGCCGATGCTGGTGGGATGTCTATCTCCTCTTCACTACTGTCTCGTTCGGCATTATCCTGGATGTCCCGGCTACTGTACAGATCCCTATAAAACTCCTCGGCCACTGTGACTATTTTATCCCTATTTGTGATGACATTGCCTTGCTTATCTTTAAGAGCATACATGCGATTTTTCACCCCGTCAAGACGCCTTTTCACTCCTTTCATGCTACCTCCGTTCTTAACATGGTATTCTATCCTCACTCTATTACTCTTCCGTATGTCAGCTGTCTTGCGCCTATTGATTAACTTCGAAAGCTCCGCTAGTTTTATTCTGTCAGCTGCGGTAGAGTTTGTCGTGGTTTGCCAATTCCTCATTAGGTCTTTCGTCTCCTGTGAAAGTTTACCAGTATCCTGTCTAGACAAAGTGCCCCCGACTTCTACTGCACACTCCGTGATAATGCGTGTAAGGCTGTCGCTGGCTTCCTGTGTCGTAAGCTCGGCTTCCTCGTTAAGAGCTGAATATCTGTTTTTCAGCGCGATCCTGAATTATTCTACTTTACGGGTTACTGTTAGCTCATTTATCGGCTTCTTTCCTACTAGCTTGTTGCGGTCCCTCTTCAAATCTAGCCTAATTCGAGATCTTACCATACGGTGATCACTGCACGTTACCCTTCTGAGCACTTCCACATCCTGCACGACACCAGGGTTGTAGCATAATATGAAGTCTTTTGCATTTCTATGCTCCCCATTTGGGCTCCTCCAGGTCCACTTCCGTTTCTCCCGTTTACAGAAGAAGGTATTCATTATGCGTAGGTTATTCCGTTCTGCAAGCACAACTAGTACGTCCCCCCTACTATTTCTACAGCCCAGACCACAGTTCCCAGCTGCCTTGTCTCCAGATTGATTCTTGCCTACTTTAGTACTGAGGTCCCCCATCACTACGGTATACTGTGTTTTTACTTTAGCCATTGCCGATTCCACATCTTCATAAAGGCGTTCTACTACTTGGTTGTCGTGGCGGGATGTGGGCGCGTAGCCCTGCACCATCTTGAGCTTTTACCTCTTATTGAGCCGAATTACAAGACCTGCTGCCCTTTCGTTAGTTCTATAGTATTCTTTTATGTTGCCAGCTATGCTTTTATTGACAAGAAATCCCACTCCCAGTTGTTCTCTTCTGTTCTCTAGACCTCGGTAACATAGGACGTGTCCATTTTGCAGCACCGTAAATGCTTCGCATGCCCTCCTAACCTCGCTAAGCCCAATTACACCCCAGTTAATGCCCTGTAATTCCTCGAACAACACCTCCAGACTCGCTTCGCAAGATAAGGTTCGTGCGTTAAACGTTGCCAGGTTCAGATTTCATTGGGGGCCTGTCCGGATCCAGGGTTTTATAGCACCCTCTGCTGCGTCGCAGTTCTGACCGCCGCTGTGGTCAGTTGCTTCGCAGCCGCTGGGGATTCAGGGCCGTGGGTTAATTGGCGTATTCTTGGGAGATTGTGGCTGTTACAACACCAGGGTGGGCAATCCTGCCCTGGTGAGGGAGTGCATTACCAGCAATGGTCGCCGGGGTCAGGCCGCACCCCAAGCCCCTTTGTGCAATTCCATCTATACGCGTATTTTTTTTAAATCCGGTGGGAATTGTCTGGCACCGGGTTTCGAACCACGATGCTTCTGCACGCGAGCCGGATGCTCTACCTCTATGCCATCGCTGCAGGAAACATCGCATACTGGGGATTAAAATAATCTTCCTGCCGACACTTGGCCGCTTGGAGTGCTGCATCACGTGCATATTACCAAGATTTTTAAAAAGACCTCTAGAGTTCTATTAACTTGTTTTCTATCCCCATGATTAAAAGGAAGACGTACTGGAGTGTCGATGTTTGTGTGTTGCCTTTCAGGAGAGTGATTCTGAGATTTTGGGGTATTTGTGAGCGCTTTTTGTGTACGGACACGTTCCTTCCAATGCGCCGCACGCAAGAACGGTACGACGTAAATTTTTTCAACAGATGTACTCAAAGGAGCTAGAGGATCCGGCTGCCTGGACAGCGCACCCTTGTGGGTTTTCTTCTGGAACGGCCGCCAACAAGGCTGTAGGGATGCCATCATTGACACAGGCGGCGCAGCTGGTGTGAAACACGCGATGGCTTCCTCTGTCTCCATGTCCTCTTTGCACTCGCGTTCGCATTGGGCCGGTGGATGGGGAATGGTAGATGCCGCATCGCGACTGAAACCTTTGTCAGCCCAACCACTGATGACTCAATAAGCGGTGTGGTGGCGGGTTGGGCTGCCGGAGACAACCTAGTGGGGACCGGGGATGGGACCAGATTAGACTCACAGAAAACGGCCCCCGTGGAAACCAGCCACCACTCCGCTCCCAGGCGAGCTGCCTCAGCGTACCTCCCCAGGTGAAAGAGGCGAATATCTTTCGCTCCTCTGTGAAGGCAACGTTCTCAGTGAAATTGACAGTGATAACCTGCATCTCATGTTTGATCTTCTCGTATGTTCGTGAGTAGCCCACATGAGTGCCCTGACAGTTTGCGCAGGTGAGGCTTTGCGATGGACAGTTTCAAGATGGGTGGTCGTGCTGGGCACACTTTGCACAGGTAATTTGGCCCGGGCAGGAGTTAGTACCATGACCATACCTTTGGCACTTAAAACAGTGCCATGGGTATTGGAGGTATGGCCTAACGAAACATCCAATGTATATTGCATTGCTCAATTGAGGGCTGCGTTGACCGGTATAAGGGTAAGATCAGGTGTTTGTAGGCATTTGTTTGCCTTCTCTGTGTACAATTATGCGCATCCCCGCTTGCGTTTGGTTTCGTGCATGAGGTCAGGATCTCAGATCACACCAATTGAGCTGCTAAGGCTTCCGTGGGGCATCCCTTTGGTGTGAAAATGTACAGTGCGTGACTCGCTCAGAATATTTGTTGCCTGCTCCTTGGTATTGGCTTCCACCAACGGTTCTCCAGTTCTCTGTTTCTTCGCATTGTTGGACACTGCAATTATTTCTTGTACGAAATTCGTCATCAGCAACATAGACAGTGAGGCAACAGACTTTTCTTGTTCAACATATTCAATGATCACAATGTTTAGGTTGTTGCCTGGCTTTCGGAATGGAGTCATTTTTAGGGACGGTAATGATACTTTGGTGCAGGCCCTTTTCAGAATATGATCAAGCTTGGATGAGGGTTCCTGTTTTATCATGTGGCAAAGAAAAAACTGCAGACAGGGGTAATTTCTTGATCTCCCTTATGTCTACAGAAGTGCCAGAGGTCGCTGCTGGTAACTAGATAGAGAGTACTTGGGCAAGAGCTTGGCCATGATTCCGACCACCACCGTTGGTGGTTTCTTACAGTTAATCTATCAACAAATTTACGCAGTTTTGTTAGGGAAACGAGCATTTTGCTTGGTCGTTCTACCTGGGTAATGAAAAAGAAATACTGAACAGACAAATCACGAGCGACACCTTGAAGCCACATTTGAAACCATAAAATTCGCTGCGTCCCCAGTGCCACAAGGGACGAGTAACTGGACATTCGGTGGCCCCCTCCCTACTTCAGCTGTTGCACCTGTCGTGGATTTCCGAACTTGCTGCTGAAAGATCTCCATGAGTGGCAGGACCGCATCGTTTAGTCCGCTGGTCTTAACATCGTTCACAAGGTTGCCCATGTTAGCATGCTCTCGAGCCAGGGGCTACCGGCTTCGCGACTTGCGGGTCTGTAGCTCGACCTGTTCGCTTTTCCCTACGTCTCATGCCAGCGTGCGCCAAGTGGATCGTAGAAGAGGACGCGAGAGGCCAAACCACGAACGCTGGTCGCAGTGTCCCCGATAGCGGAGCTGGATAATCCCGGGCGCTCGTCTTGAGGCGCGCGCTCATGTGCATTGCTATTTTTTTTCCATCTCCCTCATGTGGACCTAGCCCATGCGCAAGCCCAGACGACGCACAGTATTCCTCATGCGAGGAATGGTCATGTGTGCTCAGTATTTTCTTCGCTGCGTGTTTTTCTTTCCTTTTTTGCGATACCCTCACCTGGCGTAAGCCAGCGTAGAGAACAATACATCCCCAGGAGCTCCTTACAGGACGCCTTCTCTCGTGCGCTCGGTGTTTTCTTGGCGTGTTATTTTCTCGTTCCTTTTTTGTGAGCCCCTCATGTTTGCACAAGGCCACGTGCAAGATTGGACGACGCCGGGCGCTCTTCACGAAACGGACGCTTACTTCGGCTAGGCATTTTCTTGGTATTTTTTCGGTGCGTAGGCGGCACAACGAATAGCCTAAATAAGTTCACTGTTGGAAGTTTGGAATTTTTACGTGAAAAGTATCAAACTTAATTTTTTAAAATTCCCTCAGTCTTTTTTTTTTGTGAGGGAACGTTATGCCATGTTTTGCAACAATTTCGCCCAACACCCAGCCGAACCAACGATTTTCAAGGCAGTTCCAATACCCTGTTTTGAAGGAGATGTGAATGACTTTCAAAAATTACCCTCCCTTCACCGGCCGCAGTTAATTTCCTATTTGATAACTTTAAAACATTTAAAAATTTTTCACATTAATTTCAGTCGGGATCGTTATTATGCTACTACGGTGGAGCATCAGAGCTCATCACACCACTTTGGAAAGCTCATTGTGCTTCAAATTGTACGATGTGTGTTTAACGTTTTTCACCTTTGCACCACTCCATAGATGTGCGTGAATGAAAAAATATTTTGCAACATGAACTGGAACGGTCGTTTGTTCAAGAGGTGGCGAAAACAATTTATGGTAAATGATGTCAAGACGGCATGCACACCATGCATTGGGCTAAGCTACTTCACATGGGTTAGTAAAAGCCTATGAAGCCAAACAAATGGGAGTGTTCATGAATGGTTCACCGAAATATGGCACCTTCTCCCTTTTGTAGATAAATTTTCAGTAGAAAAAAAGAAGCTTCGTTCAGAAGCGTCAAACACTATTCTGAAGCAAAAAAACACCTAATACCACCAGAGCACTTCGTTTAAAACAAAATCTTGGGCTGAGGTGGCGATCGTTCGGAGGGAGCAATTTGCTGCTGGAACGGAAAATGCACAAGCCTAGAAAGGTTTCATAAAGTAGGACGTTAATTTTATACGCTGTCTTTCCAATGTAAAGTTATACACACGTAAGCGTGAAATTTTAAACATACAATTGCAGACTTTTGATTCCATTCTTTGAATTTCCTGCCAAACGTGCATATTTGGCTATTCGGATTTCTAGTGCAAAGTTTAGGCAAATAAAGCGTGTTTTTATTTTTTAGTTAGCACAATTTTTTATAATGAACGCGTTTTATTTACAGCTCACGGTTCGCGCCCAACAATGTTGTTTTAATTATATCCTGCCATGAGCTTTGTCTGCTTCATTATCGCTACAATACCCAATGTATGGCATGAATTCCTCCCGTTGTTAATAAAAATCTATATTAAGAACACAAAATGTGTACTGCCGCGGTAGTTGGAAATGTTTAAAAGTGGTTATGTTGTTCTGAGAGCGAAAAAAACAATCAGTATATCCAGACCATATCAGCCAATACAATCCATGGTTAATGAAGTTCGGATATCAACTGCAAGCCATGTTCTACGCAAATCAGTTGAAATTCCTAATTGGGGGAAAGCCTTGAATTTTATTGAAATGCAGGCTGTTACAACTCTTAATGAAGGAAGACTGTGTGCCCCATTGTGAATTGTGTTGTGAGCTCAATTCTTCCGCAAGAGTTCATGTATGCGACAACGAGTAGTCGGGGACAGCTATCACTGATGGTCATAACTTTTCTCATGTTGGTATTGGGCATCTAAACAACATGACCAATGAAATATCAGGATTTGTTAGTGGTGGCAATGCATCAGCGGAAAGAAACATTCATTGTACTTTGTTGCTTGCGCAGTGTTAAACATGCTTTCGAAAGAAAGTCGCAGCGTTAGAGACGGGACTGACTGATAAGTAGATTTCATTAGTTTCCACCCGTCCGCTCCGTTGGCTCCCTTGCCATCGCTATGTTATGTACCAAACAACGCCAGATCAAACTATTGTGAAGCATGCCTCAATGGAAACGGTCGTTGCCGAAACGATCTTGAAGGGGCTAGCAGAGCACGTAGACGAAGACACGAGGATATTTGGAATGACGTACCACCGGAAATAAAGATAGTGAGCTCGATTTAACCCCTTAAATAAAAAATTCAAATGTTATTAGCTACGCACCAGTAAGTCCTCAAAATATATTTCTTTTGTGACATCTTTCCCTGCCTGTTCTATAGTCAATTTGTCACTATTTTCCTGTTTTTTCTACAATGTGTTGTATTTTCTTTAATATCCCATTCTTACACGATGTTTTATAAGATTTGTATAACGTATGCAACATACTGGCTGTATTGTGCTCACAACTTGTTATCTCCAAAACCGCTACCATAGGAGGTCCCACCTTCGGTTATGAAACCTTGGGTCCACCTCCTGTATATTTCCCCAATATTATTACACCCTTGCACTTTTCTGAATAAATTAAAAAAAACAAGAAGAGAAGACCGGGAAAAGCGCTGAACTACAAGTTTTATTCAGACAATAAAGGCATATAAATACGGAGACATCCCATAATAATGGCAACCCTACCGGACGTAAACACTTATCTCCCGCACTGCCAGCTACGAACGTTGCTCCTACTGGCGACGCGATGCCAATTGTTCGTAGTGGTCTAGATGCATTGACTTTTTTGTGGTTATTTTTTAACAGAGCGGTTTTTCATTCGGGCATGAAGGCACTACGCCTTAAAAGTTTCCCGCGGGATTGACGTGTTTGCAGCGTAGAAGGTGGTCTTTGTACCATCCGACAACCGAGAACATTAGTAGGGACGAGCGTTCACCAGAACAATGAATCCCTCGTGCAGGACGCGGTTTTGGTGAACACTGGGGCAAGGCTTTCCGATTTTTACATCCTGTGTGTATATAGTTCCGAAATTTGCGCGAAGAAACCATAGAATGAAAACATTTGTTGTGCGATGGTGCTCACTTCCTGTACAGTGCCGTTTTAGAATAACCACTTTTAGTGAATGCCATGGGAACATTTCTATTTTTACCACACCGTTCTACCCAATATAGAAACCTTGTTTCCAAACAAGTTGGTGTCTGTTTTATGTCTAGCACTGAAGTACAAACGTAACACTGAACTCGTAACAGAGCTCACCACCAAATGTTTGGGGAAGACCTATCCCGGATAGCATGCCGTAACATTTAGCTCGTATTAAATACAGAGGGCGCGTATTATGCCTCACATTGCGAATGTATTGTTTGTGTCATAATTCCTGAGTCTGCCAGTCATATTTTTGGCTTAAATCCCATCCAAGCACTGCACAAGGAGACTTGCTTGATTTCCGCTTGCTTAACATTTTGTATGCGCTGAAAACTAAAATGTGGAATTCTCTACCTGTTTCTCATGTAGCTACTAGTGCAAGTCAATGCAATTTTATGCCTACCGTTGCACAGCATTGTGGGATTTGCTTGGCGGGTTTTCCTAGGCAACCTAATTAACAGTGCAGTTGACGCAATGATGTATTGCATAAATATTCAGCCAACTTGCTATCGGGAAATGGTTGTTGCAGTAGTACCCCAAGACAGGGAGGGCTCTGCTGTTTTGGTTCCATTCCCATCAGCCTTTTATGCAATGCTTTAGCCACCATCGCCCCATGATGATGATGGTTTGTGTAATGGCCCAAGGCCGACGAGGGCAAAGAGCGCCAGAGAAGTTATTTAATAAAAACAAGTGATTACCACAAAAGGTAGGTATAAAATGTGTAAACTGTACATAGTAAGATCAATAAAGATAGTGGTGATGGCTGGTGTATACGGCCAGATGTGATTACGCATGATAGGAAATGAGGTTTAAAAACTTAACATCTGACAAATATTTAAAAACGCGTTTCACAGAAACCATGGCATCGTCACCTAGAAACAGCGATGGGTGTAGGGGAATATGTTGTCTGTAGAGTTCTCTGAAGTGTTTGTGTCGTGTTGTGTCAATTGCCTTGCATTGTATGAGTATGTGGACTACGGATAGGCATTCCCCACACCTCCTACACACGGGTCTTGGAGATCCCGTGAACAGGTGCGAGTGCGTTACATGCGTATGGCCTATCCGTAACCTAGCTAACGTAACTTCAATGTGCCTGTTGTATGAGTCAGTAGTGTATTGTCCCAAGTGTGGTTTTATTACGTGTAGTTTGTTGTCTGTCTGTTCGCTCCAGTCTGCTTGCCAAGTTTTACGGAGTTGTTGTCTAATGTGTGGCTTGAGGTCTGTGTAAGGTAGTGTTGCCATGTCGACTGTGTTTCGGAGTGCAGCATTGGCAGCCATTTCATCCGCCACTTTATTACCGCCAATGCCAGAGTGGCCTGGCACCCAACACACAGTCACCCCAAGGATTGAAGAATAAGCTACCATAATCGTTTTGAAGACAAGAATAATGGCATGGCTTTTTGATGACTTTCCGGATGATAATGCACGGACGACGATCAACGAATCTGTATAAATGACGGATGTAGGAATATGATGTTCAACTATGTGACTTACAACCAGAAATATGCCATATGCCTCTGCCGTAAAAATACTTGTATTAACATTCATTGTTCTACATGCATCAAAATTGGGCCCATGCGCAGCACAAGACACCGCAGTGGACGTTTTAAATGCATCGCTGAAAAACTCTGCAGCCCTGTATTTATTCTGCAGATGCATGAAATGCTGCAAAATCCCACTTCTTGGTGTCCTGGTCTTATTGTATTGTACGAAAGACAAGTCACATGCCACAGGACGAAGATGCCATGGTGCTACAAGATGAGTGTGAAATGATTTGAATGTGTCTAAGAGGGAGACGTCATGAATAGTCACCTCGTCCCTCACCCTCTGCGAGAAAGGAACAGCAATGGATGGGCGGTTTAAAAAGAGTTTAGTTGTGGACGTATCATTAAAAACCGGTTTAAAAGGATGGTTATTCATTGATGAGATTTTGGAGGCATATAGGAGGTCAACATAAGTTCGCTGGTACGCTACGCACCATTTGTCGCACTCTGCATAAAGACTGTGGACAGGACTGGTACGGAACGCCCCACAAGACAGGCGAAGCCCAAAGTGAAGCACTGGGTCGAGCATTTTAAGTGCTGTTTTTGTGGCTGAAGCATACACAACGCTTCCGTAGTCCAACCGTGACCCTACCAACGCGGCATAAAGTCTAAGCAGGAGTTGTTTGTCTGCACCGTACGATTGGTGAGACAAGACTTTTAGAGTATTCATTGTTTTTAGGTATTTTTGTTTAAGTCGTTTTATGTGGGGTATGAATGAGAGTTTCTCGTCAAACACCACACCCAAAAACTTGTGTTCTCTTTTTACTGGAATCGAGTCACCAAAGACTTTTACGTCGGGATCGGGCAGGATGCCCCGCCTTTTTGAGAATACAACGCAGGTACTTTTAGAAGGATTAAGTTTCAATCCATTTTCATATGCCCAGCGAGAAAGTTTATTTACCCCAAGCTGGACCTGACGTTCACAAATGGATATGTTACATGATTTGAAAGATATTTCAACGTCATCTACATACATCAAGCAGGATATGGTTGGCGGCAGTGCCTTTCGGAGAGCATTCATCTTAGCTATAAACAAGGTGCAGCTCAATACGCCACCTTGAGGCACGCCATTCTCCTGCACGTGAACATTTGAAAGTGCCGAACTGACCCTGACACGAAATGTTCGTGAAGACATGTAACTACAAAGAGTGTTCAGCATGTTACCCGAGATACCAAAAGCTTTTAGGTCTCTAAGAATGCCGTAGCGCCATGCTGTATCATATTCCTTTTCAATGTCAAAAAATACTGTCATACAGTATTGCTTATGAATGAATGCATCCTTTATGTAGGCCTCTAGAGAAACCAGTTGATCATTTGTGCATCGCCCCGCCCGGAAGCCTGCCTGGGAGCTCTCGAGAAGACCATTGTACTTAAGAAAGTACACGAGCCTACGGTTTATCATCTTCTCGAGGAGCTTGCACCGGCAGCTTGTCAAATCAATGGGCCGTTAACTGGAAGGAGAGGAAGAGTCCTTCCCTTCTTTTAGGAAAGCCACTACTATGGCCTCCCTCCAAGAGCGAGGAATGTGCCCCGAAAGCCAAATCTTGTTATATAGGTGGAGGAGTGTTAGAAGAGTGTCTGAGTGTAGGTGCTGTATCATTGTATATGTGATGTTGTCTGGGCCTGGAGCTGAGGGTTTACAAGTGCTCAGAGCAGTCGTCAGCTCATGAAGTGAAAACTCCGAGTTATAAAAGGAGGAGGTTGACTTATCATTATCAAGTAAAGACTTCTTTTCAGCCAATTGTTTGTGTTTAATGAAAGTGCTAGTGTAGTGTGCTGAACTGGACACGTGTTGGAAGTGTTGTGCGAGTGGGTTAGCCTGGTCTTCCAGTTTGTCCCCGGTTGTACTAACCAGGGGCAGGCTGTGTGTCGGTTGTCCTTTTAGTTTGCGTATTCGTGTCCAGACTTTGCGAGAGTCAGTGTAAGAGTTTATGAATGTTACGAATGAGCGCCAACTCTCTCGTTTTGCCTCACGGCGCACACGTTTTCCCATCGCCTTAGCCCTTTTGAACAATAAAAGGTTTCCCGATGTGGGGTACCGGCGCAGGATACCCCACGCCTTGTTCTGGGCCTCTCGCGCCCGCCTACAGTCCTCATTCCACCATGGCCTCCTCTGGTTGCGCGGGGCACCAGAGACGTGGGGAATAGACTTTTCGGCGGCGTCGAAGATGTGCGCCATGAGGAGTTGGGTAGCTTCTTCGACGTGTAGGTGTCCTACGGATGTGTGGTGTAGTTTGGATGTCTCTGTAAATGTATTCCAGTTAGCTCGTGCTACATTGAACCTATTATGGGAAGATGGACTGCATGGGCCTTTACCTATGTATGTGAGTGAGGTGGGGAAGTGGTCACTACCGTATGGGTCAGTGCCCACATCCCACTCGAGGAGAGGAAAGAGAACTGCGGAGCCAATCGCCAACTCAAGACATGAGTATGTGTTGTGTCCTATGCTATGGTATGTAGGCTGTTTACTGTTGTAAAGGCATGCTCCTGAAGATGTAAGAAATTTCTCTATAAGGCGACCTCGGGCATCCGTGCGAGAAGAGCCCCAAAGAGTGTTGTACGCATTAAGGTCGCCTGTCAGGATGTATGGTTCGGGCAGCTGGTCAACCAGCGCCTCGAAGTCAGAGCTTAAAAGTGAAACATCGGGAGTAATGTATATGGGGCATACCGTTATCAACCTATTAAATATAATCAAGCGTATTGCTACAGCCAATAAACATCAGGAGGAATGTATATGGGGCATACCGTTATGAACCTATTAAATATTATCAAGCGTATTGCTACAGCCTCAAGGATAGTGTTCAGAGTGACAGGGTGGCAGGCTAGGGATTTCCGGGCAATTATGGCCACACCGCCAGAAGAGTGTGTGCAGTCATTCGTGTCCTTTCTGAAGACCATGTAACTATTCAAGAAATTTGTGTGCTTGAAATTCAAATGTGTTTCCTGAACACACATTACACTTGGCTGATTAGCATGCAGTCGTTCGTATACATCGTCAAGATTTTTAAGAAGGCCTCTACAGTTCTATTGAATTATGTTTTCTCTTCCCATTATTTAGTGTGACAGCTACTGGAGTGTGTGTGTTTGTTTATGTGTCGTCTTTCGGGGCTGTGACTCTCGCCTTTTTTGGCTTGTCGGGAGGCTTTGGCGTCGGGACGCGTTCCTTGCGCTGCGTTGCAAGCAGGAACAGCCCGACATCCATGTCGTCGTCGGATGTCCGAGGGGTTCCCGACGGACCGGCCCCCCGGACTTGGCCCCCCCTCGGGAGCCCTTCGTTTGAGCCGCCACCGCCGAGGGCGTCCGGGGCGCCAGAGGTGGCACGGGCGGTGCGGTGGCGGTGGGAACCGGTGCGGGGCCCGTGGTGTCCATCACCTCCGTACACTCCAACGCACTGGAGGATGGGGAGACAGAGGCGGAACGGCACCAGTCCCGAAGGAAGAGGTTGCCACCAGAACCGCTGCTGCCTCAGCAAGCGGCGCGATGGCGGGTTGGGCTGCCAGAGGCAACCCAGGGGGGGGGGGGGGGCGAGGGAGGGACCAGGTCAGACTCGCTGAACTGGGTCCCTGTGGAAACGAGACGCCGCTCCGACCCCCGGCGAGCTGCGTCGGCGTACCTCCCCAAGGGGAAAGTGGCGAACCTTTTTCGACCTCGGGGAAGGAGATGTTCTCAGTTACTTTCACGTGGATGATATTTTTTCCTGGTGAAACTTCTCACAGCTACGGGAGTATGCCGCGTGCGGCCCCTGACAGATTGCGCAGGTGAAGGTGGTGGAATCACACTTTTCAGTGGGGTGGTCGTGTGCGGCGCATTTTGCGCAGGTCTGTTTGCCGCGGCAAGAAGTGGTAGCGTGCACGAACCGCTGGCACTTGTAGCAGCGGCGCGGGTTAGGTATGTACGGACGTACACCACACCTAATGAAACCAGCATTGATGTGATCAGGAAGTTTTGAACTGCTGAATGTTAAGATAATGTGCTTTGTGGGTATTTCTACATTGTCGCGACAGATGGTGATTCTCCTGACAACTGTTACGCCCTGATCCTTCAGGCCTTCTAGAAGGTCGGCCTCTGTTTCACTTAGCAGATCTGGTTGAGATATCACCCCCTGCGAGCTGTTTAGGCTGCGGTGGGGTGTGACAGTGATGTCCAGATCTGCCATGCGGGTTTGGGTCAGGAGATTTGTGGCTTGCTGCTGCGTCTTGACTTCAACCAACACTTCGCGTGTTCGTAGTTTTTTTGCCTCGAAAGATTTGCCAATGATTCCTTCAAGGAACTTGGAGACGAGGAATACAGATTGGGAGGAGACGGGTTTGGATTTGTCCATTGATTCAAGGACCTAAAAACGGGGATAGTTGTCATGTTTCGGAACGTTGATAGTTGGTAGGAGTGGAAAGGAAACTTCGGTGCGGCCCCTTTTCGGGGGCCGATCACGTCTGGGGGGGGGGGTTGAAAATTCCATATGATACATTGGAAAGCAGGGAGACGGGGGTACTTTCTCCTTTGACCTTACCCTGGTAGTCAAAGAGGTCCCGGAGCTCCCTGCCTGGTAGACAGGCAGGGAGCCCATCGGCCGGAGCTTGACCAAGGCTCCGACGGCCACCGTTCATGGTTTCTAACCCTCCACCTATAAACACATTGCCAAGGTTGGATCCAGCGTATGTTTGGGGGCTCGGGGTCCGCGGTATCACCAGTACCGTCACCAAGATTGCTCAAGGTGCCCCGTGCGGGGCATTGCCCCATGACCATTGGGTTCTTCAATACGTATTCCTCAGTAAACGAAGACAAGCAAAACCGAGGTAATCTCATAAAAGCCTCCTTTGACAACTGACTATAGTCGAATTCAAATCTTGCTAATTCAAATGCAAAGGCCACTGTCAATTTGTTTGACATAAATGGAGATGAAATAATGGAAGCTTACGCTTGAATATAATGGTGCAATACAATGTTCTTACACTACATTGATGCTCCCTGACCTACAATGTATACTTCATGACAAACCATCAGAACTTTTTGTCATGCAGTAACAAAAGCTTTGTTATAAAATACGTAAGACAAACAGTAGAAGTATACAAAACAGGAGGATGAGATTGTCAGTGTTCCAATCTTTCAGGGTTTACCAATGCATACAAATAAACTAGCCTAGCCGTCCATTCTGCCGCAGGTTGCTAACCTTCATGGCAATGAGCCTGTCCTGGCCCCAGCGTGTTTCCTTTTGCCACGTTTTCTGGACGTGGCTGCACCCGTCTATATATTGTCGCTTCAATCTCCAAAGCGGTTGTAATTCACAAAAAAATCAATTTAACACCGACTTTTTCAAGTTATATGGGACAATTACCAGTAACCTGGGCTCAAAGGTTCTTACACCCATCGCTGAGGAAACACAGTGCTTATAAATATTGTACCTCCCATTTGCAGTCACAGTTTTACGCTTGTCTTTGTTGTGCCAATGAGTGCAATATTCACATGGTGTAAACCTTTGCTGTAGCGAGTCCAGCCGTCGCCGCCAGAAGCCATGGGTGCATATAAACTCTGGGGAGTCACGGAACTGCCATTGGTGCAAAGCCAAAGTGGTCGAGCCGGGCAACCCAACTCGTTCTCATTCTAAAGTGTGACACCTCGCACGGAGCATTTCCCGTTAGTCTCACTCCAGGATCGCAGCCTCATGAGTCGTCCGGCCCTGCCGAAGCTTCGAGGGGTCTGGGGTCGTTATTTTTTACACGTTCCCACGCATTTCCAATCCCTGGGACTGGATCTAAGTGCGCTCTCTAATTTTTGCCCGATCCTTCAGCTGCTTTTGTGAAGCTCCGAGTTCTTTGGGGTTGGCTGCTGCAATATATGGCGAAACTCAAAATTCAAATTGATTAGCATTGAAAAGTGAGGGATGAAATTGAGCCCTAATGATGAGAGCTGCATGAGTCTTTACGTGTGAATTTGTCTGACCTGAGTGGGGAATTACAGTATTTACGCCTATTGCTATGATGTGATTAGTCATGCGTGCATGCGTTCACTTGATGTGTTGTGATTCAGCAAACTTAACTTAGTTCATGAAGGCTAGCTCTAATGCACACCGATAGCACTCGGGGGAGGGGAGGCCATTTTATTTCTGGAATCCAAATTTTTTCTGTTCAGGGACGAAAGGTCGAAAAAGGTGGCCTGTTCAGTCTGGCACATACAACATGAGTTGGTGCATGGCATATAGTACTCGCACTTCTTAGTTACGTATTGCCCCTGTTAGTTCCTCCGATGGTAATAAAATGTTTAGTGCTGCAGTATTTTTGAAATATTCCTGTATTTCTTTTCCTGATGAATAAAGTGCATGTAATTTTAGCAAGACCGGAGCATCCCTTTGCAATGAGCGCACCGTGCAGGATTCCTATACCGCTACAGGAAACGGTGAAACGGGAGCTGGATAAGATGGAACAAATGGGCGTAATTCGGCAGTCGAAGAGCCAACCGAATGGTGTGCCAGCATTGTTCCCGTTCAAAAGCCTTTGGGAGACGTAAGCATCTGTGTCGACCTTACGCAATTGAACAAGTTCGTCTTAAGGTGAAGGTATACGTTGCCCACTCTAGACCAAGCACTCGGCTCGCTTGCCGGTGCAAAATGGTTTTCCAAACTAGATGCAAATTCCAGCTTCCACCAGGTAAGACTTAGCAAGGCTCAAAACTACTGACCACGTTCATTATGCAGTACGGGTGGTACTCGGTTGCCATTTGGAATTACTACAGCCCCAGAGTATTTTCAGAAAAGAATGTCAGAAATCC
This sequence comes from Haemaphysalis longicornis, assembly GCF_048455015.1. NCBI lineage: Eukaryota > Metazoa > Arthropoda > Arachnida > Ixodida > Ixodidae > Haemaphysalis > Haemaphysalis longicornis. The sequence goes on along the minus strand of NW_027526233.1, from coordinate 67,672,727 downwards.
TGACAGGCATTCCTGGCATCGTTAACCTGATAGACGATATCCTCATATTTGGCGACCGCAAAGAGCAACATGACTCTAGGCTATCGAATGTCTTAGCTAGGTTGACGTAGTCTAACGTAATGCTAAACAAGGCAAGTGTGTATTGCGGGCACGAAGCATGAGCTTTTTGGGGCACTTTCTAAGTGAGGCAGGCGTACAGCCAGATTCGGCAAAACTCAGCGCCATTAAAGAGCTGAAGCCACCGGCGGATTTTTCACAGTTGTGCAGTGTTCTGGGCATGGCCAATCACCTAGGCCGTTTTTTTTTTCGAACTTAGCGCAAACCACTGCCCCGCTACGAACGCTTTTGCAGAAAGAGACTGATTGGGTTTGGGGTCCAGCTCAGAACACGGCTTTCCATTGCTTGGAAGCTCTTATCTGCTGGGCAAAGTGTATGGCCATGTATGATCCGAGACTTCCCACGATTCTTTCGGCGGACGCCTCCTCGTTTGGTCTAGGCGCCGTCCTTTTTCAAATACCACATAATTGCGAGCGCCACCTGATAGCGTTCGCTTCAAGGTCATTGACCAAACCCGTGCAGCGCTATGTGAAAGTCGAAAAGGAGGCACTAGCGTTAACATGGGCTGCCGAATGATTCGACGAATACATACGAGGTATCGATGTGACGCTCGAAACAGATCACAAACCTCTTGTTTTGTTGCTCGTTAAAATGCCTATCGATTTGTTTACGCCAAGGGTGCAGCGCTTCAGAATGCGGCTGATGCGATATAAGTTCCAAATTGTGTACGTTCCTGACAAAACCTTGATAACGGCGGACGCTCTTTCACGAGTGCCGATGGAAGCAGATAAACTCGCCGGTGAACTGACTGACTGTCTCGGAAGTGTTGTCGTTTGTTAAATCTTGTGTTCAAGGGCTTCAAACGGGCGACAATTTTGTTAACAGAGTACGTGATGCTCAAAACACTGACGTTGTTTGTCACGACGTGCTGAGGTTGTGTCGCCAAGGCTGGCCAGAAAAACCAGAACTTCCTTGCTACCTAGATTCGTACTGGCAGGAACGGGCACTACGTTCCGAATGCAATGGTCTTTGTTGCTAAAGGGGATTAGATTGGTAGCACCTTAAAGACTAAGAAAAGAAGTACTAACAAAGCTACATGATGGGTAGCAGGGCATCTCAATGACAAGAGCATTGGCGAAAGAATTAGTCTGGTGCCCAGGCCTCGGCTAACAACTCGCACGGCAAGTAAAAAATGTGTTACTTGTGCGCGCGTCGTCACCCAGAGCTGTGAGCCTCTGATTCCAACCTTAACGCCACGTTTCGCGTGGGAACGAGTTGGCATCGACTTGTGTTTTCTTAACAACTGTCATTATCTTGTCATGGTCGACTACCTGTCACGGTATCCGGAAGTAGCCCTCCGTCACTCAAAAAAACTGGTGCGGTAATAGAAAGGCTAAAAAGCATATTTGCACGTCATGGCATTCTGGAGACCGTGGTGACGGGTAACGGACCACAGTTTTGTTGTACAGTGTGTGAGAAGTTTGCCCATGATTCTGGCTTTGGTCACGTCACTGCGCGCCCTAGTTACCCTCAGGCTAATGGGAAAGTAGAACGCATGGTGCCAACGATTAAGCGCCCGATACTCAAATCCAAAGTGACATACCTGGCTCTGCTTGCCTACAGGGCAACCCCAGGTTCCTCGGCTCTAGCCCAGCGGAAATCCTCATGGGCCGGCGCCTTCGGACAAGAGTTCCAATGGCACCGCAACGGCGTGATCCAGTGCAGTCCCCGCTGCTTGCTCTTGCGGCCAGAGATAGAGCCAACAAGACGTTGCAAGCACAGCACTACAACAAACGCCACAGAGCCATGGAATTAGATAAACTAACACCAGGTGATTGTATGTGGGTAACGGACATTAAAACCAGAGGAATGGTGCTAGCGACAGTCATGACTCCACGTTCCTACATAATACGAACGGAGGAAGAGGTTACGCTGCGACGTAACAGACGAATACTAAACCGCTTGCCACAACAGGGGAAGCGTGAAGGCAGCTACGCGTTTCCAACTGAAAGCGAGTCAGTCGAATTGGTTTCAACTGAAAGGGAGCCACCCATCGCATCAACTTCAGCGTCAGTGCCTCCAGATTCAGAGGCTGGGATTTCAACGTCCGTACCTTCCGCTTCAGTGACTGTGACCAGGTCTGGTAGAGTAGTTAAGCGACCAGTTTGCTACGGTATTGATGAATAAGGTTTCTTACGTGGCCACTCACCACTAAGGGTTCTTGATTTTGTTCATGTGTGTATGTTCTACATGCCACACGCAAAAAAACCGCTCTTCTATTGTGAAAAGGGGGGATGTCCTGGAATGTTTCCCATGCCGCTGAAAGTGCGCTCCTGCATGACGCGCCGATCTACCGTGCCGGGTGGCGTATTCCCAAACCATATCTCGTAGAGGCCCACTCCGACCACACCACTCAAGCACGGGCGCAGCCGATGAGGTTAAGAAATTGCAAATTTTTAACCTCCTTGGACACATCACCGTGACGTTTCTACCTATATGTGCGCGACTTCATGCGACGTGGATGTTTTCTTTTTTTTCCCCTCCGCTCGTTTCGGCTGCTTTGCGGGTGGCCGATGGTTCCGCTCCGCGAGCAACTTGTGTTGTACTATTTATATTTTTATTCCTGCTATTTCTTATTTATACATTTGTATACTTTTTTGCGTGTGTGTGGCTTACAGTTGAGGCATGAGCTGTGACACAATGCTGGCGAATTAAAAGGCCAGACACTACAGAAATATATATATGTGGTAGTTAAAACTGCGCCGCAGGAAAAAGACACAAACTGCTCATCTATACCCATCAGTGGATCTCTAAAAGTGACAATTTTTTGCCGCTATTTGGACTCCGAGATCACTATCGCAAAACTAGTGCGCCAAATGATGATGGTTGGTTGAGTTTTGCTGCTCCGGGGTACAGCACATTGGTGCCAATCCCCTAACCACCTGACAACGGTAGGAGATAACTTTTTTACTTAGTTTTATCTCTGCTGCGACTACCGTGACTTCAAGCTCACGGACAACTACTCATTAGTCCCAGTGAAAAGAATATACGTATCTGAGTGAGTGTAACACTGCAATAAATGAGAGGCCATGGGGCCCTGGGGGAGCAAGGATGAGGAGAAAAGGGGAAGGTCACGACTCGCACAATGAACACAGTTGCAGTCTTGGGGTCCTAATCGCAAAATGAACACATCAAGTTCAGTCAGTGGCCGCAAAACGCACAGTTCACACTTAAATGTACAGTTCACACTATGGAAAAGGCGGTTCACACTGAAAACCGTGCACGCTGCAGACAGTTCACATTGTATACCGAACGGGAAAGTCGGCCAGGCTGCTACACCAATTTCTAGTGTCTGTTTTCAAGGGAGTACTCGGTAATTGCTTCTAGTGCGGTGGGATCGTCACGGACCCGACTAACATGTTCCTGTTCAGTCGCAGGGGTGGGAACTAGAGTTAAAAGCTGGTGGCGATTACGGTAGAATAATGGACACAGCCAAATTAAGTGGTAACGATTTGGTGTGCCTTCCCGATTACAGGGGGGGCATCAGCGCCATTCGGATCCTGCTGGAGCTGTCTATTTATAAATAACGTATTTTATGCAGCAGAATCTCTGTGTGCATCAAGCACAAATTGTTAAAAATAACTAATCGACATTGGCAACAGCGTGAGTGGTAGAACGCATGATTACTGATATCAAACTCGGCGTGGTGGCTTCAGTGAAGAGACTGTGGTCAATAGCCCTGTACAGAAAACATATATCAAACTCCTCGAGTACTTCAGTTGCTGTACAATCCAACTATTACTTAGTCCTTGGTTGGTATATATTTTCGATATTGTTTCCCTAAATTGTTGTGACCAGCATTGTACATTATGCAGAATTCATGACCGAGTGTAAAACGCGTAGGTTTGAGCTGGTGTCTTTCTTATCAATGTAGCACCCTTGCAAGAACAATTCCCACCTTCCATTGCTGTTAACAAACTGTCAATGTTTTCCTTAGTGTAACTGTTCCTGATAAAGACAATGCAATGAAGCTAATGTTAACGAAAATCAATGTAATAGTGCTTATGAAAGTGCCAAAATGTAGCAGCTCATGCAGCTGTAATATTTCGCAAGTGTAGGACAGTTTCTAAAAGTAGTCATGGGTATTTGGCTGCCTTTCTTGTAATCCTTACCTGCAGCACCGAGTAGTGTTTTGAGCTGTGTATATAGTGAAAGAGCACCCAACTAAATTATATACCCTTCTGTGTTCTGTAGAATGAGCTTTCATTGAGGGTGTTTGCTTTCCGGACAGTGTATAAATGCCACATGCGCGTGAAAACGTCCATCAGCGCGCGCGCACTTCGAGCACCGAGTCGAGCGCTTATTTAGGAACACGATCGGAGGTCAGCGTCCACTTGCAGGTGCGCAAGAAGAGCGCGGAAAGATCAGGGGCTCAGGTACAAAAGTTTAGCTTCTACCACATGCGCGTCAGCTTCCCCAGTGCCGCAGGCCAGCCCCGCCCACGGAGCGAAACCATCGGCCGCCTGCCAAGCCGTCGAAACGAGGGGAGGGGAAAAAAAAAACATTCCACCTCGCATGAAGTCGCGCACAAATAGGTGGAGACGTCATGGTGCTGCGTCCAAGGAGGCTAAAAAATTTCAATTTTTTTAACCTCATTGCTGCGCCCCTGCCTAGGGAATGTGATCGGCCTGGGCCCCTACCGGATATGGTTTGGGAATACGCTGCCGTGCCTGTATGGAACGACGTGTCTCTGACGTCACAGTCGCTACAAAAGCACTGCAAAATAAACGGCAGGGCTTTTTCTTGCTTGCCTATCGCCTGGACTGCCGTCGCCTGCTTTCTTTCACCGATCACGGACTGATAGCGGCGGGCGCCGCTGCGACAATTATGACTGCCTCATGACTCTAAACAGGAAGTATTTTATTTTTTACAAGGCGTGATTCCGTTAATCTGTATGTTTTGTTTGAAAGTTACACACCTTAGCGGCATCTGCTTGCATTTTCACACAATTTATGTCATATTATGATCAATGTTTTATGTAAATGGGTATCGCCTGGTTAATTCGGTTGAGAACTCATTTGAAACAACTGAAGAGACAGGCGCCGCTTCCTTTTCCCTGTGGCTCTAACCTCTACCTTTTGGACCCCTAGAATATCAAACCTTTAACAGAAGAAGGGGGACAACCAAACAGCACGCGTGACCTTTTTCTCAGCGCTTTTAAAAACTATCCGGGTGTATATATCTGAAAGTATCTTAAAAATTGCGTTTACCCTGAGTGGTATACTCCAATAGTGCCCATTATTCTGTCTATAAATCCTGTAATTGCCACCAGGGGCATTCATTACACCAATATACTTGTCAAATGCTGTCCAGAGCACATCTATTGGCATAACGACCAGGCCATGATGCGCGTGCAATGAAGTTTTGTACAATGCTATGAAAACATCCAAAACAAATTCATGCGTAGACGGACTGAGAAGTACTGGTTTTATTAGTTGTTTTCAAGAACTGTCTGATAAATTTGTCGTGATGGTACTAGTGACCTTTCAATTCAATATAACTATGTAAAATAGTTTGAAAAACTACGACCGAAAAATATGGCCGTGGGGCTGAAAACGAATATTAAGAAATTTTAAGTAAAGAGCTATAAACATGCCGCAAGCGCAACGTGTCCCTTGCAAAACAAAATGACACAGGAGGTAAACACAGTAGGTGACTACCTCGGAAGGTGGTTACGAGTGACCCAACCAAAAACAAACAAATCTTTACTGAGTAGCTATAAGCTGGGAATCACTCGGCAGGTATTTTGAAGGTGTAGAACGTGTGCTGCCTCTGGCATTCAACAGAAAAACTGTACAACTAATTCGTGGTGTGGGTGGTAGGATATGTAGCTTAAGCTGTGCGCTTTGCTAAACAACTTGAAAAGCCGCAGAACAGGACATTGAACAAATATTGATAGAAGTAACATCTTAAGAACAGCAAATGAGCTAATGTGAATGGAAACTCGAATAAAGCAATATTCCATTACAAATAGTATTCTGAGACAATGTGTGCCGGTGGAGAACCAGTGTAACACGGGGGATACTACGTGATGGCTTAGAGGAAAGGCCGTGCCAATACCAGAACATAAGGATGAAATAAGAATATTTGTGGGTAACGAGTGGACTGTAGCGCCTCAGGACCGGAGCGGTTGAAAGTCAATGTTACTAAGCTTCTTCCTGCAGCGGAACAGAGTACGCTTATGTTGTTGATGATGATGGTGATGATGACAACATGTCCACTGATTTTAGTTAACTATTCTAGAGACAGGTTCTTCGTACGTGATAACTTCCGCTGACACTTCAGAAGTCATGTAAAATTTTTTTTATAGCGTTAAAGTGAGAAAATGTGTTTTCGAATATTGTTAATGAATCTTCCTTGATGTTTTTTCTCGCTTCGTGTATTACTAAGTACCACAGTACCAGGGAGTTTCTTCACTTAGCACCTGTAAGACCACAATTAAAAACCGGCTATTGTTAGAGGGTGAATTCTGTAACAGCCGCGAATGCCTTTTTTCAAGAGGTGGCAGCAAAACCCTGCGTGCCGTATTTGTGTTCATTCTAATCATCCCCAAAAGGTTAGAAATATTCAGGGGCACTCCACAATAGCTCGTGTCATAGTGTAGGTGTGGCATGTTGCTTGTGCATCAAAAAACCGTTAATAAAAATTTTAATTTCTTTGCTAATACAAACCCCTTTCCTGCGCCTGTACTTCTGCCTGCTATATGGCATGTGTATGTTATGTTGTATTGCAGAATGTGTAAATTTTATTCAGAAATAATTCTATTTATTGTGCGCGTTAAAAATGCGGTTGCAGTATTTATTCTTTGGAGATTGCTTACAGACCACCAAAATTGGGAAATATGCCCGAATCTCGACAACTGCAATGTGACGCTGTACTCTATGCGACTGCACTTCTCGGAAACGTGCCCCGCTATCCTCATCTCAGCCTTGAGATTCACACGACTGGGAGGCATATATCCGCCGCAGACGGGTCGTTTTCTTTTTACTAGGAAAAGCGGTGTTAGGGAGCCATTGACGATGGTGTGCTGAAAATACACGATACCGCCTGAAACCTAACCTCGTTGAAACCTTAAAACGACGCTTACGTGCACGAACAGGTGTTTTGTGGTTCCTTATTTCTGTTATTGATATATATCTGAGAAACTGCGGTTGACGTTGCTGCTACTAGCATTCACTTATTTGTAGACCTACAAGATGAAGCTTCGAGTTTGTCGCTAACGAACAAGAACGCAAGCAGCATATGTGAAACTCAAATCCAAACGTTAACTTTTGTCGACCGCTCCTGAATCGTTGTACAAGGTCATGTTACAGCCAGGGGATTAAAAAGAAAGTCATCTTCTCCGCGTGTAGTTTGAGTGGCGCTGGCTACAACCCCGAAGGGAAGAAAACAAGACCTTGAAACAAGACCTTAAACAACTCCTTCAGCTTAAACAAGACCCTAAAGCAAGACCTTAAAAATGGTGTTGCGAAATGGGCTTGAAAATTAACTTCAATAAACTAACATATGCACACATCATCAATAAGAAAAATCTTCTAAACTTTCATTACAACATCGGGCGCAACAATCTCTGTAAAACTACCTATTTTAAATACTTAAGGGTGACAATTACGAAAAAACTTACCTTGGCATCGTAAAACAAATCAGTTTGTTTTGAGTCATTTTAAAAACTGTTTGCTACGGGCGAGATTGCATAAAACACCAAAAGACGTTGAACAGCTTGCATACAAAATACATATTCGACCTAAACTGGAATACGCCTCCGTGGTTTCGAGCCACCACGAGAAACACTTGGTCACCAAGGTAGAACAAATTCAGGGGCTTGAAGCACGGTTGTGTTGCTTTAGATGTAGAAGTCGGGATTCAGTAACTGATATGCTCAATTTGCGCAATTTAGAATAGGTGGAAATTAGAAGACGGAAACAAAAATTTCAAACAGTGTTTTGTGTATTCCAGGAGATAATAAAAATACCTAAACACTAGTACGTACGCAATCCCAGAAAACGTAGCGCCAGATTGAATCATGACGCTCCGAATAAACCTTACAAGGCTGGCACTGACATTTTTCGTTGCTCATTTTTTCCGGATCCTATAAAACAACGGAATCGCTTACCCCACCATGTTGGTAATAGTACCAATGTACAAACCTTTGACAGCTAAATTGATGATTATTTCAGTCATGGTTGAACTACTGCCAATTATGCTTTCGTGTGTGCGATGCTTTGTGATTGCCTTTCTTGTTTTCGGTTTTCTGTTTGTCCCCACTATCGTACCCCCTCCGTGTTATTACCCTCAATGACACTATCAATATCTAAATAAAATACACAAAATAACGCCGTGACGAGTAGAGCTCCCAGGCTGTGTGGATATTGGAAGTTATCGACACAGATCTGTTTTCTTGGAGCCGGGGGTTCGGTTGCTACCACCGGAAAGACTTTCTCCACTGTCTCTCTATCGATCATAATTTATGAAATTATATGTTTCATGACAATATAGTGTGTTACATAATTTCTACTTTTACTTACTTTATGGTCTCGATTGGAGACCCCCGTTTATGTCTAATTTACATATGTATTCCAGTGGTGCAGAAGACACATCCAGAGTATTATGCATATATATATATATATATATATATATATATATATATATATATATATATATATATATATATACAAGAGAAGAAAAACTTCGAACAAGGTTAGAGCACGATTGTGGCCTACGTTTCAGCAAAGAGAACTTGCTTTCCTCAGGGCGTTCCTTATATATATATATATATATAAGTAAAGAGTCGGATACACAGCAAGAACAATAACAAACAATGTTTACTTACGTAGCGGCAACGGGACTTGCCTTCAACAGAGTAAAGTTACATGATTTTGCTGAATCACAGGAAAATCATGTAACTTTACTCTGATGAAGGCAAGTCCCGTTGCCGCTACGTAAGTAAACATTGTTTGTTATTGCTCTTGCTGTGTATCCGACTCTTTATTTATACTATTTCTGCGCACTTTGTGAGTTTATCTTTTTCTAGATTTATATATATATATATATATATATATATATATATATATATATATATATATATATATATATATATATATATATATATATATATATATATATATATATATAAGAAAATGGTAAACGCACGATTAAAAACAAAAACAGTGGTTTTCTAACGTTTCGACTGAGGGACCAGTCTTCATCTTGAGTAACATACAACGTTGGAGCACGCACGCTTATATAGGTGAAAAGGGTGTGCTGCAGTGTACCCTTTTTTAACAACATTGGCGGGTTTGGGGCGAGGGAACAGGGAAGGGAGGGCATTATACGTGTGGCACTATACATGATGACAAACTCTTTTCTAAAAAGCCCAGCAATATTCAACTTCATCCATTAAAAATAAAAGGTAGGGAGCTGTTCAAATACACTTTTCATACGAAGTACACGAATAAATGGATGGTCCAGGGAACGTCTCGACACACCAATTGCAAAGTACACGAACAACAGATAAATACACAACAGAAGCCGCCGCTGACACATCCATTCCTGAAAACACCAATTACCAGTGGCGTGGGGAATATCAGGGCACTTTACAAGTTCACAGAAGTCACAGAAGAGCGCACGTGCCAGCAATGCAACCAATTATTTAGCCAGGTAGGAAGTAACTAGGTGTGTCCTGCGTGGAAGCAACTATTGAATCGGTAGCCAGTAAGGGTCAACAAGTTTCTGTGTATACAATAAAAGCATGTCAAAGCATGATGGAGGCATGCGAAGATGTGAGTAATGATTGACAGTCCAAGAAGCGGAGGGTTGGGGAACCGCGCAACATCGAAGAAGGTGGTGAGTGACCGCGCGGACAGCCCGTTCGCGATAACAAATTTACCCCCCAAAGGGGGCTGCCAACCGCGGGAGCGGAGGCGTACTGGGAATGCAGCTACTATTCCACCAAAAAAAGGGGAGACAGACAAGGGTGGGAACGGGGGGGGGGAAACATGTGGTGGCTGACAGTGTTTGGTAGGGCGAGTGAAACAAAAAAAAAACCGCGAAAGGAAAACAGTGAAAATGTCTTACGTACCCACCAAAGACGATAATTTCCCCAAACTCTCATTAATGCCTGAAGATGGGGATTTGAACTTGTAAATGTGATACGATTCGCGGATTTGTCGATCATGGTGAGAGCGAAACCCAGATTCTAAAATCGTTGCTCTGAGGTGTTCAAAAGAGTGCCCAGGAATGTTAACGTGTTTTGACAACGGGAGAGATGGCAGAGTTTTGGAATGTGACTTCTGATTATTAAACCTAGTTCTGAACGACTTTTGTGTTTGCCCGATGTATTGTAGGTGGCACACCATACACTCGAGCAAATATACCACATTGGAACTATCACATTTCAGGTTTCCTTTAATTTTAAAACGAAAGTCAGAGGCTGAAATGACTGTGGTATCCGTTGTGGACATGCGCGGGCATATTTGACATCGAGGCTTCCCGCAAGGACTGCATCCGCCGGTCGTTTGAGTCCATATTTTCGATGAGGTCAGGACATCCCAAATATTTTGTTTCTCCTGTACACAACGCGTGGGGGTTGGGGAGAAACATGTTTTAGGCGCTTACTTTGGGTAAGAATGATATAGTGCTTTTTTAGTATAGACGAGACTTTGGGAACAGATGCGGAATGTGTTAAGACCAAGTTTGTTTGCGGTTTGTCGTGGGAGGTTTTGGTGCCTCTGAGAATGTCTGAGCGATTCAGGTTTCGTGCTCTGTCAATTGGGGGCGTTGTCAAATATTTCAACCGGATATTTTTGTTTCAAAAGTGCACTGCGTAGCTCCTTACAGTTATAATTGAAGTCCTCTTCCTTTGAGCAAATTCGACGAAAACGACGAGCTTGGCTATAGAGAATTCCGGTTTTGCAATGCTTGACGTGACTGCTTTGAAAATGTAGGTACTGTTGCTTGTCGGTCGGTTTTTGGTACAGTTTAGTGATCCGTTTGCCCTCTGAGACGGTGACGTTTATGTAAAGAAAATTAACAGTAGGCGGGGAATATTGGTAAGAAAAAGAAACGGAGGGATGGGCAGAGTTGAACGCGTCTAGGAAGGTTATCAGGTTCGTCTGCCCGTGGGTCGAAATCCGGAATACATCTTCAATGAAACGCTTAAAATAGAGTGGCTTTAAGCTCTGGCTATTCATAAATTCACCCTCTAGGACGCCCATAAATATATTGGCATAGTTTGGCCCTACGCGTGTTCCCACAGATGTGCCACTTATTTGGGCGTTGTGTTTTCCATCCAACTCAAAATTGTTAAGCTCTAGAATTAGCGGAAGAAGAGTGCTTAGTGTAGAGCCATCAAAAAGTTTGTCAAAGGTTGCTTCTCTGTAAGCGTGAGTTACTGCTCGGATTCCATTGATTCCAAGCAGCTGAGAGGGCAAACTGATCACTAAACTGTACCGAAAACCGACCGACAACAACAGCACCTACTATTTCAAAGCAGTCACGTCAAACATTGCAAAACCTGAATTCCCTATAGCCAAGCTCATCGTTTTTGTCGAATTTGCTCAAAAGAAGAGGACTTCAATGATAATTGTAAGGAGCTACGCAGTGCACTTTTGAAACAAAAGTATCCTGTTGAATTATTTGACAACGCTATTGACAGAGCACAAAACCTGAATCGCTCAGACATTCTCAGAGGCACCAAAACCTCCCACGACAAACCGCAAACGAACTTGGTATTAACACATTCCGCATCTGTTGACAAAGTCTTGTCTATACTAAAAAGCACTATAACAATCTTACAAAAAGTGAGCGCCTAAAACATATTTTTTCCGAACCCCCACGGGTTGTGTACAGGAGAAACAAAAGCATTAGGGATATCCTGACCTCATCCAAAATAAGGACTCAAACGACCGGCGGATGCAGTCCTTGCGGAAAGCCTCGATGTCAAATATGCACGCGCATGTCCACAACGGATACCGCGGTCAGTTCAGCCTCTGACTTTCGTCTAAAAATCAAAAGAAGCCTGAACTGTGATAGTTCCAATGTGGTATATTTGCTCGAGTGTACGGTATGCCACTTACAATACATCGGGCAAACACAAAAGTCGTTCAGAACTAGGTTTAATAATCACAAGTCACATTCCAAAACTCTGCCATCTCTCCCGTTGTCAAAACACGTTAACCTTCCTGGGCACTCTTTTGACCACCTCAGAGCCACGATATTAGAATGTGGGTTTCGCTCTCACCACGATCGACTAATCCGCGAACAGTATCTCATGTACAAGTTGAAATCCCCATCTTCAGGCATTAATGAGAGTTTGGGGAAATTATCGTCTTTGGTGGGTACCTAAGCCATTTTGACTGTTTTCTTTTCACTGTTTTTTTTTTGTTTCACTCGCCCTACCGAACACTGTGAGCCACCACATGTTTCCCCCCCCCTCCCCACCCTTGTCGGTCTCCCATTTTTTTTCGTGGAATGGTAGCTGCATTCCCAGTACGCCTACGCTCCCGCGGTTGGCAGCCCCCTTTGGGGGGTTAAATTTGTTATCGCGAACGCGCCGTCCGCGCGGTCACTCACCATCTTCTTCGATGTTGCGCGGTTCCCCCACCTTGGACTGTCAATCATTACTCACTTCTTTGCATGCCTCCATCATGCTGTGCCATGTGTTTATCATATACACGGAAACTTGTTGACCCTTACTGGCTACCGATTCAATAGTTGCTTCCACGCAGGACACACCTAGTTACTTCCTACCTGGCTGAATAATTGGTTGCGTTGCTGGCACGTGCGCTCTTCTGTGACTTCTGTGAACTTGTAAAGTGCGCTGACATTCCCCACGCCGCAGGTAATTGGTGTTTTCAGGAATGGATGTGTCTCCGGCGGCTTCTGTTCTGTATTTATTTGTTGTTCGTGTACTTTGCATTTCGTGTGTCGAGACGTTGCCTGCACCATCCATGTATTCGTGTAATTCGTATAAAAAGTGTATTTGAACAGCTCCCTACCTTTTTTTAAGTGCGAATGCACTTCTTAAGCGAGCCTGAAGCGTCCGCCGCCGTCCGCATAGCAACAGCAGCGGGTGCGCGCGCTCCTCGTCTTCCTTGGCAATGGGGGGAGATGGGCGCGCGCTGCCTGGCCGCTGACATGGCACATACCGACGTGGGGGATTGGCCAGGAATCTCCTCGTCTTCCTTGGCAACGGGGGGAGATGAGCGCGCGCTGCCTGGCCGCTGACATGGCACATACCCACGTGGGGGATTGGCCAGGAATTGGGCGTGAGAAGGGCTAATGCACCCGCTTAAAGGAGTTCTGACAGGAAATTTTAAAGCTGAGATCCACTCTAGAAATCAAGTACAACGACAACACAAATAGGTGTCTGGGCATGGCACATACCCACGTGGGGGATCGGCCAGGAATCGGGCGTGAGAAGGGCTAATGCACCCGCTTAAAGGAGTACTGACACGAAATTTCAAAGGTGAGATCCGCTCTAGCAATCAAGTACAACGACAACACAAATAGGTGTCTGTCAATAAATGCATCTTTCTTTCTTTGTAGTTGTGTGTGTGTGTGTGATCTCTGTTTCGCGAACATTACCGAACCGCGCAAATTCAACTTCTGCATTCGAACTTTCACATTCTTCCCCTCGGGGAAATGCGGGGAATTTTTTTAAAGGATGAAGTTGAATATTGTTGGGCTTTTTAGAAAAGAGTTTGTCATCATGTATAGTGCCACACGTATAATGCCCTCCCTTCCCTGTTCCTTCGCCCCAAACCCGCCAATGTTGTTAAAAAAGGGTACACTGCAGCACACCCTCTGCACCTCTATAAGCATGCGTGCTCCAACGTTGTATGTTACTCAAGATGAAGACTGATCCCGCAGTCGAAACGTCAGAAAACCACTGTTTTTGTTTTTAATTGTGCGTCTACCATTTTCCGAAGTATTTTTTCTGGCTCCTCGAGAAGTTTTCTTTTACTGCTTATATATATATATATATATATATATATATATATATATATATATATATATATATATATATATTATAAGGGGGATTACAGCTGGGGACCAGCAAGACGCTTGGAAAGAGGCGGGGACCAGAGACGGGCAAGGCAGCGCAGACCGATGTCTGGGTGCGTTCTCTTAGAGCGAGCCACTCGCGATGCTGACCGTTCCTCTTCTCTCACTCAGTGCCTTGCGCCTGCCATCATCATGCGGCTCATATCAGTCCTTCCTCCACCACATACCCCGTCGGTTGCACAGTGGAGATTGGCGCACACTAAGCGCAAGGTATGTCGTCGTGTCGGGGACAACTATCTCCAGTACAATCACCCCCCGGCGAAAAGGGGAGCCATCCTGGCGACTTACGGGGACGAAACGACGAGGGGATCGTAGTAGGGCTTTAAACGTTCGATGTGCACTATTTCACGACCTCGACGGCGAAGGTCTGAGGTGGGAGTCACGGGCTCGATGAGGTAGATAACGGGCGATGTTTGTTCGAGAATCCTATATGGGCCGTGGTATTTATCAAGGAATTTCGCCGAAAGACCAGGAGTGGTACATTGCGCACCAAGCCATGCAAGGGATCCAGGTTCAAACGTTGGTGCAGCGGCGGAGCTGTCATGTCGAGACTTCTGGCGTCCTTGGTCTTCTGATGTGAACTTGCGAGCGAGCTGTCGACATTCCTCAGCATACCTCGCCATCTCGGAAACTGGGGCAGTGGCGTCGGGGCGATAGGGCAAAATAGTGTCGATCAAGCAGGATGGCTCACGTCCATACAGGAGAAAAAACGGCGAAAAGCTTGTGGTCGGTTGCGTAGCGGTGTTATATGTGTACGTCACGAACGGTAGCACCATGTCTCAAGTTGAGTGGTCGGACGATATGTACATGGAAAGCATATCTCCAAGGGTGCGGTTGAACCTTTCAGTTAGGCCATTTGTCTGTGGGTGGTATGAAGTCGTGGTTCTGTGGACAATTTGACGTTGCTGTAGCAGCGCCTCCACGACGTCGGAGAGAAATACCCAGCCGCGGTCACTAAGCAGCTGTCGGGGAGCACCGTGTCGCAAGACGAAACACCGGAGTAGAAAAATGGCGACGTCGCGTGCCGTTGCGGTGGCCAGGGCGGCTGTTTCGGCGTATCGAGTCAGGTGATCCACCGCGACAATGATCCAACGGTTGCCTGATTTAGTGCTCGGAAGCGGTCCGTAGAGGTCAATCCCAACCCGATCGAAAGGCCGTTCCGGGCATGGTAGCGGCGGCAGCTCTCCAGCGGGGTGCCGTGAAGGGGTCTTGCGACGCTGGCAGTCAGTGCAGGAACGAATGTACTTCGCGATGAACGTGTACATGCCTCGCCAGTAGTAGCGTAGGCGTAGGCGCTGATATGTCTTAAGTGTTCCAGCATGGCCACACTGGGCGTCGGCATGAAACAATGCGCATATATGTGAGCGCAGGTGACACGGTATCACCAGCAACCATTTGCGGCCTTCTGCGGAATAGTTGCGCCGGTATAGGAGCTTCTCTCGAATGGCGAAATGCGCTGCTTGGCGCCGTATTGTGCGGGATGCGGAAGACTTTGCGGCGTTTCCAAGGAAGTCTAGTAGTGAGGCTATCCAAGGGTCCTTGCGCTGCTCGGTAGCCATGTCGTCAATTTGTAGCGACGACACGTCGCTATTCGATACCAGCGCTGACGTCGTGGCTTCCGGTGGAAATGGCGAACATGAAAGGGCGTCTTCGTCGGTGTGTCTTCTTCCTGAGCGGTAAACAATACGAACGTCGTACTCCTGGAGCCGAAGGGACCAATGGGCTAGACGTTCGGAAGGGTACTTCAATGATGCCAACCAGCATAAAGCATGGTGGTCCGTGACTACTTCGAATGGGCGGCCATAGAGATAGGGTCGGAATTTACCAATCGCCCAAACGATTGCAAGGCCCTCTTTTTCTGTGACGGAGTAGTTGTACCCCGCTTTTGTCAGAGCGCGACTTGCGTACGCCACGACATACTCGTCAAAACCAGCCTTTGTTGAGCCAGGACAGCGCCGAGACCGGTACCACTGGCGTCCGTGTGAAGTTCAGTGGGCGCAGTAGGAACAAAATGGCGCAATATCGGCGGCGATGTCAGAAGCCTTCGTAAGGTCTCGAACGTTCTCTCGGAAGCCGTTGACCAGTTTAAAACTTCTTTGGCGTCACCGATCAGCTGCGTGAACGGTGCGATGATAGACGCGAAGTTCTGGACAAACCGCCGAAAGTAGGAGCAAAGCCCAATAAAGCTTCGAAGCTCCTTCATTGTGCTCGGTTTAGAGAACTCGCGGACCGCACGCAGCTTGGCTGGGTCTGGTAGGATGCCGTCTTTAGATACCACATGACCTAATATAGTAAGTCTGCGGGCAGCAAAACGGTATTTCTTGAGGTTCATTTGCAGGCCAGCCGAAGTAAGGCACGTAAGGACTTGGTCATGCCTCTGGAGATGGGTCGTAAATTCCGGTGAAAATACGACAATATAGTCCAAATAGCACAAACAGGTACGCCACTTCAGCCCACGCAGAACATTGTCCATCATTCGCTCGAATGTCGCTGGCTAATTACACAGACCAAAGGGCATGACGTTGAATTCATAGAGCCCATCCGGTGTCACAGACGCCGTTTTCTGTCTGTCAGCCTCAGCCATAGGTACTTGCTAGTAACCCGAGCGCAAATCTAATGAAGAAAAGAACTCGGCACCTTGCAAGCAGTCCAGCGCGTCATCTATTCGAGGTAGTGGATAGACGTCCTTTCGTGTAATCTTATTTAGGCGGCGATAGTCGACGCAAAACCTAATAGACCCATCCTTCTTGGTGACTAGCACGACTGGAGAGGCCCAGGGACTCGTGGAGGGGTGAATAACGTCCCGGTTCAGCATATCGGCATTATGCTCCTCGATAACGCGGCGTTCCTTGGGTGATACACGGTACGGTCGCTGGCGCAGTGGTGC
This sequence comes from Haemaphysalis longicornis, assembly GCF_048455015.1. Taxonomy (NCBI): domain Eukaryota; kingdom Metazoa; phylum Arthropoda; class Arachnida; order Ixodida; family Ixodidae; genus Haemaphysalis; species Haemaphysalis longicornis. The sequence goes on along the minus strand of NW_027526233.1, from coordinate 67,655,659 downwards.
ATGGTTGCCAGTGTCAATCGGATGACAGACAGTTGACGTGCGCCCCAGGGATGTTTGCTGGGAGTCGAATGATGTACGGAATCGTTGTAGAATAGCCAGGAGCTGGTCGTTTTGCTCCTGGGTGAGGTCGACGTCGATGGAGGGCAGAAAAGCTGCCGGATTAAAAGGGACGTCGGGGCTCAGGGCGTCGAGATGGGCCGGAGCGGACTCGTTCGGTATGTCGACAAGATGTGGCGGAACAACTTCGACGCATCCAAGACATTCGCCACGAAGCACTCGGGACGGGCAAGGTGACGGGTTATTATTCGACATCATGCTCGAACCACATCTCATTTCCAGGACAGCGAACGGCAGGAGAAGATTGGTGCGCGACGAAAAAAGACGGGAGGGCGTGAAGACAACGGTGGCGTCTGGGACATCGGGTGACAGCACAGGTACAATGACAGAAGAGAATGGGGGAATGGTGGCATCTTCAGCAGCAACCAATTTCACGCTGCTAGTCTCCGCGGTACTAGTACTGGGGGAAAACCGTTCAACTTCTGCGCGGAAGCAATCGATGATAGCGTGGTTATGTGACAAAAATCCCACCCGAGGATAAAGTCGTGAGAACATGCACGATGGACGACCAGTTCAACTATGTGAGGGATGGCTTGAATGGTAATGCGAGCGGTGCACATGGCTAGCGGTTGAATGGGCTGTGCGTTGGCAGTGCGAAGAGTAAATCGCGAAAGCGGCGTCATCACTTCGCGAATTTTGCGGCAAAAAGTCTCGCGAATCACAGATACGGCGGCGCCAGTGTCAATAAGCGCGAGTGCAGGGGTACCATCCACAGTCACATCAATCACATTTGAAGGCGAAATATGAGGACTTAAAACGTTCGACGGTTGCGCAGCTCGTGCCTCAGGAACTGCGGCTGCTAGTTTCCCTCGGCTGCAGGGTTGCCACGGGGGCGCATCGGAGAAATAGAACGGCGGCGTGGTGAAGGGGAACGGCATCCAGAAAAGGAAAAGCCATCTGGGGAATATGAGTTTGGCGTTGATCCGGAAGGAACGGAAGCGGAGTGCAACTGAGGCGCAAATGCGGACCCCCGAAGAACGTCACTTGTAGGAGGAGGTCGGCGCCGGCACAAACGTGCGACATGTCCGGGAACGTTACACGCAAAACAAATGGGCCGATTATCGGACGTGCGCCACGGGTTGGGGCCCTGAGCTGCCGCTCGAGGATATGGGAGCACCCGCTGGCTCGTGGTGTACTGGAACGGCTGAAATGTGGCTGGCGGTGGTTGGGTGCAAACCGCAGCATAAGTGTAAGGCCCTGCCACGGGTGAGGCGAAGGGCGGAGCCACAGCAGAAGGAATCGGCGCTGCCATCGGTGAAAAGAAAGTTGCGGCAACGGCTCCCGCTGGGGGCGCGGCCATGGACGAGTCGAGGTGGACAGTAACAGGCGGGACGAGTTGCGCAGTCGAGGACGTAGGCTGGCGGATGACGGCAGCGCCTCGGCGACTCGGTCGTGAATTACGCGGCGCACTGACGTAGGCAACGGGCATGAAGGCGTGGATGACAACGGCTGAAGGTTGAGTTGACGCGCAACCTCCACGCGCACGAATTGTTCAATGTGAGGAAGAAGCGGTGCAAGATTCGATGAGATTGCAAGCGCTGAAAGTGAGGCCCGATGCGGTTCGTCATTTGGGGAGCACTGGCGGGTGGCAATGCGCTCCTTCCTGAGCTCGTCGTAGCTAAGACACCATTTCATGACGTCTCCAACCGACTTTGGGTCCTTGCTGAGCAACATCTGGAACGCGCCGTCCTCTATGCCTCTTAAGACGTGCTTGATCTTCTCGGACTCGGGCATAGCAGGATTTACGCGCCTACAGAAGTCGACAACGTCCTCAATGTAGCTCGTGTACGTTTCGTCGGCAAGCTGTGTGCGCCCACGTAAGCTCTGTTCAGCCTTAAGCTTGCGGACCGCGGGGCGACCGAACACTTCCAAGAACCTCGTTTGGAAGGCAGACCAAGTTGTTATGTCGGCATCGTTGTTTAGGAACCACCGCTCGGCTATTTGAGTCAGGCTAAAGCCGACGTTAGCACGCGTCATCGGGTCATCCCAGCGGTTGTGGGCACTCACTCTTTCGAAGTACGAGAGCCAGTCTTCTGCGTCGCGGTCGTCGGTGCCGGAGAGCTTGACAGGGTCGCGGTGAGGAAGGGATCCGGAGCACATGATGGACTCATGGTGCGGAGGCGCCATGTCGTGGCCGATGTCTTGGGATAGTGGTTGTATTATGCGCTTGCTCCGTAGTTCCAGGCTTGAAAGGCGTAGGGGGACTGCACCTTCACCACACTATAAGCGTGATTATAGCTGGGGACCAGGAAGACGCTTGGAAAGAGGCGGAGACCAATAACGGGCAAGGCAGCGCAGACCGATGTCTGGGTGCGTTCTTTTAGAGCGAGCCACTCGCGATGCTGACCGTTCCTTTTCTTCTGTCACTCAGCGCCCTGTGCCTGCCATCATCAAGCGGCTCATAGCAGTCCTTCCTCCGCCACATACCCCGTCGGTTGCACAGTGGAGATTGGCGCACACTAAGCGCAAGGTATGTCGTCGTGTCGGGGACAACCATCTCCAGCACAATATATATATATATATATATATAAATATATATATATATATATATATATCAAAGTTGCAGTCCTTATTGCCAGTGCTGTTTGGCGTTTTAACAATGTTTTATAGTGCCGAATGAGGTATGATTGCCTTTTTTTATGCAGGAATAAATAAATGAAAATTGAAGTCGAGACAAAATGCGCCGTTTTTTTCCGGAAGCGCGAATCGAACCCACAACCTTCGCATAACGCGTGCGGTGCTCTACCATTGAGCTAGTTCCGCGGCGACTCCTCTCTCAACTATACCGCGGGGTTTTGTATTTACAACTGCTCAGATCCCGGTCAACTATCGCCGCCCCTCGACACCGCGGGAAGACGTAGAACGTCTTTTCCCAGCGGCCGCACGTAAGACGTGGTCGGAAGTCGGGGATAGCCAAAGGCATTTCAGACTGCTGAAGCCAGAACCCTCGTAATGCATTTTGTAGAACAGAGACGTACGGGACGAGGGATTCCGTAAGGACACATATCAAAGTTGCAGTCCGTATTGCCAGTGCTGTTTGGCGTTTTACCAATGTTTTATAGTGCCGAATGAGGTATTATTGCCTTTTTTTATGCAGGAATAAATAATTGAAAATTCAAGTCGACAAAAAATGCGCCGTTTTTTCCGGAAGCGGCAATCGATCCCACAACCTCCGCATAACGCGTGCGGTGCTCTACCATTGAGCTAGTTCCGAGGCGACTCCTCGACTACACCGCGGGGTTTTGTATTTACGACTGCTCAGATCCCGGTCAACTAGCGCCGCCCGTCGACCACCGCGGGAAGACGTAGAACGTCTTTTCCCAGCAGCCGCACGTAAGACGTGGTCGGAAGTCGGGGATAGCCAAAGGCATTTCAGACTGCTGAAGCCAGAACCCTCGTAATGCATTTTGTAGAACAGAGACGTACGGGACGAGGGATTCCGCAAGGACACATATCAAAGTTTCAGTCCTTATTGCCAGTGCTGTTTGGCGTTGTTTCAATGTTTTATAGTGCCGAATGAGGTATGATTGCCTTTTTTTATGTAGGAATAAATAATTGAAAATTCAAGTCGAGAAAAAATGCGCCGGTGGTCGAGGGGCGGCGCTAGTTGACCGGGCTCTGAGCAGTCGTAAATACAAAACCCCGCGGTATAGTCGAGAGAGGAGTCGCCGCGGAACTAGCTCAATGGTAGAGCACCGCACGCGTTATGCGGAAGTTGTGGGTTTGATTCCCGCTTCCGGAAAAAAACTGCACATTTTTTCTCGACTTGAATTTTCAATTATTTATTCCTGCATAAAAAAAAAGCAATCATACCTCATTCGGCACTATAAAACATTGTTAAAACGCCAAACAGCACTGGCAATAAGGACTGCAACTTTGATATGTGTCCTTACGGAATCCCTCGTCCCGTACGTCTCTGTTCTACAAAATGCATTACGAGGGTTCTGGCTTCAGCACTCTGAAATGCCTTTGGCTATCCCCGACTTCCGACCACGTCTTACGTGCGGCCGCTGGGAAAAGACGTTCTACGTCTTCCCGCGGTGGTCGAGGGGCGGCGCTAGTTGACCGGGCTCTGAGCAGTCGTAAATACAAAACCCCGCGGTATAGTCGAGAGAGGAGTCGCTGCGGAACTATCTCAATGGTAGAGCACCGCACGCGTTATGCGGAGGTTGTGGGTTCGATTCCCGCGTCCGGAAAAAAACGGCGCAATTTTTCTCGACTTGAATTTTCAATTATTTATTCCTGCATATAAAAAAAAGGCAATCATACCTCACTCGGCACTATAAAAATTGTTAAAACGCCAAACAGCACTGGCAATAAGGACTGCAACTTTGATATGTGTCCTTACGGAATCCCTCGTCCCGTACGTCTCTCTCTCTTTGTCTCTCTCTCTCTCTATATATATATATATATATATATATATATATGTACATACAAATATATATATATTTATATACAGATATAAACATATACATTAGGTAAGTAAAGACAAGGACACCAGAAACAAATTAGAAAAAGTACTGACTTTCACAAAGATGACCTCCTTTCACCAGAGAATAGAGTTAGCGGTTTCTGGGGTTTTTGTCCCTCCAGCCTGATTATTTTACTCTCTAGAGAAAGGAAATGCACTTCCTGAAAACGACAGTGAAGAGTCATTTTTAATGTTTTTCTCGTGTGTCCATGTCGTTACTTACCTTATCTTCTTTTCTTCTCGCCCTCATTCTGACTTCCTTTCCAGGCTATATAAATAAATATATGGATGTATATATTTGCATATACATATATATATATACATTACATACATACACATAAACATAGCATAATACAAACTTAATGAAGGTGCTGGTGTTAGCAGTGCTGAACCTCTAAGAGAGCAAAGAGAAAGTGATGCTTCACTTTGTAAGAAAGATTGCAGCTTGTTACTGACTTACTCGCTGCTCTACCCACAACGAAACTTAGACAACCCAACTTTATCTGATGGTGGTGATGCTTACGCGTGAATTGAAAACGTTAAAACGCTTCCTGTGATTGGATTCACACCTGGGTCCCCCACATCATCAGGCCGTTGTCTCTCCGGTCGCGCCATTTGGGCATGGTCGATGTAATTTGGTTATGAATTAGGAGAGTGAGCGAAGAAAAATAGTTGCAAAATCCACCTCTCCGTCACCGATTAGGATAAATATAGTTTTTCATAGGGCCTTACAAATAAAAGTGTTCCAAAAAATGTAATTAGAGTGGTTTCAAAAAAAGAAATCTTCTGTAAAGGTAAAATTGGAATAACTTGAAATGTAGTGAGTTGGCTGGTGTATATGACCAGTGTGTTATAAAGCATGAGGCAAATGCAGAATAAAAGGGTAAATGCCTGTCAGAAACCTTAAACTCCTCTTAACAGAAATAATCTAACCATCCCCTAGAAAGTTTGCTGGGTGTACTGAAATGTGTTGTCTTTAGAGTTGCCTGAAGTGTTTGTGTCGTGGCTGAAGAGCTGCCTTCAGTGAATTACGATGTTGATTCCGGATATGTCCTTTTCCACCTAGTTGATATCGGTGTTCAGCATTCATCTAGCTGGGTTATTGTGATGCACTTGTATGACCTACAAGTAACCTAGCTTATTCATGATTAATCTGTCTGTACTCTTATCCAATTTGTCATCGCCAGTGAGTGTTTATAGGTACTTTTTGTGTGGCTGTTCAGTCTAGTCTGCCTGCCATGTTTAAGGCTTTTGTATGTATGTTTTGTGGCTTCAGTTTAGTGTTCCCTTTTGTTACGTGCACTGTTCCTGAGTGCAGCAACAGCGGGCCGTTTATTCGCTATCGCCTTCCAGAAAATACTAGCTTGGTTACGAATTGGTGCATGTTCTGGTTAATTATTTGTGAATATTGGTTTTTAGTATGATGTGTGTAGAATTTCCGGATGATAACCCACCAACGATGGTTAGCTATTCTTTGCATGTCATAGATACTGAAAGATATCATTCACCAGTATGGCATATAATTAAAAATCCGCACGCCCCGGATTTGGAAAAATTGGGCTATTTACGTTAGTGGTCCTGATAACATTACAATAGGGTCATTGGCAAGCGCGTGGCATGGTATCAGTAGTTTAGGAGGTGTCATTATAAAATTAAATTCTCTGGTGTTTTAAGAAAATGCTGATGATGTTTCATTTCAAATTTGAGTGTTTTTTTGTGAATTTCGGTAAAGGAAACATTGACCGACACAGGGAGAAGGTACCATCATGCAGTAAGAGACGATTTCAAGGTGTTAAAAGTGAGACATCACGAAAAGCGCCTAACTCTCTCACTTTTCGCAGCGAGAAAAGCACTGAAATTGATGAACGATAATTAACTACCTTGGTTTTAAAGTTAATTGCGGGTTAAAAGCGATGTTGATGAAATAAGACAACCTCAAAACGTATATGAGATGGACATCTAATCGCTGGTTCGCAAGGCACCATGTTTGTAAAAATACAGGTATTTCATCCGGCTGGTACGGAAATAACTGCTCGGAAGGGGTCGCGCAAGTCCAGAACTGGCAGCGCATTTTAGAACCCTCTTTTAACTGGCGCAGGAGCAGCATTTGTAATATTTACAAAATAACAACCAAATAGCAAGAACGAAAAAATTTAAGCTTCCAGAATACAGTTCCAACTACGAAGCTGAACTAATACCAATTAAATATGCAATACAATTCATAATAACAAACAAAGCAAACAATAGCCTTCAAATATTCACCGGTAGTTGGACGGTACTCCAAGCACTAAAAAACCCACTTAACACAAATCCAATAATTAACAAATTCAAACTAATCCTTAGAGAGAATGCAGCAGTAAGAATAAAACTCGGGTATGTAAAAGCACACAGCCCCTCAATAGGCAATAACGGTGCAGATGAATTGGCGCAAGAATCCGCAAGAAACGGAGAACCAACTTATGATCCAATAACAAAATCATTCATTTCAAAACATTCATATACCAAAGTAAACCAGGAGTGGAATAAGGTGTGAAATAAAGATGACAAAACAAGTTATACTTATAGGTGGATTAGGAACGTAAATCTAATTCCGGACCACTTTCCTACAAACTTCTACTCTTCCCAAGCCCTGACAGGTCATGGTAGATTCCCGTTTTATTTTTCAAGATTCTGAAAAACACACGCATTTACATGAAAGTGTAGGAAGGATATAAAGAACTTTGATCATTATCTAACAGAATGCCCACTCTTAATAAATAAAAGAAAAAGACTCGTTAAAACTAGGAGAGCACTTAGAGAACAGGAAACCGGAAATGATTAAGAAAGAGGATACAAGATTAATTTTAGAAGAGATGGTTTTAAAAATTACGATTTCCTTCTACAAGCATAAGAATAGACCAAACATAACAGAACACCAACACGACCAATCGCGACAATATAAAGATGGGATATGATACAGGGATGGAGCAGAAACGCCATGTTGGTCAGGCTTCCTCCGCCCACATCTCCAGTCATTTCTTCTTACACCATAACAACACAAGGAAACCAAGCAGAACACCAACAACACATAACCACAAACCATCAGGCGTAACAGATCTATATACCCGGTCAAGTCAGGTCACGAACAAATCATGAAAAACAAGATCAACAAACCAAGATCAAAGAATATAGAATGAAGTAAAGTTCAAGATCAAGAGCAAGAACAAACAAGACAAGACGTCTACCAAGGATCCAAGTCGACAGTGAAGATCCATTTTTAGAACGAAGTGTTCTGAAGGTTTAGTGTTTTGTTATTTTTCTTTTACTACTTGTAGTTTTCTGATTTTTTGTTTCAAACAAGGAAATTTTCCTTTCATGTCCAAAAAAAGCCCGGTGATAGTTTTCCCGTTTCCGGGCGCTGGTCGCTGATCTATCTTCTCTTCCCCATTACCCCTTCCTTTTCCTGCCCCAACCACCTTTGTACCACTACCTCAACCCATATTTCTACCCCTTCCTGTTCCCTTTCTCTCCCTGCGATACATATGTGGTGCAGGCTGGGAACCTCTTCCCTCTTACAGTCACCCCCCTTCAAAGGCGAATAGACACGCCTACACACTGTTGAAAACCCAAACCAGAAGTTCTTTGTCTGCACTTTAGCATGGCTGTGACAGGATTTCTAGAATCATTGAATATTGTATGTATTGTTTTAGTTGCTTATTGTGATAAGTGACTTGGTTTTTTATCCCTCTTTATACCTCGAAATTGCTGTTCCTTTCTGAGAGGAAAGGAGTAAACATTCAGTTTATTTTCTTCGTCCTATTGTGCCCAGTGCTTCTTTAAAAATACAATTCTCGAAATATTTTTAAGAATAAACATAAAACCATGGCTATCTGACCCGTGGAGCCTGTTTGTTATCCCAAAGCTGGAATTGTTGTTCGCAGTGACAGATTACAGGGCATGAAAGATATTTTCACGTTCAACAAATAAAAAACAGGAGAATCCGGGTGACAGTGTCTTTCCCTGAGATTTCACGGTGGGAATCAACAGTGTGAAATTGATAACTACACCATAAGTGACACGGCTTTGTTCAACACAGGACGCTAATTTTACACGACCTCCTCTTACAAGGAATGTTTTAAAACAACGAGCAAAAACCTTGAACACGTTGTGCGAGATTGCTTATTATTTCTTATACCTTAGAATGCCCCAGCGCCATGTCGCATTACAATGAACTGAGATGTAAACATATTTGTTCTCGCAGTACAGCCTGCATCTAGAGGCATTTTTATGTTTTACTAGGGAACACAAATAACCGTTCGTGAATCGACGCCCCTTGAAACAGGTCTTCGAGCTGTCCAGAAGACCACTGTAATCTCAAAATGCATCCAAGTCTCCTGTTTATCATCTTCGCGAGGAGCTGACAGTCAACTTGGCAGATGAAGAGGTCGATAACTTGAGAACGAATGAGCGTTTTTTCCTTTTAGGAGAGGCTACCATAGTGGCCTTCTTGCAACCCTCTATGCAGGCCTCGAAAACCATATTCTTATTATAATTACAACAGTTTTTTTTCAGATTACGCGCGTGTAATTGGGACATTACATTGTATGTAATTTTGTCTGGACCTCAACTCTTAGAATTAGTCACGTCTATTCTCTGCTATTGAAGTGGGAACTGGCAGTTGTAACAATTGTATAACTTATCTTCCCATTATATTTTATGATTCATAAATGTGTGTCCGCATTGTAAAGAACTGGATCCTTCTCCAAATATTTTCTTTGTCCACCAGCACTAGGGATAATAGGCAGCACTCGGAGTACAAAACAACATTGAAAAAATCGTGGAAGCTCATCTTACGCAACAATAAGTCCGGCTCCGCCTCACGAGCACTGGACCACCAGTTCTTGCCTCATTAAAGCCTAAAGCTCTCACGGAGACGGAAGACGCGGCCATACAAAACGTACAGATTAACGGCATCACGCGTTGTATATAATAAAATGCTTCCTGTTTATAGTCATGAGGCAGTCATAATTGTCGTAGTGGAGCTCGCCGCTATCAGTCCGTGATCGGTGAAAGATAGGATGCGACGGCAGTCCAGGCGATAGGCAAGCAAGAAAAAGACCCGCCGTTTATTTCGCAGTAGTTAAAGTAGCAACTGTGAATCTACTGGGAGAGGTGGTTGTTCTGACGCAAAAAAGAAGATATAAATCCTGACCGAATTGCTATTCTTTCCCAAGTAATACAGTGTAAGCTACGTCTATCATCCCATGAAAAAAACTGTACTAATAATGCATACTGTGGGCGGTAGCACATGGAGCTGAAACTCCCCACCTTACTAAATAATTGCAAAGCAACATAAGGGTGGCTGAACACGCCATTGAACAAATATTGTTACGAGTAACACTTAAGATCTGAAAAAGGCATCCTCTATCTGAATGCAAACTCGGGTAGATAATACCCTAATTGAAAAAAAAAACAAATTGTCTTCCTGTGACAATGTCTGGAGAATAAATGACAGCACGTGGATAACCAATGTAGCAGAGTGGACACCAAGGCACGACCTAGAGGAAGGGGTATTCCAATAGCTCAGCAGACACCAATAGCTCAGCAGACAGACGAAATAAAATAATTTTGGTGCAAAGAGTGGAATAGGGCGCCGCACAATAAAAGTGTTTGGAGGTCAATGGTAGACGCCTTCGTCGAGCCGCGGAACTAAGTGTGCTATTGTTATTGATGATGATGATTACACAATGTCCTCAAATGTAAGTAACCATCCGAGGCACAGTCTCTTCGTAAGGGATGGCTACTGGACACAGTTGAGTAATCATGGGTAAATATACATTATATGGCTGTAATAGGGAGGTGAATGTGTTTTCAAAGTTTATAACGAATATTTGAGGATACTTTATTCTCCCTGCTTGCGATTGGGAGGGACTACCAAGGTGTTTACTGCCCTTAGCAAGTGTGAGACTACTATTAGAGGCAGTCTTTGCCGAAAGCAGGTGGATTCAGCACAGCGTCGAAGTCCTTTTTTCTAGAGGCAGAAGAAAACGAGCCTGCGTTCCTCCATTTTGTGCATCATAATCATCCCAAGTTTTCGGCAATAATTAGGGGCCTCCACAAGAGCGCGTATAATAGTACTGGCGTGGCTTATGTGATCAGTGTAAAAAGCCCCTGGACTGATTTTTTTTTGTTATTACAAACCCCTGTTCCTCTCCCGTACTTTTCCCTCCTGTTTTACATGTGTATGTTATGTTATATTTCCAAGGATGTAATTTTTTTCCAGAAAGAAAGCTTTTTTGTCGTACGCGGTAAAAAATAGGGTTGCAGTATTCATTTGCTCAAGGTTGTTTAAAGACAACCAAAATTGAGAAATATACTAGAACCTCCACGAATGCACTATAAGACTTTTTTGCGCTCAGATCACGGAAACGTGCCTCGCTATCTTCAATTCACCCTTCAGTGTCACATTATCAGGAAGTATATATCTCTTACAGATGGGTTTTCCTTTTTCAAAGAAGAGCGGTGTTCTGAGAGCCATTGACGATGATTTGCCGGAAAACATCTCAAACATAATGTCGAACACGATACCGCCAGGTACCTAAACTCACTGTGCAGGTGGTTGCTGGTTCAGGTTTCTTTGAAACGATGCTTACGTGCACGAACACGCGTTTTGTGGCTCCTTCTCTCCCTAATTTTTATATATTTAAGTAACTGCAGTCGTCTCACTAGCTACTGGCATACACCTTTTGGTTGCCTAGAAGACGCAGCTTTGAATTTATCGTCAGGAAACAAAAAGGTAAGGAACATGGATAGGATCTTCACCTAAAGGAAAACATGCGCGCTATGCTACAGCAGCCTTCGTGGAAAAGTATACTGAAAATATCGCTCGTTTTCTTAAACTACTCTCAACTTTAGGTATACCTACACAGAATACAACGTGTACCAGAATTTCGGTCTATATCCCAAAATATCTACCCATACTGATTGATATCTACTGAGCCATTAGCTAGCTCCCTAGATAGGTAGCTAGGTAACATTATTCATATCTTGCGGAGGCTCCGCCCTAGTTACTGTTTGATTTATTTGCAATGCAAATAATATGTAAAGCTTTTCCCCCTCCACATGCCCCGAAACGGTATAAATCACAATAGTCCTGAATATTTTCATTGCGGAGGTGTTATTAGTGTCATTACAGATTTCTGACCTAAAGTAAACATGAACATATTTTATTCGTTTTTTGCGCGCAATACGTAGTGGCTCAGTAGATAGCTGCGAAGTTTTATAACATGAAGGCTTTAAAAGAAACATCTAAAAAACTTAACTCCTTTCCCAACACCAACGAGGCTCTGCTGCTCTTTCTAACTCTTGCAGGAGATGCCACCAAGACTGCCAGGTGGATTGGCAGTGATGATCTCAGTGCAGGTCACGCTGGGATCATTGTTTTTCCATGAAAGAGGTGGGTAATAATTAAAAAAAATACTTCCTCGATATCTTGCCACCGGTTATGAGTTGCAAATACAGAATGCATTTCTTCAGGGCTAAATTAGGGGGAACGCATTAGCGGCTTTTTGGCTACAGTATTAAGGGAGTGGCTAGTGGGCTCGGAATGATGTGCCTATGAGGAATACCACATATTCTATAGTGACATTTTCGGGATTCAAGGCGATGCTACCAATGACCCCGCCATGAATGGCATGTCGTCCCTAATTTTTTGTTCTCATTGTGGTGACGAGAGCGGGATTTTTGATGTCTCGCAGTCATTATTTATTTAGTTATTTATTTATTTAATTATTTACTTATTTATTTATTTATTCATACTGTTAGCCCACTGGCCGGTACAGGGTGCATGTACACCAGAGAACATGGAGGCAGTAACTGCCGCCTCAGACACGAGTGCAACGCAGAATGTGTGCGAAACAGTATGCGGAACAGTATGCGGCACAAGTATAGTATTCAGCTGCATTGTGCACAGCTGCATTGTGCACAGCTGCACTGTGCACAGGAACACTGAGCTGCTTCTCAGTGTTCAATGCCAATAATACCAAAAACGCAACGGCTGACACTTTTTTTTCTTTTTTTAAGCATAGGCCGTTGCATGGTTCCGCATTTTCATGTTAATAGCAAAACTAGGGGAATAATTAGTTTAATCAAAGGCTTTGTTAATTTTTCTCAAGAGTGCTGTCTCCGGCTAACTGCTTTTCACTGCTACTTGGCGGCGAAATGAAAATTTAGGCGCAGCCTTTATTGAGGAAAAATGGGATCATTTCGGAATTATGAAATTTATCAACTGTACTATTCCGCAGTATTTGAACGCCAACACGCGAGCCGCGGGCGCATGTGCTGTAGGAGTGCTGCTGGCACTTCGAAACGACGTGTTGAAGAATTACAAAGTAAGATAGTCTGCTCTTGCTCCCCTCACCGGAATACCGGTGAGTCGTACTGCCAGCTCACAAGTCGAGTGCTTCACGCTCGAATGTTCCGGATATAGTGGCGTTTTCTTCAGAATTACATCACTGTTCGAGCACACTGAGGCGTGGTGGGTTCTTTGCTAGCAGTGTATAAAGAACTCCAAATGACCTTCCACCAAGTGTTACTGCTGGAAACAGCTTAAGGAACCCACTAAAATTACAACAGTGTGGTTACAGGGACGAAATAGGGTCATAAATGATGCTTTTGGTAGCGGTACACATTGCTGGAGCGCAAACAAGAGGCGATAAGGCCGTGAAGTTTAACAAATGTTCACAAGTATACTCAAAAGTTCCCTTAATCACGTTTTAAAATCGGTAAATGGGAGCAATAAAGCGTGTTGGGTTTGGTCAATCACAAATATTTGAAGACAAGGGGGCCTAGGTGATTATATGAAGAGGTGGTCTGTTCTCTGCACACTTCTTATATGAGTCGCAGTGTGGTATCACGTGGGCTGCTGCCATAATTTGAGACAAATTGAGCGCAATAGTGAATATGCGGTGGACATTGCCAAAAAACATAAAACTTATGAAATCCGTTTGTTCTGTTGCAGTGTGTGCAATGCATTAATATCGGAGCATAATAGTGCATATCCGGTGGACATTGCAAAAAAACATAAAACTTCAGAAATCCGTTTGTTCTGTTGCAGTGTGTGCAATGCAAATAATATCGGAGCATAATACTGCATATTCGGTGGACATTGCAAAAAAACATACAACACAAAAAATTGGCCGGTTCTGTTGCAGTATGTGCGATGCAAATAATTAGGAGCGCAATAGTGCATATGCGGTGGAGATTGCAAAAAAACATAAAACTTAAGAAATCGTAGCTTCTGTTGCGGTATGTGCAATGCAATTAGTATAGGTAATTGTCTCTTCATCTGAAAATCATAACTACACAACATGAATATTTTGGAAAAGGGGCTCAATGAACCAGGGATGCAGATTGAAGGTTCAACTTTAGCACCTTAATAACACGAAGACCATGATAGTCTCCAATGCAAATAAAACACCTGACAACTACAAAAACTGCATCATCCAATCAAACGTCAAAGTGTGGCAGCCTTCCTTGTTTGGGCAAGTTGAATCGTCTAATAACGGCGAAACTGTTTAGCAACCCATATTTTTTTGTGTCCGCAGTTAAAAATACGAAGGAACCCCCGAGCGCGCCACCAGGAAAATGCCTACCGCTCGTGCGTGCATGCCGCGCGACGACCGCCTAGCGCCCCGTGCGCACGTCTGTGAAGCCAAGCATACCGATTTTCGGAGATTGGCCAAGATTGCGGCGACCGCCTGGGAGTGATAATACCAAGTAAATGCCCAGCGCTCGTTGGTTGCGGCAACCTCCAAGCGTACGCGGGCACGTTTTTCACGCCAAGAATAAACAATTAGGCAAATTGGCCAAGTTAGCCAAAAAACTACAACGTTCACCGTAATCGTGGCAAACTTGCGCGGAACAAGAAAGATTCTAGCGATCGAAGTAATTGTGGCAACCATTGCGGGGAACGCTCCTCCAAGCTAACGTCCAATAATTACCGCTTCCAAAAAAGGAACAAGCTCAAGCTTACAGCAAAAATTATTGAGTAAAGTTTGTTGTGTAATCGATAAATCAAATCTGCTGCAATCGGGGCCTTAAATGAACAGACAACAGATTTTTGTCCATTATATATTCTATATCCCAAATTAATGGGCATCACCTAAAGCACCTTGACGAGAAAAGGTTTGGCTGATAATGCCCTAGAACTTTCTAAATCGAAATTTTTAGATCTACAAGCCGTATGTGTGCCTCCCAAAAATGATGCTGGCAACAATGACATAGGAGTAGCTCGGCAACATACTTTTTCTGTATGCGAAATGAAAAAAGATATCTAAAAACTTACCCCAGCTAAAAAGGTTTGAATCGCAGGCTTTCCTCTTCCGTTATGTGTTTTTATTGCAACGGTCTATTGTGCCCGAATGTGCCATCTTTTGGGATAGGCGACAGGTGGAATCTCGCTTCACATTTTGGAGGTGGGAAGTTTGATTCTCCGCGGGCGCAACGTTTTTTGTATTTTTTAAGGTGCCGTTGGCGTATTTGGAAACTGCAATCAAATATTTTGGCAGAACAAACGCCTCTGCCTCAGGCAGAATTGTCAAAGCTCCTTCACTGCCTCTTTTTACTGAACGCTGCTGTTGATTCTGGGCATGGTGGCTCAGTTAGCCACTAGCCACACGGAGAGCAACCCAGCGGCGGCGGGCGGCGTGTCTTTAGAATGTTCAAAATAACGTTTAGAAATACATAAACCATTTACCCTGTACAGATAGTTCAGTCAAAAGGTTTTCAATACGTAAATAAACGTTTCAGCAGTTGCAATATCTGTCAGGTTTGGAGGTCACGTGACAGGGACAGATATTGTACGAAGTTTCGACACTACGAACCGCCGCCCTTCCGATTTCAGGAAGTTCGCTGCCAAATTAAAATAATTTCCGCCGCTTTATTTAGAAATTGCTTGTGGTTATCGGGCTATATAAAACGCTGGCTTTCATATGAGCTAGAGAACATATACGCGACAAAAATCGGTTGTCTGTCCCTTTAAACTTTCCCTATGGTTATGAAGGTTTGCTTACGGCTTTTCTACATTAAAGTTTGGCCCGTTAGGGTGAGCTTCCTTCATTTTTTTTGCACATGGAAAACACTTAGGATCATTAAGAGGAAACTGCTCTCTAGTTTGTGGGAGGGGGCCGGAAATAGTGTAAGGAACAGTGTCCTGATCAGTGTAATGCAAGATATTTTCAACCTTTCTAAAAAAACGCCAGTCCCATTCTTCTAAGTGACGCTGTAGGGCCCCTCTACTACGCATTGCGAACACCTGCCGCATGCCGCCAAAGTTCCCCTTTTGTAGAGAGTTCATTCACAGAGAATTCTTAGATATAATGGAATATTCGAAAAACACTCCTATGTGGCGGAAGTAGCGTGATGAAGGTGTTCCTGCTTGCAGTATGTACTCTGGTTTAATGAAGTAACACCACCGACATTTCATACATAGAAAATAATGGGGTGTTTTATTTGTAAAAATATGGTAGTTTATTCTTGCACTGGTCGATACGGAAGTGTGGTAGCTTAGGAGCTTCAATGGTGTTTTATGTGAGATGTTTACGTGGCCATCAATAAAAACCGCTGGTGTTCGCCTTCCGAATTGTGATTGCGCTATGGTAGATGAGAATCGCTCTTGAAAGACCATTCTAATGACGCAAATGTTCTGCGTCTGAAAGCCAGACCTCTATCTAAAATAAACAATTTATGACCGCACAGCTTGTGTTCCTCTGAGTGAAGTGGAAAACGCGTAGTAATATTTATACAGAAGCGAAACAGCCCCATTAGTGTGCTGTTTCGCGGTACATAAAGCACGTAAACAGCTAAGCTAGCATATCGAAGCAGCAGCAAGAATTACTCTAAGCGCCAAAGCTAGTGGAGTAACCAGTGGCATTGAACTCCACAAATAAGCTTACACATTAGGAGTAATCAGGAATAAATAGGTATCTTCAATTGTTTTGTTAGCGGTGGCCGGAAAGTAATTACTCATGGCCAGGATACTATTCTCGTCGGATTAATTCCTAAAGAGCACATTTAAGCAAAATTAACCAAAAGAGCACATTTATCCTCAACGTGTATTGTCCCTGTGAAAAACAACGGCATTGGATTGACGGACATAATTCGTCAGGCGAAGTGCATACCAGAAGACAACCCTTTCATAGTCACCGGCGATTTTATTGTGGCACACACCGCCTGGGGATATACATACCAAACAAAGAGGAATCGTGATCTATTGAGCGGCGATGGCGTAGAGGTAGAACACCCGCCTCGCGTGCAGAAGGACCGTGGTTCGATACCCGGTGCCGGACAATTCCCACCTGATTTAAAAAAAAAATCCGCGTATTGATGGAATTGCACAAAGGGGCTTGGGGTGCGGCCTGACCCCGGCGACCATTGCCGGTAATGCACTCCCTCACCAGAGCAGGATTGGCCACCCTGGTGTAGGACCGGCCACAACCTCCCATGAAAACGCCAAATAACCCTCGGCCCTCAGTCCCCAGCGGCTGCGAAGCAACTGACCATGGCGGCGGTCAGACCTGTGACGCAGCAGAGGGTGCTAAGAATCACTGGATCCGGACAGGCCGCCAATGGAATCTGAACCTGGCAACGTTTAACGTGCGAACCTTATCTAGCGAAGCAAGTCTCGAGGTGTTGTTCGAGGAATTAGAGGGCATTAAATGGGATGTAATAGGGCTTAGCGAGCCTAGGAGGGCAGGCGAAGCCTTAACGGTGCTGAAAAATGGACACGTCTTATGTTACCGTGGTCTAGAGGACAGAAGAGAACTGGGAGTAGGACCTCTAGTCAATAAAAGCATAGCTGGCAACATAGACGAATACTACAGCATTAACGAAAGGGTAGCTGCTCTTGTAATTAGGCTCAATAAGAGGTACAAGCTCAAGGTGGTGCAGGGCTACGCGCCCACATCCAGCCACGACGACCAAGTAGTGGAACGCCTCTATGAAGATGTGGAATCGGCAATGGCTAAAGTAAAAACGCAGTATACTGTAGTTATGAGGGACTTCAATGCTAAAGTAGGCAAGAATCAGGCTGGAGACAAGGCAGTTGGGAACTATGGTCTGGGCTGTAGAAATAGCAGGGGGGACCTACTAGTTGAGTTTGCAGAACGGAATAACCTACGCATAATGAATACCTTCTTCTGTAAACGGGAGAGTCGGAAGTGGACCTGCAGGAGCCCGAATGGGGAGCACAAAAATGAAATAGACTTCATATTATGCGATAACCCTGGCGTCGTGCAGGATGTGGAAGTGCTCGGAAGGGTAAGGTGTAGGGACCACCGTATGGTAAGATCTCGAATTAGGCTAGAGTTGAGGAGGGACCGCAACAAGCCAGTACGAAAGAAGCCGATAAATGAACAAACAGTAAGACTTAAAGTAGAAGAATTCAGGATTGCGCTGCAGAACCGATATTCCGCCCTTAACGAGGAAGCCGAGCTTACGACACAGCAAGCCAGCGACAACCTTACACGCATTCTCACGGAGTGTGCAGTAGAAGTCGGGGGCACTATGGCTAGACAGGATACTGGTAAACTTTCACAGGAGACGAAATATCTAATCAGGAAACGGCAAACCATGAGAATCTCTACCGCAGCTGACAGAATAGAACTAGCAGAGCTCTCGAAGTTAATCAATAAGCGCAAGACAGCTGACATACGTAAGTATAATATGGAGAGGATCGAATACGCTGTAAAGAACGGAGGTAGCCTGAAAGCAGTAAAGAGACGTCTTGGCGTGGGGAAAAATCAGATGTATGCACTTAAGGATTAGCAAGGCAATGTCATCACAAATAGGAATAAAATAGTCACAGTGGCCGAGGAGTTCTATAGGGATCTGTACAGTAGCCGGGACATACAGGATAATGCCGAACGAGACAGTAGTTCAGAGGAGATAGACATCCCAGCAGTAACGACCGAAGAAGTAAGGAAGGCTTTGAAAGAAATGAAAGGGGGCGAAGCACCTGGTGAGGATCAGATAACAGCAGACCTCTTGAAGGATGGTGGAGAAATTGTACTTGAAAAACTGGCAAACCTGTACACGCAATGCCTAATGACCGCAATGGTACCGGAATCTTGGAAGAACGCGAACATCATCCTAATCCATAAGAAAGGCGACATGAAGGACTTGAAAAACTACAGGCCGATCAGCTTACTGTCAGTCGTCTACAAGGTATTTACCAAGGTAATCGCTAACCGAATCTCTGCAACCTTAGATTTCAGTCAACCTAAAGAACAAGCAGGCTTCCGTAAAGGTTATTCAACAATGGACCATATTCACACGATCAATCAGGTGATAGAGAAGTGCACTGAGTATACTCAACCCCTATATATAGCCTTCATAGATTATGAGAAAGCATTTGACTCGGTCGAAACCCTAGCAGTCATTCAGGCATTACGGAACCAGGGGGTAGATGAGCATTATGTAAGAATACTAGAGGATATCTATAATGGGCCTACAGCTACTATCATCCTCCATAAGGAGAGCAGTAAAATACCTATAAGGAAGGGTGTCAGACAAGGAGACACAATCTCTCCAATGTTATTCACAGCATGCTTACAAGAAGTATTCAGAACGTTGGATTGGGAACAGGTGGGAGTAAGGGTTAATGGAGAATAGCTCAGTAACCTCAGATTTGCGGATGACGTTGCCTTGCTAAGTAACTCGGGGGACGAATTGCAAAGCATGCTTTCCGCACTGGGCGAACAGAGTAGAACCGTGGGCCTGAAAATTAATATGCAGAAAACTAAAGTAATGATCAATAACCTCGGGACAGCACAGCAGTTGAGATAGATGGCGAGGCAGTGGAAGTGGTAAGCGAATATATATACTTAGGCCAAGTTGTGACCCCAGATCCCAACCATGAGGCAGAGATAATTAGAAGGATCAGAATGGGGTGGGGTGCATATGGCAGACATTATCAGATAATGAATAGCAGCCTACCATTGTCGTTGAAGAAGAAAGTGTATGACAGCTGCATCTTACCGGTACTCACCTTTGGGGCAGAAACTTGGAGGCTCACTAAGAGGGTTCAACTTAAATTGAGAACGACTCAGCGGGCAATGGAGCGGAAAATGATAGGTGTAACATTAAGGGACAAGAAGAGAGCCGAGTGGGTCAGGGAGCAAACTGGTGTTAAAGACATATTAGTAGAAATTAAGAAGAAGAAATGGACTTGGGCAGGGCATGTAATGCGAAGGCAAGATAACCGCTGGCCATTAAGGGTAACAGAGTGGATCCCTATAGAAGGCAAGCGCTGCAGGGGGCGGCAGAAAGTTAGATGGGCAGATGAGATCAAGAAGTTTGCGGGGATAAATTGGTCACAGTTGGCACAGGACCGAGGTAATTGGAGAATAATGGGAGAGGCCTTTGCCCTGCAGTGGGCGTAGACAGGCTGGTGATGATCTATTGACCATCATGGATGAAGAGCAACTTATTCTGCTCATCGAACACCACCTACGAACCAGAGTCGGCACGTACACGGAGAGGCACACATGACCGAATCTTAAACTTTCCGCCGACGCTCCGAGAGCCACCTTGGCACAACAGAGAGAACAATCTCCGAAATATTCATATCATTATAGAAACTGTGCTTGCGGGCCCTCAATACCGGAGAAATTTAGGCGCAGTTAAATTAACCGACTCGCATAGCTTCAGGAAGGCGAGAAGCCAGGCGCAGCAAGAAGACATGAAGGAC